>NC_092415.1:198260852-198607936 GCF_040894005.1 Engystomops pustulosus | reverse complement strand
ATGTAGTAGTAGTAGTAGTATTTGTGTACTATGTAGTAGTAGTAGTATTTGTGTACTATGTAGTAGTAGTAGTAGTATTTGTGTACTATGTAGTAGTAGTAGTAGTATTTGGGTACTATGTAGTAGTAGTAGTAGTATTTGTGTACTATGTAGTAGTAGTATTTGTGTACTATGTAGTAGTAGTAGTAGTATTTGTGTACTATGTAGTAGTAGTAGTATTTGTGTACTATGTAGTAGTAGTAGTAGTATTTGTGTACTATGTAGTAGTAGTAGTATTTGGGTACTATGTAGTAGTAGTAGTATTTGTGTACTATGTAGTAGTAGTAGTAGTATTTGTGTACTATGTAGTAGTAGTAGTAGTATTTGGGTACTATGTAGTAGTAGTAGTATTTGTGTACTATGTAGTAGTAGTAGTAGTATTTGTGTACTATGTAGTAGTAGTAGTAGTATTTGTGTACTATGTAGTAGTAGTAGTAGTATTTGGGTACTATGTAGTAGTAGTAGTATTTGTGTACTATGTAGTAGTAGTAGTATTTGTGTACTATGTAGTAGTAGTAGTAGTAGTAGTATTTGTGTACTATGTAGTAGTAGTAGTAGTATTTGGGTACTATGTAGTAGTAGTAGTATTTGTGTACTATGTAGTAGTAGTAGTAGTATTTGTGTACTATGTAGTAGTAGTAGTATTTGTGTACTATGTAGTAGTAGTAGTAGTATTTGTGTACTATGTAGTAGTAGTAGTAGTATTTGTGTACTATGTAGTAGTAGTAGTAGTATTTGTGTACTATGTAGTAGTAGTAGTAGTATTTGGGTACTATGTAGTAGTAGTAGTATTTGGGTACTATGTAGTAGTAGTAGTATTTGTGTACTATGTAGTAGTAGTAGTATTTGGGTACTATGTAGTAGTAGTAGTATTTGTGTACTATGTAGTAGTAGTAGTAGTATTTGTGTACTATGTAGTAGTAGTATTTGTGTACTATGTAGTAGTAGTAGTAGTATTTGTGTACTATGTAGTAGTAGTAGTATTTGTGTACTATGTAGTAGTAGTAGTATTTGTGTACTATGTAGTAGTAGTAGTATTTGTGTACTATGTAGTAGTAGTAGTATTATTTGGGTACTATGTAGTAGTAGTAGTATTTGTGTACTATGTAGTAGTAGTAGTATTTGTGTACTATGTAGTAGTAGTAGTAGTATTTGTGTACTATGTAGTAGTAGTAGTAGTATTTGTGTACTATGTAGTAGTAGTAGTAGTATTTGTGTACTATGTAGTAGTAGTAGTAGTAGTATTTGGGTACTATGTAGTAGTAGTAGTATTTGGGTACTATGTAGTAGTAGTAGTATTTGTGTACTATGTAGTAGTAGTAGTATTTGGGTACTATGTAGTAGTAGTAGTATTTGTGTACTATGTAGTAGTAGTAGTAGTATTTGTGTACTATGTAGTAGTAGTATTTGTGTACTATGTAGTAGTAGTAGTAGTATTTGTGTACTATGTAGTAGTAGTAGTATTTGTGTACTATGTAGTAGTAGTAGTATTTGTGTACTATGTAGTAGTAGTAGTATTTGTGTACTATGTAGTAGTAGTAGTATTATTTGGGTACTATGTAGTAGTAGTAGTATTTGTGTACTATGTAGTAGTAGTAGTAGTATTTGTGTACTATGTAGTAGTAGTAGTAGTATTTGTGTACTATGTAGTAGTAGTAGTATTTGTGTACTATGTAGTAGTAGTAGTAGTATTTGTGTACTATGTAGTAGTAGTAGTAGTATTTGTGTACTATGTAGTAGTAGTAGTATTTGTGTACT
Organism: Engystomops pustulosus; assembly: GCF_040894005.1. NCBI lineage: Eukaryota > Metazoa > Chordata > Amphibia > Anura > Leptodactylidae > Engystomops > Engystomops pustulosus. Next base: position 198,606,139 of record NC_092415.1, on the reverse strand, counting down.
ATGTAGTAGTAGTATTTGTGTACTATGTAGTAGTAGTAGTATTTGTGTACTATGTAGTAGTAGTAGTAGTATTTGTGTACTATGTAGTAGTAGTAGTAGTATTTGTGTACTATGTAGTAGTAGTAGTAGTATTTGGGTACTATGTAGTAGTAGTAGTATTTGTGTACTATGTAGTAGTAGTAGTAGTATTTGTGCACTATGTAGTAGTAGTAGTAGTATTTGTGTACTATGTAGTAGTAGTAGTATTTGTGTACTATGTAGTAGTAGTAGTAGTATTTGTGTACTATGTAGTAGTAGTATTTGTGTACTATGTAGTAGTAGTAGTATTTGGGTACTATGTAGTAGTAGTAGTATTTGTGTACTATGTAGTAGTAGTAGTAGTATTTGTGTACTATGTAGTAGTAGTATTTGTGTACTATGTAGTAGTAGTAGTATTTGGGTACTATGTAGTAGTAGTAGTAGTATTTGTGTACTATGTAGTAGTAGTAGTATTTGTGTACTATGTAGTAGTAGTATTTGTGTACTATGTAGTAGTAGTAGTATTTGTGTACTATGTAGTAGTAGTAGTATTTGTGTACTATGTAGTAGTAGTAGTATTTGTGTACTATGTAGTAGTAGTAGTATTTGTGTACTATGTAGTAGTAGTAGTATTATTTGGGTACTATGTAGTAGTAGTAGTATTTGTGTACTATGTAGTAGTAGTAGTATTTGTGTACTATGTAGTAGTAGTAGTATTTGTGTACTATGTAGTAGTAGTAGTATTATTTGGGTACTATGTAGTAGTAGTAGTAGTAGTATTTGTGTACTATGTAGTAGTAGTAGTATTTGTGTACTATGTAGTAGTAGTAGTATTTGGGTACTATGTAGTAGTAGTAGTATTTGTGTACTATGTAGTAGTAGTAGTAGTATTTGTGTACTATGTAGTAGTAGTATTTGTGTACTATGTAGTAGCAGTAGTAGTATTTGTGTACTATGTAGTAGTAGTAGTATTTGTGTACTATGTAGTAGTAGTAGTAGTATTTGTGTACTATGTAGTAGTAGTAGTATTTGTGTACTATGTAGTAGTAGTAGTATTTGTGTACAATGTAGTAGTAGTAGTATTTGTGTACTATGTAGTAGTAGTAGTAGTATTATTTGGGTACTATGTAGTAGTAGTAGTATTTGTGTACTATGTAGTAGTAGTAGTATTTGTGTACTATGTAGTAGTAGTAGTAGTAGTATTATTTGGGTACTATGTAGTAGTATGCTGTGTGCACTGTGCATTTCTTTTTTATTTATTCTAACAGGATGGCAAAATAAAAGAATCCATTATGTTATAAATGCTTGAGATGGAAATACTCCTTCCTCTTCCCTGATCCGCACAGTCTGTAGTTGTGTATTGTTCCAGCACAGAATAACCAATCACCTGATGTTTGTCCCTTTACTCGCTGATATTAACCTTTAGGACAAGAAAAGAGCAGGACTATAGTATAAAGAAAAACTTTATTGTCCATGGACAGCGAGCATACAACACAATATTCACTCCAAGACAATAAACCGCATGTAATGACATATAAAAATGTATCTGTACAGCGCATCAGACTGAGAGGCGTCATTTCTCCGTATTACAAAATATTTACATAAAAATAGCGACTTTCTCTCTTATATAACTGTACACTGTGTGTGTGGGGTCTGTCCCCAGAGCTGTATCATAGGAAAGATATCAGTATCCCGTCATATCCCGATTTCTGTATATGGATGATATTACTCATTATTAATATTATTATATATACACACATATATGGCTTATAGGGGTTTTGGATTATCAAAAAAACCCTGAAGGATCAAACACCTTCAGCTCCTCTGGTTCATCGCTGGAAACATTTGTAGACCCAGAACCAGCGCCGGAGCAATGAGCTGAACCCACAGGTGTTCCAAGAATTGTCTTTGTGATGCACACTTGCTGTCAGTGAATGAGCAAACACCTGGTTACATTCAGAGGCAGTAACCTTGGACATAGCTAGTCCTACTCTGGTACAATTGTATCCAGCCTAGACAATGCTCTGTGAGCTGCACAGCCTGGACTCCAGACTGATACATTGTAGCAAACATGTAAATAGTGATCACTGCTCTCATCTGAGAAGTGGAGGCAAATGTATCCAGTTTAGACAATGCTCTGTGAGCTGCAGAGCCTGGACTCCAGACTGAGACACTGTAGCAAAGATGTTCATGAATAGTCCTGCTCTCAGCTGAAAAGTGAAGGCAAATGTGTACAGTCTGGACAATGCTCTGCGAGCTAAACACATCAGCAGCAGCAGCTGCACATTTCTATACTAGTATGCCATAATGTATCAGTCTGGAGTCCCAGGCTGTGGAGCTCACAGAGCACTGTCTAGACTGGATACAATTGTCTCCACTTCTCACAAGAGACCAAGAGTAGTCAAGTACACTGTCTCTGAATGTAACCAAGAATCTTTGCATTCACTGACAGCAAGCACAGATCTTTAAAATGCTAAAGAACTGAGATACAAAGTAGGATTTCTCATTCATACCATGATTAACCTTCATTTGTACAAAAAAAGTTCTTAACTAGACATCAGTGCGGCACTTCCAAAGTTTTTGCTAAAGTAACACAAAATGCAGAACTCATATAGTCCTTGTGTGTTATTCAGTCCCTGTTTATGTTGAAAGCTAATAGGAAATTGTCTAGTTAAAGGAAATCTCCCACCAGGATGAAGGATTGTAAACCAAGTACACTTACATGCTGGCATGTGCCCCCTCTTGCAGGATCTGCTCTCCTTTCAGTTTCTTAAGACCTTGTTTAAAAAATTATGCAAATGAACCTGAGGGGCTCCAGGCTCATTTGCATAATTTTAAAACCTTTATTTCTTAAAAATAAGGGCATAATAAGCTACAAAAAGAGTGGATCCTGTCTGTGGGGGCACGCACCAGTATGTCAGTGTGCTTGGTTTACAATCCTTCATCCTGGTGGTAGATTTCCTTTAAGGAGATCATTGGAGACCATCTGGAAGAGATGTGAAGATTTGACTGTTGCTGCAGCTTCCAATCACATCAGGAGGTGAAGAATGAAGCAACATTGCACATAATCTTGTGCTCATAGCTGCTGCTCAGACTTTGTTTCCATGGTAACAGACTACAAAAAACCATATGTAGTCGTATTGTCATCGATCTTTCCACTGCTTCTCAGTAACCTAATGAATGAATGTTCATAGTGGACAGATAGATGGAAGTCTTCCGGGAGGATCTGACTACAGGGAGTTTGTTTGTAGTCTGTTACTAAGACGCGTTAAATTGTATACACAAAGTTACAATGTAATTATTACTGATTGCAAAGTTACTTTCTTTTCCATCTTGGATGCAGTGGAGTAATAGACTATAATGGAGTCGCAGAGGTGGAGTTCCCCTTTAATTATGGCTTAAATAAATAAGAAAAGAACAGACTCCTATGTACAACATCCGGGGCCATCGAAGCCACCATTGTCCAGGTGAAAGAAAACATGAAATTATCCTGAGGAATGAATGGGGACTGCTGACAGCCATCACTTCCACGTGTCATCTGCTGGCAGGGGGCGAGGTATTCCGCTCCAGGCGTCATTTCACAAGACAATGGCACAAACGATTACATTGTATCCCAGAATTCCATATTCTAATAAGCAAATCCATGGCCCTCATCTGGAAAAAAAATATGTTAAGTATAAAAATAATCAGATACATCTGAGGACATAAAATGGAACGATGTGTACAATGTTATATTCTTTTCCTACCACTAGAGGTCAGTGTAGCTGCAGATTGTTTTACTTTGGGTTAAATATTTATTAAATCAGATTATTCTGTAACTTTGAAAATCACTGTTAATAACAACATAATAATTTACTGGGGAGGCATCACATAGATATGAAAGAGCTGCACTAACTCTTCTGCTAGAGGAGTCACTGTGTACATACATGACATTACTTATCCTGTACTGATCCTGAGTTACATCCTGTATTATACCCCAGAGCTGCACTCACTATTCTGCTGCTGGTGCAGTCACTGTGTACATACATGACATTACTTATCCTGTACTGATCCTGAGTTACATCCTGTATTATACTCCAGAGCTGCACTCAGTATTCTGCTGCTGGTGCAGTCACTGGGGCACATTTACTTACCCGGTCCATTCGCGTTCCAGCGGCGGCTTCTCCGCTCTGGATTCGGGTCCGGCCGGGATTTAATAAGGTAGTTCTTCCGCCGTCCACCAGGTGGCGCTGCTGCGCTGAAAGTAAACTCATCGCGCCGGAATGCACCGAGCTGGACCAGGTGAAGGTAAGCGGTCCTTATGCGACACAATTCGGTTTTTAAATTCAGGGGCTTGTCCGAATAATTCGGGTTGCTCGAAAATCACGCCCCCTATTTGTGGCGCACGGAAGCTGGTGCGCGCGCGACACAATCCAAACCCGTGCGCCACAATCCCGGGGCAATTCAAGGAAACTCGGCGCAAATCGGAAATATTCGGGTAACACATCGGGAAAACGCGATTCGGGCCCTTAGTAAATGACCCCCACTGTGTACATACATGACATTACTTATCCTGTACTGATCCTGAGTTACATCCTGTATTATACTCCAGAGCTGCACTCAGTATTCTGCTGCTGGTGCAGTCACTGTGTACATACATGACATTACTTATCCTGTACTGATCCTGAGTTACATCCTGTATTATACTCCAGAGCTGCACTCACTATTCTGCTGCTGGTGCAGTCACTGTGTACATACATGACATTACTTATCCTGTACTGATCCTGAGTTACATCCTGTATTATACTCCAGAGCTGCACTCACTATTCTGCTGCTGGTGCAGTCACTGTGTACATACATGACATTACTTATCCTGTACTGATCCTGAGTTACATCCTGTATTATACTCCAGAGCTGCACTCACTATTCTGCTGCTGGTGCAGTCACTGTGTACATACATGACATTACTGATCCTGAGTTACATCCTGTATTATACTCCAGCTCTGTATGAGTAGTATTATAGTATCTTGTCATGTAACCTTATAGGGGACTTTATAATGTGACTGTAGTTGAGTCATTGGGGCAAATTTACTTACCCGGTCCATTCGCGTTCCAGCGGCGGCTTCTCCGCTCTGGATTCGGGTCCGGCCGGGATTTAATAAGGTAGTTCTTCCGCCGTCCACCAGGTGGCGCTGCTGCGCTGAAAGTAAACTCATCGCGCCGGAATGCACCGAGCTGGACCAGGTGAAGGTAAGCGGTCCTTATGCGACACATTTTCGGTTTTTAAATGCGGCGGTTTTTCCGAATACGTCGGGTTTTCGTTCGGCCACGCCCCCCGATTTCCGTCGCGCGCATGCCAGCGCCGATGCGCCACAATCCGATCGCGTGCGCCAAAATCCCGGGGCAATTTAAGTACAAGCGGCGCAAAACGGAAATATTCGGGTAACACGTCGGGAAAACGCGAATCGGGCCCTTAATAAATGACCCCCATTATATGATGTGGCTGTTACATCTCTGCTCTGACTACACAGTGTACATGACATATGATACCTTCTTTTGTTGTTCTGGGTATTTACCTGATCTTGCTTGTTAATCTGTACAATATTTACTCAGAGACTGTAAATATGATGATGATTGTAACATTGTGTAAGTAGAGCCCGGGTTGACCTGTATGATGGGCGGCTGCACGGACAGCAATTACCTTATACATTAGAATAAGAATTCACTTGTGTTGGGACTGGACACACATCCTATGTGTATGGAGAGGTTTTACCCTTCCCTGACAGTGTATGGTGGTGTTATCTCAGTACTCTATGGCGGTATTATTTGAGCAGTGTGTGGTGGTCTTATCTCAGTACTCTATGGCGGTATTATCTGAGCAGTGTATGGTGGAGTTATCTCAGTACTATATAGCGGTATTATTTGAGAAGTGTATGGTGGTGTTATCTCAGTTCTTTATGGTGGTATTATTTGAGAAGTGTATGGTGGTGTTATCTCTTAACTCCACCATACACTGTTCAAATAATACTGCCATAGAGTACTGAGATAACACCACCATATACTACTCAAATAATACTGCTATATAGTACTGAGATAACACCAGCATAAACTGCTCAGATAATACCGCCATACAGTACTGAGATAACACCAGCATATACTGCTCAGATAATACCGCCATAGAGTACTGAGATAACACCAGCATATACTGCTCGGATAATACCGCCATACAGTACTGAGATAACACCAGCATATACTGCTCAGATAATACCGCCATAGAGTACTGAGATAACACCACCATACACTGCTCAGATAATACCGCCATACAGTACTGAGATAACACCAGCATATACTGCTCAGATAATACCGCCATACAGTACTGAGATAACACCAGCATATACTGCTCAGATAATACCGCCATAGAGTACTGAGATAACACCAGCATATACTGCTCAGATAATACCGCCATAGAGTACTGAGATAACACCAGCATATACTGCTCAGATAATACCACCATACAGTACTGAGATAACACCACCAAACACTGTTCAGATAATACTGCCATATAGTATTGAGATAACTCCACCATACACTGTTCAGATAATACACCCATAGACTAATCTCAGTACTATATAGCGGTATTATTTGAGTAGTGTATGGTGGTGTTATCTCAGTACCATATGGCGGTATTATCTGAACAGTGTATGGTGGTGTTATCTCAATACTATATGGCAGTATTATCTGAACAGTGTATGGTGGTGTTATCTCAGTACTGTATGGTGGTACTATCTGAGCAGTATATGCGGGTGTTATCTCAGTACTCTATGGCGGTATTATCTGAGCAGTATATGCTGGTGTTATCTCAGTACTCTATGGCGGTATTATCTGAGCAGTATATGCTGGTGTTATCTCAGTACTGTATGGCGGTATTATCTGAGCAGTGTATGGTGGTGTTATCTCAGTACTATATAGCGGTATTATCTGAGCAGTATATGCTGGTGTTATCTCAGTACTCTATGGCGGTATTATCTGAGCAGTGTATGGTGGAGTTATCTCAGTACTCTATAGCGGTATTATCTGAGCAGTGTATGGTGGTGTTATCTCAATACTATATGGCAGTATTATCTGAACAGTGTATGGTGGTGTTATCTCAGTACTGTATGGTGGTATTATCTGAGCAGTATATGCTGGTGTTATCTCAGTACTCTATGGCGGTATTATCTGAGCAGTATATGCTGGTGTTATCTCAGTACTCTATGGCGGTATTATCTGAGCAGTATATGCTGGTGTTATCTCAGTACTGTATGGCGGTATTATCTGAGCAGTATATGCTGGTGTTATCTCAGTACTCTATGGCGGTATTATCTGAGCAGTATATGCTGGTGTTATCTCAGTACTCTATGGCGGTATTATCTGAGCAGTTTATGCTGGTGTTATCTCAGTACTGTATGGCGGTATTATCCGAGCACTATACTGGTATTATCTCAGATATGACATCACACCCCACTATACTATGGGAAGGGGATGTTCTGCCCCCATGCTCTACACTGCAGCACTGATTAATCCTGCTCCTTGGGCACTCAGGGGCATGAACTAGTTGGAATAAGACGCCCATGGGGTAATAAGGTCCTTCTACTGCTTTGCTACTGTAAATAACCAATGAGTTGGGGGGGGGGGGCTTTATGTATTTTGCATTGGGGCCAAAGCTTTGGTTCCCCCACAGATAATAATCCATCACTTACGATTGGGGGTCGTTCTGCATTTGCTCCGGAACAAATTGGATAACTTCATAGACGGTGCCATTTACATCCTGGATCTGCAGAGAATTTGTACCCGGAGTTATCACCTGTACAAGGAATACAATGAGTTAATGGAAAGAGACAGATTTCAATCACTTAAAGGGGGTTTCCATGTTAACAATATCTAGAGGATAGATAATCTACATCAGATTGGAGATGATCCAACACTCTGGAACCCCACGTCAGAACCAGAAGAACTGCTCCACTCTCTGTGAAGTGGCCAAGCTATGGAACTGCAGCTTACTACAATGGGAGCTAAACTGCAATTCCATCCCCGGCCACTATAATTGTTCTGATTCTGTAGTGATTGATGTCCTATGCTAAGAGCAGGTCCTTAACTTTAGATCGATGGGAACCCAACACATGAGCCGTAGCTGCTCAATGACCCCCAATGACTGGAAATCCTAAAACAGCTTATCTAGCTTTGGACAGCCCCTTTAAGAATATTCAGCTGCTGATATTTGTTGGAGCCTCCATGTTTACTATATATAAATATCTTGGAGATTTGGAGAGAACTTCTGCCATATGTTCTGCGATGGTGTGAGACGCTATTCCAGACCATTATCACAGGTCTGTAGATGTGTTAGAGTTGTAGACGGGATAATATTATATACATATGTTTTGTAGGATTCTTCTCACTGTGTACAGCTCTAAAGTGTATATACCACAGGGATGGGGGGGGGCAGAAAACTTTTCTTAGTACTACCTTCTATAAGGGCAAGTAAAATGTAACATTCAGTTCATCTGCAGCCACCACTAGGGGGAGCTCACTACATACAGATTATACACCACCACTAGGGGGAGATCACTACATACAGATTATACACCACCGCTAGGGGGAGCTCACTACATACAGATTATACACCACCACTAGGAGGAGGTCACTACATACAGATTATACACTACCACTAGGAGGAGCTCACTACATACAGATTATACACCACCACTAGGGGGAGGTCACTACATACAGATTATACACCACCACTAGGGGGAGATCACTACATACAGATTATACACCACCACTAGGAGGAGATCACTACATACAAATTATACACCACCACTAGGGGGAGCTCACTACATACAGATTATACACCACCACTAGGGGGAGATCACTGCATACAGATTATACACCACCACTAGTGGGAGGTCACTACATACAGATTATACACCACCACTAGTGGGAGATCACTGCATACAGATTATACACCACCACTAGGAGGAGCTCACTACATACAGATTATACACCACCACTAGGGGGAGCTCACTACATACAGATTATACACCACCACTAGGGGGAGATCACTACATACAGATTATACACCACCACTAGGAGGAGATCACTACATACAGATTATACACCACCACTAGGAGGAGATCACTACATACAGATTATACACCACCACTAGGGGGAGATCACTACATACAGATTATACAGCCACCACTAGGGGGAGATCACTACATACAGATTATACACCCCCACTAGGGGGAGATCACTTCATACAGATTATACACCACCACTAGGGGGAGCTCACTACATACAGATTATACACCACCACTAGGAGGAGATCACTACATACAGATTATACACCACCACTAGGGAGAGATCACTACATAGACATTATACACCACCAATAGAAGGAGATCACTACATACAGATTATACACCACCACTAGGGGGAGGTCACTACATACAGATTATACACCACCACTAGGGGGAGCTCACTACATACAGATTATACACCACCACTAGGGGGAGATCACTACATACAGATTATACACCACCACTAGGGGGAGATCACTACATACAGATTATACACCACCACTAGGGGGAGATCACTACATACAGATTATACACCACCACTAGGGGGAGATCACTACATACAGATTATACAGCCACCACTATGAGGAGATCACTACATACAGATTATACACCCCCACTAGGAGGAGCTCACTACATACAGATTATACACCACTACTAGGAGGAGATCACTACATACAGATTATACACCACCACTAGGGGAAGATCACTACATACAGATTATACACCACCACAAGGGGAAGATCACTACATACAGATTATACACCACCACTAGGAGGAGATCACTACATACAGATTATACACCCCCACTAGGGGGAGCTCACTACATACAGATTATACAGCCACCACAAGGGGAAGATCACTACATACAGATTATACACCACCACTAGGAGGAGATCACTACATACAGATTATACAGCCACCACTAGGGGGAGATCACTACATACAGATTATACACCACCACTAAGGGGAGCTCACTACATACAGATTATACACCACCACTAGGAGGAGATCACTACATACACATTATACACCAACCACTAGGGGGAGATCACTACATACAGATTATACACCACCACTAGGGGGAGATCACTACATAAAGATTATACATCACCACTAGGGGGAGCTCACTACATACAGATTATACATCACCACTAGGAGGAGCTCACTACATACAGATTATACACCACCACTAGGGGGAGATCACTACATACAGATTATATACCACCACTAGCAGGAGATCACTACATACAGATTATACACCACCACTAGGAGGAGATTACTACATACAGACTATACACCACCACTAGGGGGAGATCACTACATACAGATTATACACCACCACTAGGGGGAGATCACTACATAAAGATTATACATCACCACTAGGAGGAGATCACTACATACAGATTATACATCACCACTAGGGGGAGATCACTACATACAGATTATACACCACCACTAGGAGGAGATCACTACATTCAGATTATACAACCACCACTAGGAGGAGATCACTACATACAGATTATACACCACCACTAGGGGGAGATCACTACATACAGATTATACACCACCACTAGGGGGAGCTCATTACATACAGATTATACAGCCACCACTAGGGGGAGATCACTACATACAGATTATACACCACCACTAGGAAGAGATCACTACATACAGATTATACACCACCACTAGGAGGAGATCACTACATACACATTATACACCACCACTAGGGGGAGATCACTACATACAGATTATACACCACCACTAGGAGGAGATCACTACATACAGACTATACACCACCACTAGGAGGAGATCACTACATACACATTATACACCACCACTAGGAGGAGATCACTACATACAGATTATACACCACCACTAGGAGGAGATCACTACATACAGATTATACACCACCACTAGGGGGAGTCCCACTCCACTTAGGATTTTGTATGTTCAGGACTTAAAGAGATTTTACATCCGATACATTTTTTTCCCGCATGATAAGCAGCGCCTTATGTTCTGTACAGAGACCTGGAAATCCTTTATACACGTACCCTGTGAGGAGCTGCAGAATCTGGTAAAGACACAAACTCATAGATCCCGAAATCATTGATGGCATCTTCATGTCCTGGAAGAATCATGAAATCAGGTGTGAATACGTCCAAAATACCCATACACATCCAGTATACATGTATACCCTACCTGGCTGACCGGTAGCAGCACAGGTAGGACCAGTGACTCCATATTGGCTTCACTGTCTAATCAGAGTCTGAGAGGGTCTGAGAGTCATGTGACTAGTGGGGGTCACAGTGATAAGACCCCCAACATAAGTCATGTATCCTAAACTTGTCACCACCCCTTTAATGCTTTCATGGCTGATCACAAAGACCTTATTCACACTGCTCTTTATATGAAGAACAATCTGTCCTGAGGTAAAGCGGCCATTTTGGATTTTTCCCTTTTATTTTCTCTTTTGTTGATATAATTATGAGGAATTGACTAATCCACAGCGACCACCGACTTCTCTAATCTACTGCAGGATAACACTGGGACTCATCTTCTCCACACACCGTAACAATGGGGAATTATCGTTACCTGAATAGATGGGCGTCCGTCTGTACTCTGTAGAAGGCCTGAAAGGGGGAAAATAGAGAACAGATTCAGTGTTCTGCTTAAAATACCCAAAATAATACAGAACTATACAAAACCGAAAATCATGTCATACCTTCTAGGCTGGAGCTTCCACTGGATCGCTGCAATACAAGGAAGAGGATGGGATTAGACAGTATTATAGTATTTATATTATTGTACATAGGGGGCAGTATTATAGTAGTTATATTCTTGTACATAGGGGGCAGTATTATAGTAGTTATATTCATGTACATAGGGGGCAGTATTATAGTAGTTATATTCTTGTACATAGGGGGCAGTATTATAGTAGTTATATTCTTGTACATAGGGGGCAGTATTATAGTAGTTATATTCTTGTACATAGGGGGCAGTATTATAGTAGTTATATTCTTGTACATAGGGGGCAGTATTATAGTAGTTATATTCTTGTACATAGGGGGCAGTATTATAGTAGTTATATTCCTGTACATAGGGGGCAGTATTATAGTAGTTATATTCTGTACATAGGGGGCAGTATTATAGTAGTTATATTCTTGTACATAGGGGTCAGTATTATAGTAGTTATATACTTGTACATAGGGGGCAGTATTATAGTAGTTATATTCTTGAACATAGGGGGCAGTTTTATAGTAGATATATTCTTGTACATAGGGGGCAGTATTATAGTAGTTATATTCCTGTACATAGGGGGCAGTATTATAGTAGTTATATTCTTGTACATAGGGGGCAGTATTATAGTAGTTATATTCTTGTACATAGGGGGCAGTATTATAGTAGTTATATTCTTGTACATAGGGGGCAGTATTATAGTAGTTATATTCTTGTACATAGGGGAGCAGTATTATAGTAGTTATAGTCTTGTACATAGGGGGCAGTATTATAGTAGTTATATTCTTGTACATAGGGGGCAGTATTATAGTAGTTATATTCTTGTACATAGGGGGCAGTATTATAGTAGTTATATTCTTGTACATAGGGGGCAGTATTATAGTAGTTATATTCTTGTACATAGGGGGCAGTATTATAGTAGTTATATTCTTGTACATAGGGGGCAGTATTATAGTAGTTATATTCTTGTACATAGGGGGCAGTATTATAGTAGTTATATTCTTGTACATAGGGGGCAGTATTATAGTAGTTATATTCTTGTACATAGGGGGCAGTATTATAGTAGTTATATTCCTGTACATAGGGGGCAGTATTATAGTAGTTATATTCTGTACATAGGGGGCAGTATTATAGTAGTTATATTCTTGTACATAGGGGTCAGTATTATAGTAGTTATATACTTGTACATAGGGGGCAGTATTATAGTAGTTATATTCTTGAACATAGGGGGCAGTTTTATAGTAGATATATTCTTGTACATAGGGGGCAGTATTATAGTAGTTATATTCCTGTACATAGGGGGCAGTATTATAGTAGTTATATTCTTGTACATAGGGGGCAGTATTATAGTAGTTATATTCTTGTACATAGGGGGCAGTATTATAGTAGTTATATTCTTGTACATAGGGGGCAGTATTATAGTAGTTATATTCTTGTACATAGGGGAGCAGTATTATAGTAGTTATAGTCTTGTACATAGGGGGCAGTATTATAGTAGTTATATTCTTGTACATAGGGGGCAGTATTATAGTAGTTATATTCTTGTACATAGGGGGCAGTATTATAGTAGTTATATTCCTGTACATAGGGGGCAGTATTATAGTAGTTATATTCTTGTACATAGGGGCAGTATTATAGTAGTTATATTCTTGTACATAGGGGGCAATATTATAGTAGTTATATTCTTGTACATAGGGAGCAGTATTATAGTAGTTATATTCTTTTACATCGGGGGCAGTATTATAGTAGTAATATTCTTGTACATCGGGGGCAGTATTGCAGCACGTAGCACTTCTGTTACAGGTGTGTCAGGCCATACATCTTCCGTGTGACATTTGTGCTTGATGTACTTTTCATTACCTCCTAGACACTGGTTAGGTGTATATATACAGCAGAAGCTGTTATGTAAACCTATAGTATATACTATATTGTGATTACACATAACACCGTGCAGTGACCTGTGCTGTATACTGCACACTGCTACTTACCTCTATGCAGTTGGTATTTCTTCCACACAAATATGAAACAAATGGACAGAATGACGAATAGTGACACTCCTGTGATGGCGGCCAGCGGGGACAAGGAGCTTGTAATCTGGGAAAGTTTTTCTTGGTCTGTTAAAAAAATTTAAAGACAAAGATTTAAAGAGACCAAAAGAGAGTAACACCAAAACCCCACCTGATGTCATAGGTCACCATAATGTCATAGTGAGGATTTACATGTTAATGTTTAGTAAAAGAGACAGAGAGGAAGTAACTGGATCCAAAACCAGCGCCCATCTACCTGCTGCAGACTATTACTCCCTGCCATTCATCATGTGATGATCAGTTTTACAATGGTGCCCTATATATCAACATACACAGACATTTATGACCCATATAGTGCTCCATATACAACATATAAGGTGCATCAATAGATTTAAAGGGTTGTTCCTAGTTTAATTGTTATTCCCTATCCACGGAATATGGGGTCGGAATTGGAAATAATGGGGCAGCTCTTATAGGGCACAGCTATAACCCGTAGTCTATAAAAGAGAGTGACATTTTGCTGCTTTGTACCCCATGCTTTACACTGCATCCAGTCCTCTATGTACAGTACAGGGATATGGTGTATAGACAGATGATTTCTATTAGATCAATATTATTACACCAAAAGCAACACTTTTACAAGCCCAATTAATGTCTGAATATAGTAAAAAGAAATTTTTTTAAAGGGAACCTGTCACCAGGACACCCACTTTTGGCTCCCCCTTCACAGAGCATAGTATATACACTGCCAAATAGTTTTTGTATTAAAAATAGCTTTTACATAATAAAGATGTGTTATATTTCACCCTACAATGAGCTGTGACTAGGCACGAGTCCCCTGGGAGTGGCTATATAGGAGCAGTTTCCCGCCCACCCTCGGGAAACCGCACCTCCATGTGTCCTTTTCAAATTTAAAAACCTCCCATCTGCTGTCTGAGCTCCGCCGCCTGTTATTAACCCCCTGCGGATGTCATCCATAGATGTTCCACCCGCCGTCTCCAAGTCTCACTGACCGTGTCAGGCATCCGCGCACCTGCATGGTCAGCATCCGTCTGAATGTGCACCCCGACAGGCGCAGATAAAGGGAAGGCGATGGTGGAGATCTCTGTATTCATCTGCGCATGCGCCACTTTATGCCTCTGGTTGCTAGACACTGAGGCGCTGGGAGGTACACAAACTACGTAGCACATTGAAGCGTGCAGTGGCGGACAGCTCTGCTTCATGTTCGCAAGTCCGGCCGTACATTCAGACGGCCGCAGGTTCGAGAATGCCTGATGTGGTCACTGAGACTTGGAGACCCTGGGGTTGTAACACAGCATGTCATGTGACCAGGATGACATCATGGCTCAGTGGTTAGCATTACAGCCTTGCAGCGCTGGGGACATGGGTTCAAGTCCCAGGGTCAACATCTGTAAAGAGTTTGTATGTTCTCTCGTGTTTGCATGGGTTTCCTCTGGGTCCTCCGGTTTCCTCCAACACTCCAAAACAGACTGGTAGGTTGATTAGATTGTGAGCCCCATTGGGGACAGGGACCGATTTGACAAGTCTGTGCAGCGCTGCGTAATCTGTGTGCGCTATATAAATAAAGGAATTATTATTATGATTTAAGGTTCTGTCACCTTTGCATTACATTCATTTACCCCATGTATGTATTTGATCACATGAAATCACAGCAACCTCCATGAACTTCTACTCCTCCCCATCCTCAATGGAGGGTTCTGTTATTTCATGTGATCAGATGCATACAAGGGGTAGATGTTGCACATGTAACAGCAACTTTGATGATGTCACCCTTGTCACTTGTCTTTAAGCGCCCAATGATATAACAGACCTCTCTCTCTCAATGTTCCATACAGCAGAATATCATAAAACTTAGAACTGTCAATCAGGAACAAGAAGGCGGGACAATGCAAGTCAATTTGAATATGTGTGACTCACTTAGTGTGAATGACTCGCCTCAGGTGAGTTCCATATAGGTTTACAAATTGATTCTCTGTAACATTGTAGCCATGGAAAGGAACCATTTACAGATAAGGACTAAGATAGTTTTTAAACGCGGCGGTTTTTCCGAATCCGTCAGGTTTTCTTATGGCCACGCCCCCCGATTTCCGTCGCGTGCATGCCGGCGCCGATGCGCCACAATCCGATCGCGTGCGCCAAAGACCCGGGGCAATTCAGGGACAATCGTCGCAAAACGGTAAAATTCGGGTAACCCGACGGAAAAACGCGATTCGGGCCCTTAGTAAATGACCCGCTCTATCTCTGGTTTATAAACTCTCTAGCCCAGTAAATAGCGATTTTTTGGGGGGGCAGAGTTGATTTCCATTATAGCTGTTGAGAGTTGATAGCCCCTAGGCGCATAGCCGTTGGGCTAATGACTGCTCAAAGGTGGCTAGCAGTCCGAATACAATAAAAGATGTGTGGCCCCTTTAATTGGAGGTTGCTCTACCCTCTCTCATCTTTATTCATCAGAGGGATGTGCTGGGGGCGTGGCTAGTAACGTGGGTGGTACAGGAGGTGAGCACATGCTCAAATACTCTGAGTAGCAGAGACTCAGCCTCTTTTTCATCGGTTTTCCCTCCCTCCCTCCCTTTTTTTATATAGTTTTCGTGTATTTTTTGTCACAGCGGGCGGTTTTTTAGGGGTAACACTGCCCTACATGCCCTTACATATGGCAGGCATACAGGGTGTTATCTGGTGTTATGTAAAGTGGAATGGTTAAAAGTGTCTATATATTCAAACAAAGAAATGGTTAAATTATCAATGGTTTCAATAAAGCTGTGGCCGACCCCGAGTCAACCCACTATTGAGAATGGTTAAACAATGGTTTCTGTGTGGTTATTTATATTTGGGGTATGCGGTATTAAAGGGGCCAGTCCGGCTCCGGGTTAGTACGTGTTTTTTATTTGAGCAGTCTTGGACCCAGGGCGTGAATACATCATATAGACGCTGTATATACATATATTTCAGCACTTATTCCACGTGCTGTGTGTATTATTCCGCCCGTCTGGTAGCAGTATTACCTTGTCACTCGGAGCGGTCCTTCATCATACTCATGGCTGTACCCTGTTATTGTTTGGCTGTCACTCAGCGCTCATCCCGCCGGTGAAGGCAGCGCATTGTGCGCACTTGTCACTGTGTCACTGTCGGCAAACAGCCGCTGCTACATGTGTTTACTTTAATAATAAATGACAGCACAAGACATTCTGGACAGACCGGTTTGTTCAGTTCTGTGAAAAGCTGACACCGTGCCACTTCTGTGCCCATAGACGAACCGTGCTGGAAATTAGTCCTAACCCCCCCCCCCCTGCAAATTATCACCTTATTACAGCAAAGCTCACTGGTCTACAAACACAGAAATTTGTAATGTTCTCCTATATCTGTATATTCCATTTTCTGAAATGGAAACCATCAACAATCAAGATAACTGCTGATGATGTATATTATTATTATATGATTATATTATATGATGTATATTATCTAATTTATTCCATCACTAATTAGATGTCAACTATAAGCAAACAATTAATCCAATTCCATCCAGTTATATTTTCTATATTCAGAGTCGGATGGGCCCACCAGAGAATCGGAGGATCCTCCAGTGGGCCCAGTCTCTAAACTATTAGTGGACCTCAAAGATCAAGCAGAAGACAACACAAATTTTCTGGAGCCTGATGAAGGTTTGACCAGTGTCTGACTGGCCCACCTGAGACTCAGAGGATCCTAAGGTGGGCCTTCACGTTAAACTATTAATGGACCCCAGAGATCAAGCAGAAAACAACACAAATTAGAGTCTGTTAGGATTTATTTTCTAGAGCCTGATGAAGGTTTGACCAGTGTCTGACTGGCCCACCTGAGACTCAGAGGATCCTACGGTGGGCCTTCACGCTAAACTATTAGTGGACCCCAGAGATCAAGCAGAAGATAACACAAATTAGAGTCTGTTAGGATTTATTTTCTAGAGCCTGATGAAGGTTTGACCAGTGTCTGACTGGCCCACCTGAGACTCAGAGGATCCTACGGTGGGCCTTCACGTTAAACTATTAGTGGACTCCAGAGATCAAGCAGAAGATAACACAAATTAGAGTCTGTTAGGATTTATTTTCTAGAGCCTGATGAAGGTTTGACCAGTGTCTGACTGGCCCACCTGAGACTCAGATGATCCTACGGTGGGCCTTCACTCTAAACTTTTAGTAGATGCCAGAGGTCAAGCAGAAGACAACAAAAATTAGAGGCAATTAGGTTTTATTTTCACTAGTGTCTGACTGGCCCACCAGAGAATCACCGGATCCTGCAGTGGGCCCAGGCTCTAAACTATTAGTGGATCCTATATATCAAGCAGAAGACAACACAAATTAGAAGTTACTAGTTTTTATTTTATAGAGCTTGATGAAAGTTTGAACAGTGTCTGACTCGCCCACCAGAGAATCAGAGGATCCTACAGTGGGCCCTCACTTTAAACTATTAGTGGACCCCAGAAATAAAGCAGAAGATAACACAAATGGGAGTCTACTAGGTTTACTAGGCTCCTCTGGTGGGCCCCAGCCCTTATCTAACACTGAATCCCATGGATTGTAGGATGGTGGGGTCTTTTTCATGGGGAATGATGAAGGAGGGGGGGTCCTAAAATAATTTTATCTGGGCCCAAGGAACCCCAGTCCAGCATTGACTATATAAATGACACATAACAAGAATAGAAGATCAGTCAACAGCAGCGTGTCAGTGGTTTCCAGCTAAGAACAAAATCTTTCTGAACTGAAGATGTGTTAGAATAATGCAGAATTTTATTTATATTGATCACACATTCAATAGATTCCACAACCAGCGGTTCAGAAGATTCAGATGGTTTATAATAACCTGAGACATTGAGACAAATCCTCACCCCCGAACAGCACCGATCTGTATGATGAAACAATAATACATGACTATTATATGAATCCTTCTTCAGGGTTCATTATATCACTAATAACCACAGGGAAATTTTACCTATATATCAATATAACTAGAAGAGCGGATCAGTCAACAGCAGCTTGTCAATAGATTCCACGTAGCAACCAAAATTATATGAACATGATAAAATAATTCAGAATTTTACACTATGGGGCAGATTTACTTACCCGGTTCATTCGCGATCCAGCGGCGCGTTCTCTGTGGTGGATTCGGGTCCGGCCGGTAGTTCCTCCAACGTCCACCAGGTGGCGCTGCTGCGCTGAAGTTCCCCGAGGCCCGCCGGAATGCACTCAAGTTCACCGGCCTATTCCTGGTGAAGGTAAGCGCAAGTTTTGCGACACTTTTTATTTTTTAAATGCGGTGGTTTTTCCAAATCCGCCGGGTTACCATTCGGCCACGCCCCCCGATTTCCGTTGCGTGCATGCCGGCGCCGATGCGCCACAATCAGATCGCGTGCGACAAAATCCCGGGGCAATACAGGGAAAAACGGAGCAAATCGGAAATATTCGGGTAACACGTCGGGAAAACGCGAATCGGGCCCTTAGTGAATGACCCCCATTGTGGTATATTCCAGCGGTCCGGACTCGTCATCCCCTGACACACTGAAGCGTAACCTAACCCCTGTGTTATATGGTAACACACTAATTCCTATGTGGACGCCCCCGCCCTGTATTGTATACATTAGATTACAATGTTTCTACCACTTTAAATCCTGTGTCTCGGTTATCAAGATGAACTCAATTGGAGTTAATAAATCTGTGTTTTATTAGTGGTTCCATGTTTACACATAACAGTCCGTGTGTACAGCGTCAATACCGGAGCAGCGGATACAGGGTATATAGGATGGCTGTAAACATTATAAGAGATGGAGGACCTTGACTCTGGTCATATAGTATACACCCTGCACCACACCTACTGCACAGAGCTACATCACTGTGTATCATACATTGTACAGTATGTAGACACTACATATATGGGGGGTCATTTATCTGATTTCCCCCTTCTCTGAGCTCATTTTGCTCCTTTTGTGAGTCTATTGTTTGCCCGTCGTTTGTCTTTGTTGTGGTTTTGGATTTTTTGAGCCTTATTAGGTGCAAATTTTTAAAAACGGCGCAATTGTGTTCCGCAAATGGCACCAATGCCTTTCCTAAGCCTGGCCAGGACTGGCACGTTATTGCGGAATTATTTGCGCCCATATAGGCACAAATCAATATTAACTCGTTTCGGACCGACCGCTGTCTTTAGACGTCGCTGCAGTTTTCTACTTCCCCCGCGCTAGCCTAGCTAACAAGTATAGAGGAGCGGAGCCGGCGCGGCCGCCAGCTCTATAGACTCGCCGGTCACGTGACCACCGAGTCTAAAGGGGTTAAACAGAGCTGATGGGTCTTATTAGACCCAGTCCAGCCCTGATCACAATCCCCAGTCACTAATGGTCATATCCCCTGTAAGTGGGGCTCTTAGGCTGGCGGCACACACAATTAAGATAATTGTAAAACGGACAAAAACAGTCAAAAACACCACGTGTGCCACCAGCCTTATAGATTCTTTTATAGATGACCCAGTTACAGGGGAAAACTTGTAAAAGAATAAAATTAAGTAAAATTAAAAAGTAAACAAAGTGAAAATGTCTTTTATGACCTCATGGGGGACAAAAAAACACACAAAAAAATAAAAATACAATGGGGCAGATTTACTTACCCGGTCCATTCCCGATCCATCGGCGGGTTCTCCGACGCTGATTCGTGTCTTCCAGCGACTTACTAAGGTAGTGCGCCCGATGTCCACCAGGTGTCGCTGCTGCGCTGAAGACCCTCGGAGTTTACCATCCTATCCTGGGTGCAGGTAAGTGCATGTCAAGCGACACATTTTTTAAAAAAAAATACGGCGGTTTTTCCGAATCCGTCGCGTGCATGCCGGCGCCGATGCGCCACAATCCGATTGCGTGCGCCAAAATCCCGGGGCAATGCGGCGCAAAACAGTAATATTCGGGAAACACGACGGAAAAGCGCGATTCGGGCCCTTAGTAAATGAGCCCATTGCACTTTCTGTGAACTCCAGCGGATAAATGTTCCCAAATGTATATCACCGAAACAAAATAGGGAATTCATTAATAATGTTCATTTTGAGTCAATTTGAAAATTAAAAAAAAAAAGTACTATAAATTACAAAAAAAACCCTTTTAACCCGAAATAAAAAATAAAAAGGAAAAAAAAAGTTTAACTAGCTCTGTGTCCCGAAAAAAAAAAAAATGCACAAAAAAAATGTAAGGTAGCATGCAAAAAAAAGTTATGGCCCTTAAACAGGCGCATTCGAAAATTTGCTAAAAATGCCCGGTCACTAGAGCCTTTTCAGGCTGCGTCACCAAGGAGTTAAGTAAGGTGCAAACATCTGGAAATACAAATTAGGTGCAATCCAGGAAACTGCTACACAGCGAACTCTGGCGAACTGCAGGAAAAAGGCGCAAAAAATGGTGCAATTACCCCAGTGTGCCTAAAAAGTCACTAAAATGCAACCAAAAAGCTCTCACCAGACTACGATAAATCTGCACCAACGACTGCTTGAAAAAGCCTCAAAAGGCCACATGTGTCTAGAGCTGAAATGTGAATCAAGATTTTTTTCTCTTTACTTTGGACTGAAGCTTCCAAAATAAGTGGAGAATACGGCTGTCCTATATGTAGCCTTAAAGGGGTTTTCCCACAAATTTAAAGGGGTTCTCTGGAGGTGGAAAAACATGGCTGCAGTCTTCCAAAAACTGCACCACACCTGACCATGGGTAGTGTGTGGTATTGCAACTAAGCTCCATTCATTTCTATACAGCTGAGTTGCAGTACTGGTAGTAACCATGGTCAGGTGTGGCGCTGTTGTTGGAAGACTGCAGCCATGTTTTTCCACCTCCTGAGAACCCCTTTAAGTCCGGCCCTATCCACAGGTTAGGGCTTAACTTACTGATCAGTGGGGCTCTCAGTGATGAGTCCCCCACAGATGACGAAAACGAGGGGTCCGATGGGGTCCCATGTACCCCAGTCCGACCCCTCGTCACTCCATGAGAGTAATGGCCGCGCATGATCACTCTTCTCCATTCATCTCTATGGAGCTGACGGATGGAGCCTCTGTAACAGCCCCGAGGCAATATGATTTATTTACAATGTAACAACCTACTATGTAACAATTATGTACATTTAGGCTGGAATGTAACCGGGTGACATGTACATTATCACACATCAGTGTTACAATATCAAACACCACATAGGACCGACCAGAAATACCACTGCCCCCCACCTACATATCAGGGGGGGCCACTCTATAGTCATCATTGTAACAGCTGAAACCATAAGGTTACACACAGTCTATAAAAAGATACATATTAATGTTTTTCTCACTATCTGACATGAAATCAGAATGATGAGAGAGAGAATTTTAAGGCATTTCTATTACTTTCTGGTTTCTGTACATTTCATTAGTATTGGATACTATTGCTTTTACACTCTATGATTTGGGTCCCATATTTTGGATCTCCTTCCACAAGTTTCTCACTCAATAGTTGGTAGGAATCTGGGCCCATTCCTCCTATTGGAACCGGCGGAACTGAGCCATGTTTGTAGCCCCTTTGTTCTCACCAGTTTTTTCAGCTTTGCTCATAAATTTTTAGGCTCCAAAACATTGACTTTGTTATTCTTAAAGGGGATAGGGCCTAACTTACTGATTGGTAGGGGTCTCAGTGATGAGACTCCCACAGATCACAAGAAGCAGGGGTCCGATGCACTACAGTCGGACCCCTCGTCATTCCACAAGATGACTGGAGCAGCCGGCCGTGCATGGTCTGACTGCCCTGTTGATCTCTATGAAGCTGATGGAGATTGCTGAGCACCGCGGACCCCAATGATCCACCGTTCTTGTGATTTGTGGGGGTTCCATCAATGAGATCCCCACCACTGTTTAAGGAAAACCCCTCTAAGCCACTGTGCAACCAGTTTGCCAGTAGCTTTGAGTTATTGTCCATTTGCGCCCATTCTTTAGCTTCCTGGTCGATGTCTTGAGATGTTCTTCAGTATTACAGGACTAATTTAATAATGACACCCTCTTACCAGCTTCAGATTCTTCACAAGGTCTTTGATTTTTGGGTTGATTTGCATGTTCCTGTCTCCTTGCTGAGCAGTATGAGGGCTGTACATTGCCTTGTCATTTGTACTTTGCTTAGAATTGTGGCAACTGCAGCTTTCTGGAAATTGCACCCAAGGATGAACCAGACTTGTGCAAGTCCACAATTTTCCTACTGATATTTTTACCGTGATGTTACAAATTTTGTAGCGCTCAGCTCACCAGTCTCCTCATCAGCCTGTCCAAATGCTCGGTAGATGCGGCAAGAAGCAGGTGCCACATATGGTGAAAAATAGAGTCTTTGGCATCTCTGGGTTGGCATGAACTTGTCAACATGGGCTGTGTCAAATTGTTTGATTGCAATTTTAGTGTATGTAAACTTTTGATTTCGCAAAAAGCAATAAAAATGCCTTAAAAATATCTCTTGCGATTCTGGCATTTGGCAAATATTTGTGGTGATCCTAATTGACCGAAAATCCGTCGGGTTTTCGTTCGGGCACGCCCCCAACTTCCATCGCGTGCACGCCGGCGCGCCGGCCACAATCCGATCGCGTGCGCCAAAAACCCGGGGCAATTCAGGGAAAATCGTCGCAAAAGGGAAAAATTCGGGTAACCCGCCGTAAAAATGCAATTCGGGCCCTTAGTAAATGACCACCATCATGTTTGACCCCTGTGCTGAGTGCTTTTGCTGAAAAAACTATTATAACATTCAGGACCTTGGGAAAGCTGGGTTGCTTCAACCTGCCATTGGTAAACACATTACACAGAGCTTTCTGAACTGTCCAGACCGAACGAATCAACCTGAGCTGTATAACTCATACACATTAGCTGGGGGAAGGTGCAGCAATTAATTACTTCTGCCTCTAAGGGATAACACAGTGATCACATCATCCTCTGAGCAGTGCATAGCTCAAGTGAGAGGAAAAGTGCTGAGCCAGGCAAAGGAGCAAGAGAGCTTCATTATCATCATTTTATAATTGTTTTTTCAGCAAAACCACTCCACTCAGGGATTAAACAAGATATGTTTCTGCATCAGTGTAGCTACAGCAGTCTCAAGGTATGTTTGGTGCATAATGCATGAAATCCAATGGTAGAGTTTTCTTTAAGAGAGACGTCAGTCCAAATTCACAATAAGTTACTAAAAAAGGTACAAACTCAGGAATACAATAGAAATGGTCTGAATCAGGAAACAAGCAGAAAAACAACCAAACAGCACAATAGAAGTGAGTGATCCACAGACAGACAATCTCTGGCAAGGCAGTCCAGCCCCAGGGAAGTTTTATAGGAGGCTAATTTATGCCAGATGACAACTCAGCAAAAACACTCAATACAATAACCCTCACGTACCTCTCAGCCCAAAACTACATAGAGTCTGTTAAATTTTGCTAAATTTGGTAACCATAGCAGAAAGTATCTAAGCCTTCCAAATTTCTGGCGTAACGCTCAGGATCTAGGGTCAGTTTTGACTGGTCCAGAGTTTCAGATCTTCTGAAGATACATGAAATCAAATGATAAAATTCTACCAGTCTGCAGCCACCACTAGGGGGGCAATTACGAGCTTACTGTATACTGCTTCATGATATACCATTTTACATTAGTTTTTACAATCTTCTTTCATTTTATTCTACGTCTTTTAGAGGTTATTTTTCAGTTTTTCCAAAAAAAGGTACAAATTCATAATATACATTAAACATTAATATTAAAATATTAAAATTAAGGGGATTCTAATCCTAGACAAAGTCTCCTTTAAGAAAGTTCTTATGACAAATAAGTGGATGATAAAGTGTGTGCTAAAAAATCTAGTGATCCCCTGTGCAAAAACCTGCAGTGCCCCCACAGGCAAAACGGGGCATTACACAATTAGTGCCATTCGGATCACTGCACTTTTTGACCTTTAGATCTGCCATATTTCCTACCTATAGGTGTGATGATGACTGTAAACTGCGTCTCCTCCCCTTTCCCGGTGATATTGTTGTACGCCCGGCACAGATAATCCACAGTTTTTTGCCCGACCTTCTCTGACAGTAGCTTGAAGTGAGTCCCATAGTTGATGATCTCCATAGAGTTGTTGCCCCGTTGGATCCAGGCACAAGTATTCGGGGGGTTGGAGTCGGCAGAGCAGTCAAAGCGGACGGCTTCTCCGTTGGCGATGGTGAAGACCTCTCCAACCTTCAGTCCTTTGTCTGAGATCACGCGCAGACCGTAAGGTCCATCTGTCCAAAAAGTCAAGAAAAAGGATGAAATACACCCAAAACATTACAATAGAATGGGCATTGTGTAATTATGTAACAAACGGTATAAAGATCCAAGGACATGTCTGTGGAATCTGACCCCTACAATCAGCCGATTCCAGTTGCCTCCAGTAATAAAACCTATATACAGAATAGAACCAGAAGAACAGCTCCGTTCCCTGTGTAGTGGCAGAGCTGTGTTATTGCAGTCAAAGCTGTAGCTTAATATTTCTCATTGTTTTACTAATCACAATGGCCGCCCTCCTTCATCTTTTGCAACCTACAAGGTATTTTTAGTTCCGCTCACCCACAATCCACGTAGAAAAAAGATCCAAAAACAAGAAAACATGTCAGAAATGTCTGCAGACAATAGCAATAATCCGACTGTAAAAAAAACAAAGAACAACACAAAGTAATTAGCACCTCCATATAAACCCAAACACGCGGAGCAGATGGAGCAGCTGTATGTGCCGTATGTGCAGCTAATCACTAATATTCTGGGCTCAAACGCAGCTCAAGATCACTGCGGAAAACAAAGGGTTGTTTAATGAATGCCGGCAGTGATGTGATACATCCCCTTTAATGGGGGTATCCAGAAATCAAAAAGATCTCAAAACAGCGCCTCACATGTCCCCTGGTTATGTGCGGTATTGCTATGCTGTGAATATATTGCAGGTACATGTTCGGTATGGAACCACTTGCTGTTCTTTGGATTTTCATTCAGGATGTCCACCTATGTTGTCTCAAGTGATGGTCGCACATGCTCAGTAGCTCATTCCCTCCCAGCACCCTCTTGTACACAGACTGCGGAGTGATTTCTGCTTTTGAGCACGACCGTCAACTAGGATGAAATATTTATTTATGTTGTATTATTTGAGTACTGTATGATGGTTTTATTTCAGCAATAAATGTTAGTGTTATTTGAGCAGTTTAAGGCGGTGCTATCTGAGCACTATATATTGCTTTTATTAGTGAAATATATGGAAGCGATTTTTAATATTGTATGGTGAAGTTACTGGAACACCATGGGGCTTATTTATCTAAGGGTCCGCGGCTGCACTTTCGTCGGCTGCGCTGCTTTCATGCGACAGAAATCCAGGGGCGTGTCGTTGGACGAACCGACTGATTCGGACTGAGCGTGGAATTTAACTTTCAAATTGCGTCGGAAGACAATGCACTTACATGCACCAGGAAGAACTCCGGGGACCTGAGCGGGGAAGCAACACATGCGGCACAATCTTAGTGAATTGCAGCACAGTGCATTATTACCGGACAATGCACTTTCTGTGAACTCCAAGGACCAGGCCACATTGGGGCAGATTTACTTACCCGGTCCTGTCACGATCCAGCACTAAGGTTGTGCGCCCGATGTCCACCAGGTGTCGCTGCTGCGCCGATGTCCGCCGGAGTTCGCCAGAGTTCACCAACCTATCCTGGGTGCATGCAAGCGCGTGTCAAGTGACACATTTTTTTTTTATTACAGCGTTTTTTCAGAATCCATCGGGTTTTCCAACGTACACGGTCCCCGATTTCCGTCGCATGCATGCCAGCGCCAACGCGCCACAATCCGATCGTCTGCACCAAAAACCAGGGGCAATTCAGTGCAAACCGGTAATTTCCGGGAAACCTGATGAAAAAGAGTGATTTGGACCCTTAGTAAATAATATGTTCGTATTATTTATGCACCGTTTTGTGCTATTTGCGTAAGTCCTCTGAGATTGTTAGAACATTGGGGGTCATTTACTAAGGGCCCAATTCGCGTTTTCCTGACGTGTTACCCGAATATTTCCGATTTGCGCCGATTTTCCCTGTATTGCCCTGGGATTTTGGCGCACGCGATCGAATTTTGGCGCATCAGTGCCGGCATGCATGTGACGGAAATCGGGGGAAAACCCGACGGATTCGAAAAAACCGCCGCATTTAAAAAAAAAAAAAGTGTTGCGGGACTCACGCTTACCTTCACCAGGTATAGGCCGGTGAATTTCAGTGCATTCCGGCGGGCTTCGGGGAACTTCAGCGCAGCAACGTCGGAGGAACTGCCTTAGTGAATCGCCGGAAGACCCGAATCCACCGCAGAGAACGCGCCACTGGATCGCAAATGGGCCGGGTAAGTAAATCTGCCCATTGTGTGTTGGTATTATTTGAGCACTTAATGTTGGTATTATTTGTGCATCAAGTAGTGCCATTATTTGAGTACTTTATGCTGAGAATATTTGAGTTTTTTATGTTGGGTTTATTTAAGCAACATATTGGGGCACATTTACTAACAACAGTGAAAACTGCACTAAATGCAGTGTCCTGTGTAGTGTGCAGGGGGCGCCAGATTAAGGATTTATGGCACACGTTCTTTCATGAATCTGGTGCCCCCTGCACTGCCCCGACAGAGTCCACCACTTTTTTCGGTGCACCTTTAACAAGGGCCGTGTGACACAATTTTGTCAGAATTTAAATGTTAAATCTTCCGACTAAGCACCGGAATGCCCCCCTTATTTGTGTTGCATGAAGACTAGTGCACCTGCTCCATGTGCGACACATATGTGGTGGAGGGACTTCTTAACTACATGTACAAGCAATTTGCACTAAATAGAACCTGCAAAGTCCAACAGAAAACCTGCACACGGCCCCATTGTGAAATTATTTGAGCACTGCGTGTTGATATTACTTATGCTGAAAATATTTGAGTCTTTTATGTTGGGATTATTTGAGCATCATATTGTGCTATTATTTGAGCACTGCGTGTTGGTATTATTTGAGCACTGCATGTTGATATTATTTATGCACCATATTGTGCTATTATTTGAGTACTGCATTCTGAGATTATTTGAGGTTTTTATGTTTGGATTATCAGGGCAACATTTTGGGGCAGTTTTACTTACCCGGTCCAGTCACGATCCAGCGGCGGGTTCTCCGACGCTGATTCCTGTCCGGCCGGGATTTACTAAGGTCCGTGCGCTGATATCCACTAGGTGTCACTGCTGCATGGAGGTCCGCTGGAGTTCACCGGTGTTCACCTTCTATTTCTTGGTGCAGGTAAGCGCGTGTCAAGCGGCACTTTTTTTTTTTTTTTAAATACCGGGTTTTTTCAGAATCCATCGGGTTTTCCGATGGCCACGCCCCCTGATTTCCGTTGCATGCATGCCGGCGCCGAAGCGCCACAATCTGATCGCGTGTGCCAAAAACCCGGCGCAATTCGGCGCAAATCGGAAAATTCGGGAAACTCGCCGAAAAGAAGCGATTCGGGCCCTTAGTAAATGACCACCATTGTGCTATTATTTGAGCACTGCGTGTTGATATTATTTATGCACCATATTGTGCTATTATTTGAAAACTGCATTCTGAGATTATTTGAGTGTTTGATGTTTGGAACTTTTTGAGCATCATATTTTGCTATTATTTGAGAACTGTGTGTAGGTATTATTTGAGAATTTTATGTTGGTATTATTTATGCACCATATTGTGCTATTATTCGAGTACTGCATGCTGAGATTATTAGAGCAGCATGCGTTTTATACCAGCATGCGTGGTATATTATTACTGTATTTTATTGGATCACATGACATTACCAGTCTTCTATTTTGTCATCCTGAAAGCCCATGTCATGTACATAGTAACCAGGTGATTACTAACTAGAAACAAAGTATCGGCATAAAATCAATGGCCATTTATCTGTCTCTGTCCCCGCCAGATAAGGTCTATAGAGAAGTCATGAGAGTCTTTCACTGCTGTGTACTGAATGCCTTGTAAATCCATAAATCACCTGTTTTGCTGAGACTTTACTGCTGTGGGTGCGGAGCTGATTGGTTATGTCAGCAGCACCCTGACGCCCATTCTATCAGTGAGCAGATGGCATGTACTTAAGCGAGGGACCTTTTTATCATTGCACACCCCCGCAGTCTCAACATATGGTACACGGAAACCTTGCGAGCAGGCTGACTTGCTGCAAACATGTTATTGACAATATATAGATGGAAACTTACTGCATCCAAGGAGCCTGCTGCCGTATCCTGCAAAGAGGAGGTTAACGCTACGACAGACGGGAGAGCGAACCCCGGCACTGCAGACTGTGAAACTGTTAATAGGTGACCGCCAACAGTAGTTGAGTGGGTCATATACATACAGGGGGCGCCAAACACTGTTATTTAAAAATTTTATGGTCATTTCTGGGTAAGATTTATTGGACCTTATTACAATGAGACAGTAAACATTAAACTGTACATGTCCTTTGCAGGTATCAGTAATCATTTATGTGGACATGAGGAGTAACACTGTTTTTGGTCATTATGTGACTTGTCATTTCTACTTTCTGGCAGCTCTCACCTCTGACATCTCTATAAGTGAATTTGCAGTGAATGGAGATCTAGCTGCTGTGACACACTGCTCCCCCTCCTCTCTTCATAGACTTCTGTGTAATGTGATAACATAGTGAGCTTCTGTCTGGTTTCTGTAGTCCCCTCTATACTTATGAGTGGAGACCTAGCTGCTGTGACTCACTGTTCCCCCTCCACTCTCCATAAACCTCCATGTAATCTAATACCTTAGTGATCTTCTGTCTCATCTCTGAAGTCCATTCTGTGCTAATGGGTGGAGACCTAGCTGTTGTGACTCACCCCCCCCCCCTCCATAGACTTCTGTCTAATCTGATACCATAGTGAGCTTCGGTCTAGTTTCTGCAGTTCTCTCTGTGCTAATGGGTGGAGACCTAGCTGCTGTGACTCACAGCTCCCCCTCCCTTACCCTCTCCATAGACTTCTGTCTAATCTGATACCATAGCGAGCTTCGGCCTAATTTCTGCATTCTTCTTTGTGCTAATGGATGGAGACCTAGCTATTGTGAGTCACTGCTCCCCCTCCCTTCCCCTCTCCATAGACTTCTGTCTAATCAGATACCATAGCGAGCTTCAGTCTAATGTCTGCAGTCTTCTTTGTGCTTATGGGTGGAGACCTAGCTGTTGTGAGTCACTGCTCCCCCTCCCTTCCCCTCTCCATAGACTTTAGTGTAATCTGATACCATAGCGAGCTTCTGTCTCATCTCTGATGTCCTCTCTGTGCTGATAGGTGGAGAACTAGCAGCTGTGATTTGGTGCTCTCCCTCCTCTCTCCATAGACTTCCGTGTAATCTGATATTTTAGTGAGCTTCTATCTGGTTCCTGTAGTCCCCTTTGTGCTCATGGGTGGAGACCTAGCTGCTATAAGTCAGTGCTTCCCCTCCTGCTCTCAAAAGACTTCTGTGTAATCTGATACCATAGAGAACTTCTGTCTTTTCTCTGCAATCCTCTCTGTGCTAATGGGTGAAGACCTAGCTGTTGTGACTCACTGCTCCCCCTCACCTTTCCATAGACTGCTGTCTAATCTGATACCATTGCGAGCTTCTGTCTGGTTTCTGAAGTCCCCTCTGTGGTAATGAGTGGAGACCTAGCTGCTGTGACTAAGTGCTTCCCTCATCCTCTCTAAAGACTTCTATGTAATCTGACATCATAGCGAGCTTCTTTCTCATTTCTGCAGTCCTCATTGTGCTAATGGGTGGACACCTAGCTGCTGTGACTCACTGCTCCCCCTCACCTTTCCATAGACTGCTGTCTAATCTGATACCATAGTGAGCTTCTGTCTCATCTCTGCAATCCTCTATGTGCTGATGGATGGAGACCTAGCTGCTGTGACTCAGAGCTCTCCCTCCTCTCCCCATAGACCTCTATGAAATCTGACACATATATAGACTCTAGATCCTCTAAATACATGCACATAAAACAGGGGTCTAATCATGTACGTGGGCTTTTGAAACAAATGCAGACCCAAAACCTTACAAACTATAATCCTATATAAACACTAACCAGTCTCCCTAAATATGGACACCCCAGACCCCCCAAAACATATGTGCATCATAGTACATTGATGTAAATATAGACCTGAGCTTATTAAACAAATGTAGACCCCCAGACCATACAACCAATATATACAGAATCCCAGACCAGTCCCTGTAATTATAAATCCCCAGCCCCGCCAAAAAATACCAATCACAGATAACCTACAGACTTAAGGGATAACTGTAAAGTTACTGACAATAGTTTTAGCGCAGCTGGAGAGAGACTTTGACAACAATTCAAACGATACCTGTATCAGGCTGCTGGCTACTTACTATCCTTAGATATAGGCCTAATAGATATATGAGGCTATCTGTAAAATCCTCGCCTTGGGACATGCTCCAGATCCTATTTTCTAACACTCCTCTCCTACAGCACCTCCCAACAAGTCTCCTGTCATCTCTAGCTGTTCTATATGGTTTCCCATGGGTACCAGGAAGCATGGCAAATGGAGAGTAGCCTGGAGGGACAAGGTAAAGCCTCTGCTAGCAGCTAAACTCCTGCAGATAGTTAATTAAACTAAATTAGAGAATTGCTTATATTTGCTTAGTGAAGAGTTAGGCTAAATACTTTTTTTATTCTTTACAGTTGTACTTTAAATTAAAACAGATCCCAGATCATACCCAACAAAAAGTACAGAACAACTAAAAGAGTCAATAATTTCTCTCTTCTTGGGGAGAGCCCAATAAAGCTAATTTATTTCTATTTACTTTTAAAGTACCCTAGAGCAGTGATTTTCAACCTGTGTGCCGTGGCACACTAGTGTGCCGCGACACATGGTCGGGTGTGCCGCGGGGAAAGTTCCCCAAACTATGGTGCCTCCTCTGTTTTGTTTCCCGGCAATGTGCAGCGATGCGCAGTCACGGCTTCTTACAATGTAGGAGACGTGTACAATAACACATGGGCAAGCTTTGAACCTCGCGCGACAAATTGACGTCACTGAGGCCGGCGCGTCATCCTGAGAGCGGAGAGACTCCCGCATTTGCCCACCGCCAAGGTAATGCCCACCAATAATGCTGACTATATTAGCTTTTGCCTGAGTATATGAACTGTTGCCAGAATACTCAGCATATGAGCTGGTACTTGTAGTACTCCAGCACTATACTGCATATAACAATGAGAACTGTAACATGAGAAATACTATAGTCATGAGGCTGGAGTACTACAAGTACCAGCTCATATGCTGAGTATACGAGCTGGCACTTGTACTCTGGCCTCATGGCCATAGTACTTCTCATTGTACCCCTTTATTTTGCAGTATATGAGCCACATAATAATCAGCACCATATACTAAAAACAGGGAGAAACTGAGAACTGTTGGGGAAGAGCTTCGTGTGTGTCTTTCCACCATTCCTGCCAGGATATCCCTTTTATGTTTATCTAAACAGGCCCGGGTATCACACTGAGTGAGTAAAATAAATTTAGAATCTATATTATTAACTATATGTATAATATGACTGCTTTAGTGTCATTTTGTGCTATTTTGGTTGGTGGTGTGCCCCAGGATTTTCTAAGTATAAAAAGTGTGCCGCGGCTCAAAAAAGGTTGAAAATCACTGCCCTAGAGCATTAAAATACATTGCTATGCGTCTGTACTGGCATGTAGAATACCTGTCAGCTGTATACTGACAGGCATATAGCCATGTCAAAATCAGAGTCTTCTTTATTAAGTCCCTGGCTGTCGTAGAAGCCCAACACCACTCTCTAGTAGTGACATAGGATTACACATGTTGACCCTATTGTCGTTCTAGACCACTATGGATGGAATTAGATATAGATATTATATATGAATACATACTGTGGTGCGGCAGAAGTTCCTAGCACAAAGGCTTAAAGCTTCCAATCTCCCCAATACTCACAGTATATGATCGGTGTGATGTTCTCACTCTCCATTTCGCTAACGTAATTTGAGGCCAAGCAGCTGTAATTCCCGATATCCTTCTTCATCACCGGCGCAATGGTGAAGATGGAGTTGTCCTTGGAGAAGCTATAGCTGGAGCTCTGCTGAAGGGGGCTTCCATTTTTTAGCCAAAGATATTGTACCCGTGTCCCTTCCATTGCGTGACATTTAAAGGTGAGGTTCCCCACGTTCTCCACCGTTCCATATGACGGCTCGCTTTCAATGATGGGCTGAGAAACAGGAACTAGAATAATAAGGAGGGAGAAATGTTATGGTTTGAATTTTGCAATTTGTTACATTATTTGAGAAATTTTTAGAACCACCTCTCCGCTAGGCATAAAGGAAGCCCCCTGTCTATGGTTATAGTAGAACTGCCTCTCCTCTAGGTGTAGAGGATGCCCCCTGTCTATGGTTATAGTAGAACTGCCTCTCCTCTAGGTGTAGAGGGTGCCCCTGTCTATGGTGATGATAGAACCTCCTCTCCTCTAGGTGTAGAGGCTGCCCCCTGTCTATGGTGATGGTAGAACCTCCTCTCCTCTAGGTGTAGAGGCTGCCCCCTGTCTATGGTGATGATAGAACCTCCTCTCCTCTAGGTGTAGAGGCTGCCCCCTGTCTATGGTGATGGTAGAACCTCCTCTCCTCTAGGTGTAGAGGATGTCCCCTGTCTATGGTGATGGTAGAACTGCCTCTCCTCTAGGTGTAGAGGATGCCCCCTGTCTATGGTGATGGTAGAACTGCCTCTCCTCTAGGTGTAGAGGATGCCCCCTGTCTATGGTGATGGTAGAACCTCCTCTCCTCTAGGTGTAGAGGATGCCCCCTGTCTATGGTGATGGTAGAACCTCCTCTCCTCTAGGTGTAGAGGATGTCCCCTGTCTATGGTGATGGTAGAACATCCTCTCCTCTAGGTGTAGAGGACGCCCCCTGTCTATGGTGATGGTAGAACCTCCTCTCCTCTAGGTGTAGAGGATGCCCCCTGTCTATGGTGATGGTAGAACCTCCTCTCCTCTAGGTGTAGAGGATGTCCCCTGTCTATGGTTATAGTAGAATTGCCTCTCCTCTAGGTGTAGAGGATGCCCCCTGTCTATGGTGATGGTAGAACCTCCTCTCCTCTAGGTGTAGAGGATGTCCCCTGTCTATGGTGATGGTAGAACATCCTCTCCTCTAGGTGTAGAGGACGCCCCCTGTCTATGGTGATGGTAGAACCTCCTCTCCTCTAGGTGTAGAGGATGCCCCCTGTCTATGGTGA
Source organism: Engystomops pustulosus (assembly GCF_040894005.1). Taxonomy (NCBI): domain Eukaryota; kingdom Metazoa; phylum Chordata; class Amphibia; order Anura; family Leptodactylidae; genus Engystomops; species Engystomops pustulosus. The sequence goes on along the minus strand of NC_092415.1, from coordinate 198,571,982 downwards.
TGGTAGAACCTCCTCTCCTCTAGATGTAGAGGATGCCCCCTGTCTATGGTGATGGTAGAACCTCCTCTCCTCTAGGTGTAGAGGATGTCCCCTGTCTATGGTGATGGTAGAACATCCTCTCCTCTAGATGTAGAGGATGCCCCCTGTCTATGGTTATAGTAGAACTGCCTCTCCTCTAGGTGTAGAGGATGCCCCCTGTCTATGGTGATGGTAGAACCTCCTCTCCTCTAGGTGTAGAGGATGTCCCCTGTCTATGGTGATGGTAGAACATCCTCTCCTCTAGGTGTAGAGGACGCCCCCTGTCTATGGTGATGGTAGAACCTCCTCTCCTCTAGGTGTAGAGGATGCCCCCTGTCTATGGTGATGGTAAAACCTGCTCTCCTCTAGATGTAGAGGATGCCCCCTGTCTATGGTTATAGTAGAACTGCCTCTCCTCTAGGTGTAGAGGATGCCCCCTGTCTATGGTGATGGTAGAACCTCCTCTCCTCTAGGTGTAGAGGATGCCCCCTGTCTATGGTGAAGGTAGAACCTCCTCTCCTCTAGGTGTAGAGGATGCCCCCTGTCTATGGTGATGGTAGAACCTCCTCTCCTCTAGGTGTAGAGGATTCCCCCTGTCTATGGTGATGGTAGAACCTCCTCTCCTCTAGGTGTAGAGGATGCCCCCTGTCTATGGTGATGGTAGAACCTCCTCTCCTCTAGGTGTAGAGGATGCCCCCTGTCTATGGTGATGGTAGAATCGCCTCTCCTCTAGGTGTAGAGGATGCCCCCTGTCTATGGTGATGGTAGAAGCTCCTCTCCTCTAGGTGTAGAGGATGCCCCTGTCTATGGTGATGGTAGAACCTCCTCTCCTCTAGGTGTAGAGGATGCCCCCTGTCTATGGTGATGGTAGAACCTCCTCTCCTCTGGGTGTAGAGGATGCCCCCTGTCTATGGTGATGGTAGAACCACCTCTCCTCTAGGTGTAGAGGATGCCCCCTGTCTATGGTGATGGTAGAACAGTCTCTCCTATTGGCATAGAGGATGGCTGGTTGTCTTTGCCACAGACCTACCGGTAGATTTTCAGATAGATCCCTTATGTTTACCAATATTACATGCTTACATTTACATGGTTTGAGTTAAAGAGCTTAGAAAACCCACACCATCAGTTCTGCCCACCTTTAAGTGTCATCTTGTATACTGTCCACTCTAATTTCCAGCTATAACGCCAACCCAAAGAATGCCAAGAAGTGGACATCTTTAAAATACACCATTTAGCTGGAGGCTGCAGTCAGTTGTGAGAGATCGGACCAGCTGTAGAAGGTGGGCAGGAGCGTTCCTATATAGGAGATGCCCAGGTAGCTGCTGAATGAGCCTTTGACGCTGTGTCATCCAACAAGATGAAAAAGCCGGATGTAACGGATGATGCCACTAATCCGATATGGCCATGATAACCACAGGCTAAACACATCCACCATCGGGTCTGTCCCAAAATTGCTGCTGCCTATAAATCCCTATGAGTCCCCTAAAAGGGGCAACTGGAGAAGGTAACTGGAGGAGGGCATTGACTATGTTATACATGCCTACGATTTAGTAAAATATTGCCTTCTGGGCGGAGGGCCGCTTTAAGGTTTCCTGCGGGTAGTAGATAACCCGCTGATCGGTGGGAATCTGACCAATCACACCTCTTTGTTTCAAGCTTTCATAATAATGCTCCAATCATTCTATATGAATCTACCATTCTTGTGACCCATGAGCATCCTGACCCCCCTGACCATTCAGCAGCCTCTGTCCTTCAAGTCCAATGGGTCTAAACATTCCCAGGTAGAGATGAGCGGACCCCTAGTTTTAGTTTGTGTCCGGCATTCGAGTTCAGCCACATGACTTGGAATTATTGGTGGCCGAACAGCTAATCTGGCAAATTGGCATCCCTAACCATGGCCCCCCCAAGTCTTGCCGAATACAAACTAAAACTACTGGTCTGTTCAGCTGCCAATCCGGCAATAAGTCTGGGTTCACGTGGCCGAACCCAGACGGGTCCTTTCATTTCTATCCCTTCGATAAAAATCAATTCCCATAAATTCCAATTCCAATTTTGGTTTACTGCTGGCAATTATTTTCTGAATAACACGACTTTCTCTGTGATATTATTTGGAAGCTGGCTGGCGCGGAGCATGGCCGGTACACTGTGTATGTACACGGTGGTTTCATGCCGCGTGGTGTATTTGCTCATGGACTGTGGCCGGGAGGAACAGATGTTTTATTCACACTCTTTTCACATCCATTATTTACCTACAATTGTTCCAAAAGTTACACCTGAAAGACCGAATCTAGAGCAAATACCACAAAAATGTCCGACCGGTATTATATTACTACGCAGGTCTGAGAACCATGGGCCGAGTCACAGGGGAGATTTCGGTTTTGGTTTCATCCTCAGTGTTTTGCATGATGTAAACTACAATTTAAAGTGTCCTTAAAGGACATTGACCATCTGAATTTCTGATGGTAGGCGCCCAAACTAACTTGGCCGATGCATTGTCTAGTATCAGGAATAGGTCTTCTAATCTCACGGAACTGCAGGATGCGCCTGAAAATTAGCCAGAGCCACTCAGGGTGACTCTCTGAAGTTGACCCTGGTCATGCCCTCTGAAGGAAGGCAGGAAGAGTTTATGAAACGTTGATATTATGTCATAGGTCAAGGTCAGGGTCAACACAGAAGATCGGCAGGACAAAGATGAAAGACAAACAGGAAGTCAAGAAACAAGCAGAAGTCAGAAACACAAAAAACAGTATGTGGAACCAAGAAACTTTCCCAGGAACTAACATGCTAGGAACATATTTTCTGAAGCGAGAAGGTTCCTTATATAACCAAGGGTCAAAGTTTATTGGTTGTGGACAAGAAAGAGGAACAAACTGGCCATTTGAATACAACTACAACTATACAAAGGAGAAGGTGTAGATTGATGAGCAAGTCTACAGAGTGGGAGCGAAAGCTCCCTCTAGTGGTGTTTAGAAGCAGCAACATTTTTATTAGAGAACTCTAACCAGAGATTACAGAAGATCAGCAATTCTCTTTCAGCTTCTGCAACTCACTACACTGGACCTAGCGATCACTCAGAACTTCCTACCATGCACGGTGACTTGGATCTTCTGCGTCGCTGACATGGTGGTCTCCCCTTGTATGTTGACCTTGACAGTGTAGTTCCCCTCGTCGCTGGTGTGTAAGGAGTTTATCAGCAGGGAGGCGTTTGGCGGATTCATTGTAAACTTGTGCTGGAATTCCAGGTCGGATATTAGTGTGTGATTGTATGATGTCAGCAGGCAGGCAGGGGGGGCAGGCGGCCTTTCCAGCAGCCATATGATCTGGACCCCAGATGAGGAAGCGTTAGCGTCATAATGTATGGGCAGGGTGAGGGGCTGTCCCTTGATGCCATGTATAGTCGGTGATGGGGCGGTGAGTTTCAGTGCAGAGCTTGTGCCAAATACTGTAGAAAAACAAGAGAAAAAAGGAAAAATTAACAAAACTTAAAAATCTAAAAAAAAAAATTAAATTTAGACTTTACAGAGGATCTATCATCTCTCTTGCAGTTCTCTTGCATTTTGTGAATCTCCACACAAAAAGTGGGCATTAAAGGAAATCAAATTCCATCCTGATAAACCAGGGACATTACTCTTAGATCCAGGCACCGGGACTGTGGTATCTTCTTATATTTGTCATCTATGGCCTCCTTCCTTCTAAAACAAAGTTTTTAAATTATGCTAATGAGCCTGAGGGGCTACCCTAGCCCCTCTGTTACACTATCCCCCCCCTCCCCTCCCATGCTTTTTCACAATTCCTGCTCTCAGGGATGGGGGGGGGGAGTGAGGCACTGTAATAGTCTATAAAGCCAGCTCACAGAGGTGCTAGGGTAGCCCCTCAGGCTCATTAGCATAATTATACAAGTTGATTTTAGAAGAATTTTAAAAGGAAGGAGGCCATGGATAACACATATAAGAAGATACCGCAGTCCCGGTGCCTGGATCTATGAGTAATGTCCCTGGTTTATCAGGATGGATTTTAATGGTACAAGGAGTCAGGTTGGCGTATTCAGAGACGAAACTTCCAAAAATGTCTGTTTTAGAAGACACTTGTACTGCATTGGAAATGTAAACAATTGTCGGTCACTCGTTGGGGGTGACTATCAGTGTCCTATCAGTGCTGTCTGAGTAAGGACACTCCCCTTTGTACTTTTTGGATTTGTGACACCCACTTGCCCATTTGTTTAGAATTTTTTTAGTAGGAATAACAAGACACTGAATGGAAAGATAATCTGTCCCAGAATTGCGACTGGACAATGTAAAGTGACAACAATCGGGTGACTGTGGTACAAAGAACGGAATCTAATCCCTATTGAAAAACCAAATCATTTTTGGTGCTACACACATGCAAAATACATGAGAGAAACGAGCAAGAAAAACATGTGTCAAGTAGCCATGATTATAGACAATACTTTATTGAAGTTAATACAAAACAGGAGACTCAAATGGAGTTCACCGGGCCGGGCTGAGTGAAGGTAAGTGCAAGCTCCGCGACAGATTTTTTTTTTAAAATGCGGCGGTTTTTCCGAATCCGTTGGGTTTTCGCTCGGCCACGCCCCCGATTTCCGTCGCGTGCATGCCGGCGCCGATGCACCACAATCCAATCTCGTGCGCCAAAATCCTGGGGCAATTCAGGGGAAATCGGCGCAAATCGGAAATATTCGGGTAACACGTCGGGAAAACGCAAATCGGGCCCTTAGTAAATGACCCCCAAGGTGTTACCAAAAGTATAGTGGAGGTCCAGGCAATTGCATGATTTTGTATTTATTCTTGCGGTGTGTCCTGGGGGGCTCTGGGGCAGGCTGTTTGTCACTATCACATGACATTACCTGCTATGTTTTGTCACGAAGGCAGTTGATCTGCCTTTTTTGTGTTTTAATTGTTTTTATATTTTTTTTGGTCCATTTGAGTCTCCTGTTTTGTATTAACTTCAATACAGTATTGTCTATAATCATGGCTACTTGACACATGTTTTTCTGGCTCGTTTCTCAACAATCGGGTGACTATCCTGGAGCCAATTGGATGAGGTTGGTCACATGATGGGGCAAATATTTAACTTTTTATTACACAACAACCACTAATGATGACATCACTCTCCTCCCTGATGTCTTGCACATAACATACCCAGTGCCAGTAAATAGCACCATGCATGTCTGGTAATCAGATTATTGACATAGACCTGTATTGTTGAAGCTACTTGTTTGCACTTCCCTGTTTATCTTGCTGCCCATAAATGCAAACTGTGCAGGTACATAAAACCCGGGACACATTGTATCTCATTCCAAGTTCTAATATTAGTGCAGAATTCCTTCCCCTAGTGATTACATGACAATGGTATCAAGAAGAAGGTCTCCAAGGTCAGCCACCAAAGGGGTCCGACAGTCCAGAACCATCATAGACACAGATGGACTTTCCAGAACCTTCCACTCAGAAAATAAAATTTGGCTAGTCATCAAGCTGAGTAGTCAACCTATCTCGAGGGCTCCTGCTCTCCTCCATGTTTCTTGATTGTTTTATTCAACACCCCCATCATGTCTCTCCTAATATGACTGCCGCAGGAATTCCATCTGCACATCAAAGATTTTATATGCCCCCGTAATTTTCAGTTTTAGGAAGTAGATTTTTTTTTTATCAACTTATAGACAGTTTCCCTTAAAAAGATAAGGGCTACACTAGATCAAGCTGATGCAAGTCTCTGTGATGCCCACTCTTAATGATGACTACAAAAGCTGGTGAAAGTCTTGGTGATGTCCCCAAAGCTGGTGAGATGCATGAAGATTCCCACTGAAGCTAATGGACCTCTTGGTGATATCAACTGAAGCTGCTAGAACTCTTGGTGATATCATCTGAAGCTGCTAGAACTCTTGGTGATATCAACTGAAGCTGCTAGAACTCTTGGTGATGCCTACTAAAGCTGGTGGGACTCTTGGTGATGCCTAATAAAGCTGGTGGAACTCTTGGTGATGCCTAATAAAGCTGGTGGGACTCTTGGTTATGCCTACTAAAGCTGGTGGAACTCTTGGTGATGCCTACTAAAGCTGGTGGGGCTCTTGGTGATGCCTACTAAAGCTGCTAGAACTCTTGGTGATGCCCACTGAAGCTGGTGGGACTCTTGGTGATGCCTACCAAAGCTGGTGGGACTCTTGGTGATGCCTACTAAAGCTGGTGGGACTCTTGGTGATGCCTACTAAAGCTGGTGGGACTCTTGGTGATGCCTACTAAAGCTGGTGGGACTCTTGGTGATGCCTACTAAAGCTGCTAGAACTCTTGGTGATGCCTACTAAAGCTGCTAGAACTCTTGGTGATGCCCACTGAAGCTGGTGGGACTCTTGGTGATGCCTACCAAAGCTGGTGGGTCTCTTGGTGATGCCTAATAAAGCTGGTGGGACTCTTGGTGATGCCTAATAAAGCTGGTGGGACTCTTGGTGATGCCTACTAAAGCTGCTAGAACTCTTGGTGATGCCTACTAAAGCTGCTAGAACTCTTAGTGATGCCTAATAAAGCTGGGGAGACTCTTGGTGATCCCTACTAAAGATGGTGGGACTCTTTGTGATGCCTAATAAAGCTGGTGGGACTCTTGGTGATGCCTACTAAAGCTGGTGGGACTCTTGGTGATGCCTACTTAAGTTCATGGAAGTCACAGTGCAGCCCACTGAAGATAGTAGAACTCTTGGTGATGTCTACAAAGCTGGATGAAGTCTTGGTGAGGCCCACGTAACCTGATGGAACTATCTGTGATGACCAATAAAGCTGGTATTACTGTTGGTGATGGCCACAATTGCTGGGGGAATTCTTAGTGATCTTACTGTTGGTGATACCCACTAAAGCTTGGAGAATTCTTGTTAACTGACATTACACCAACTAAAGATGGTAATACTTTTGATGTTGTTAACAAGAGCTAATGGACCTCTTGGTGATACCTACTAAAGATGGGGGAAATCTTGAAGATACCCACTAAAGCTGTAGGAACATTTGTTGAAGTCTACAGAAGCTGATGGAGCTCTTGGTGATATCAAGTAAAGGTGCTAATGTTAGTGAAACAAGGGGAAGCAAATATGACTCTTCTCACCTCATTTTCAGATGAGATGAGTTAAGTATAGTGGAGGCAAGAAGAAGTGTTACTTCAGACGCCCCCCATTTGTCTTTTCTTTAGTTCTTACGGTTCTGTGAGCTACAGAACTCGACAAACAGGAGAGAACTGGATCTTTATCTGCAGCTTGAATCCAACTATGTGTTTAGCTGCATGTTTTTTTTTTTTTGGTTCTGTAGCTCACAAAGCCATAAACCTGTTATTCTAAAATATGAAATCCTTATCTTTAAAGTGACACTAGCAGCATGTTTCTACTAGAACAGTAGATAGGGGCTTCTGAAGTGACACTAAGCCTGCAACCACTAAACTTAACTCATCTCATGTGAAAATGATGTGAGAAGAGTCATATTTGCCCGACTTTGTGGGAGATTTATTATACGTAAACGAGTTAGATTAAAAATAAAAGTAGGAATTTTAGAAAGCACTTTTCATACCCTTACCTGAAGAGCCTAGTAGTTTAGTGGGGTAAAACCTGGTGATGGGTTCCCTTTAAGCTCTTAAATTGTGTCACCATGGAGGTCCTAAGGAGAGCTCCATGTAGAACAGGGGGAGGTCCAAATCACACGTCCCATCCAGTGTAACTCATAATGGCTGATACATACATCTCCCCCCATATCCTGACTGTTCTGTCTATATCTATGGTATTTCTATAACGTTCCTCCTTGGTGCGCTGTTCTTTAGATACTGACTGGTGAATGGAATTATCTTCGTCTTTTTTGTCATCTCTAAATATAGTCTTATTAGATCACAGTCTGACAGGTTTCTGCACAGATTGCTCTTCTGGAATAACATAGGCTTAAGTCAAGTAATTTTCCTACATAGGCAAAATGCATTGAATTCCGGTTATTATTCTATAAATAAATGTTCTGTATGGATGTGAGATCCAGAGAGAAGCTCCTATAAGTCTAATAAGGAGGTACAATATATGGAGGAGATCAGCGGAAATCAGGGATCCATATCACAGGAAACATAGGGCTTTCTGTAGGGGGCTTTGGTGACCCTCTGGGAGCTTATGGGGGTTATGCTCAGGGTCCCTCTATAGGTCTAGCTATAGAAAAAACTCAAGTTTAGAAAAACTAAATCCTCTTCCTGTGACTTTGGCTGTGTGAGGAGGAGGACATGGGGGTGCAGGCTGTGTGAGGAGGAGGACATGGGGTGCAGGCTGTGTGAGGAGGACATGGGGGTGCAGGCTGTGTGAGGAGGAGAACATGGAGGTGCAGGCTGTGTGAGGAGGAGGAGGACATGGGGTGCAGGCTGTGTGAGGAGGAGGACATGGAGGTGCAGGCTGTGTGAGGAGGAGGACATGGAGGTGCAGGCTGTGTGAGGAGGAGGACATGGGGCGCAGGCTGTGTGAGGAGGAGGACATGGAGGTGCAGGCTGTGTGAGGAGGAGGAGGACATGGAGGTGCAGGCTGTGTGAGGAGGAGGACATGGAGGTGCAGGCTGTGTGAGGAGGAGGACATGGAGGTGCAGTCTGTGTGGGGAGGAGGACATGGAGGTGCAGGCTGTGTGAGGAGGAGGACATGGAGGTGCAGGCTGTGTGAGGAGGAGGACATGGTGTGCAGTCTGTGTGAGTAGGAAGACATGGAGGTGCAGGCTGTGTGAGGAGGAGGACATGGGGTGCGGGCTGTGTGAGGAGGAGGACATGGAGGTGCAGGCTGTGTGAGGAGGAGGACATGGAGGTGCAGGCTGTGTGAGGAGGAGGACATGGAGGTGCAGGCTGTGTGAGGAGGAGGACATGGAGGTGCAGTCTGTGTGGGGAGGAGGACATGGAGGTGCAGGCTGTGTGAGGAGGAGGACATGGAGGTGCAGGCTGTGTGAGGAGGAGGACATGGGGTGCAGTCTGTGTGAGGAGGAGGACATGGAGGTGCAGGCTGTGTGAGGAGGAGGACATGGGGTGCAGTCTGTGTGAGGAGGAGGACATGGAGGTGCATGCTGTGTGAGGAGGAGGACATGGGGTGCAGTCTGTGTGAGGAGGAGGACATGGAGGTGCAGGCTGTGTGAGGAGGAGGGCATGGGGTGCGGGCTGTGTGAGGAGAAGGACATGGAGGTGCAGGCTGTGTGAGGAGGAGGACATGGAGGTGCAGGCTGTGTGAGGAGGAGGACATGGAGGTGCAGGCTGTGTGAGGAGGAGGACATGGAGGTGCAGTCTGTGTGGGGAGGAGGACATGAAGGTGCAGGCTGTGTGAGGAGGAGGACATGGAGGTGCAGGCTGTGTGAGGAGGAGGACATGGGGTGCAGTCTGTGTGTGGGGGAGGACATGGAGGTGCAGGCTGTGTGAGGAGGAGGACATGGAGGTGCAGGCTGTGTGAGGAGGAGGACATGGAGGTGCAGGCTGTGTGAGGAGGAGGACATGGGGTGCAGTCTGTGTGAGGAGGAGGACATGGAGGTGCAGGCTGTGTGAGGAGGAGGACATGGAGGTGCAGGCTGTGTGAGGAGGAGGACAAGGAGGTGCAGGCTGTGTGAGGAGGAGGACATGGGGTGCAGGCTGTGTGAGGAGGAGGACATGGAGGTGCAGGCTTTGTGAGGAGGAGGACATGGAGGTGCAGGCTTTGAGAGGAGGAGGACATGGAGGTGCAGGCTGTGTGAGGAGGAGGACATGGAGGTGCAGGCTGTGTGAGGAGGAAGACATGGAGGTGCAGGCTGTGTGAGGAGGAGGACATGGGGTGCGGGCTGTGTGAGGAGGAGGACATGGAGGTGCAGGCTGTGTGAGGAGGAGGACATGGAGGTGCAGGCTGTGTGAGGAGGAGGACATGGAGGTGCAGGCTGTGTGAGGAGGAGGAGGACATGGAGGTGCAGGCTGTGTGAGGAGGAGGACATGGACGTGCAGGCTGTGTGAGGAAGAGGAGGACATGGAGGTGCAGGCTGTGTGAGGAGGAGGACATGGAGGTGCAGGCTGTGTGAGGAGGAGGACATGGGGTGCAGTCTGTGTGAGGAGGAGGACATGGAGGTGCAGGCTGTGTGAGGAGGAGGACATGGGGGGCAGTCTGTGTGAGGAGGAAGACATGGAGGTGCAGGCTGTGTGAGGAGGAGGACATGGGGTGCGGGCTGTGTGAGGAGGAGGACATGGAGGTGCAGGCTGTGTGAGGAGGAGGACATGGAGGTGCAGGCTGTGTGAGGAGGAGGACATGGAGGTGCAGGCTTTGTGAGGAGGAGGACATGGAGGTGCAGGCTGTGTGAGGAGGAGGACATAGAGGTGCAGGCTGTGTGAGGAGGAGGACATAGAGGTGCAGGCTGTGTGAGGAGGAGGACATGGGGTGCAGGCTGTGTGAGGAGGAGGACATGGAGGTGCAGGCTGTGTGAGGAGGAGGAGGAGGACATGGAGGTGCAGGCTTTGTGAGGAGGAGGTCATGGAGGTGCAGGCTGTGTGAGGAAGAGGAGGACATGGAGGTGCAGGCTGTGTGAGGAGGAGGACATGGAGGTGCAGGCTGTGTAAAGAGGAGGACATGGGGTGCAGGCTGTGTGAGGAAAAGGAGGACATGGAGATGCAGGCTGTGTGAGGAGGAGGACATGGAGGTGCAGGCTGTGTGAGGAGGAGGACATGGGGTGCAGTCTGTGTGAGGAGGAGAACATGGAGGTGCAGGCTGTGTGAGGAGGAGGACATGGGGGGCAGTCTGTGTGAGGAGGAAGACATGGAGGTGCAGGCTGTGTGAGGAGGAGGACATGGGGTGCGGGCTGTGTGAGGAGGAGGACATGGAGGTGCAGGCTGTGTAAGGAGGAGGACATGGAGGTGCAGGCTGTGTGAGGAGGAGGACATGGAGGTGCAGGCTTTGTGCGGAGGAGGACATGGAGGTGCAGGCTGTGTGAGGAGGAGGACATAGAGGTGCAGGCTGTGTGAGGAGGACATAGAGGTGCAGGCTGTGTGAGGAGGACATAGAGGTGCAGGCTGTGTGAGGAGGAGGACATGGGGTGCAGGCTGTGTGAGGAGGAGGACATGGAGGTGCAGGCTGTGTGAGGAGGAGGAGGACATGGAGGTGCAGGCTGTGTGAGGAGGAGGACATAGAGGTGCAGGCTGTGTGAGCAGGAGGACATGGGGTGCAGGCTGTGTGAGGAGGAGGACATGGAGGTGCAGGCTGTGTGAGGAGGAGGAGGACATGGAGGTGCAGGCTTTGTGAGGAGGAGGTCATGGAGGTGCAGGCTGTGTGAGGAAGAGGAGGACATGGAGGTGCAGGCTGTGTGAGGAGGAGGACATGGAGTTGCAGGCTGTGTGAGGAGGAGGACATGGGGTGCAGTCTGTGTGAGGAGGAGGACATGGAGGTGCAGGCTGTGTGAGGAGGAGGAGGACATGGAGGTGCAGGCTGTGTGAGGAGGAGGACATGGACGTGCAGGCTGTGTGAGGAAGAGGAGGACATGGAGGTGCAGGCTGTGTGAGGAGGAGGACATGGAGGTGCAGGCTGTGTGAGGAGGAGGACATGGAGGTGCAGGCTGTGTGAGGAGGAGGAGGACATGGAGGTGCAGGCTGTGTGAGGAGGAGGACATGGACGTGCAGGCTGTGTGAGGAAGAGGAGGACATTGAGGTGCAGGCTGTGTGAGGAGGAGGACATGGAGGTGCAGGCTGTGTGAGGAGGAGGAGGACATGGAGGTGCAGGCTGTGTGAGGAGGAGGACATGGACGTGCAGGCTGTGTGAGGAAGAGGAGGACATTGAGGTGCAGGCTGTGTGAGGAGGAGGACATGGAGGTGCAGGCTGTGTGAGGAGGAGGACATGGGGTGCAGTCTGTGTGAGGAGGAGGACATGGAGGTGCAGGCTGTGTGAGGAGGAGGACATGGGGGGCAGTCTGTGTGAGGAGGAGGACATGGAGGTGCAGGCTGTGTGAGGAGGAGGACATGGAGGTGCAGGCTGTGTGAGGAGGAGGACATGGAGGTGCAGGCTGTGTGAGGAGGAGGAGGACATGGAGGTGCAGGCTGTGTGAGGAGGAGGACATGGACGTGCAGGCTGTGTGAGGAAGAGGAGGACATGGAGGTGCAGGCTGTGTGAGGAGGAGGACATGGAGGTGCAGGCTGTGTGAGGAGGAGGACATGGGGTGCAGTCTGTGTGAGGAGGAGGACATGGAGGTGCAGGCTGTGTGAGGAGGAGGACATGGGGGGCAGTCTGTGTGAGGAGGAAGACATGGAGGTGCAGGCTGTGTGAGGAGGAGGACATGGGGTGCGGGCTGTGTGAGGAGGAGGACATGGAGGTGCAGGCTGTGTGAGGAGGAGGACATGGAGGTGCAGGCTGTGTGAGGAGGAGGACATGGAGGTGCAGGCTTTGTGAGGAGGAGGACATGGAGGTGCAGGCTGTGTGAGGAGGAGGACATAGAGGTGCAGGCTGTGTGAGGAGGAGGACATAGAGGTGCAGGCTGTGTGAGGAGGAGGACATGGGGTGCAGGCTGTGTGAGGAGGAGGACATGGAGGTGCAGGCTGTGTGAGGAGGAGGAGGAGGACATGGAGGTGCAGGCTTTGTGAGGAGGAGGTCATGGAGGTGCAGGCTGTGTGAGGAAGAGGAGGACATGGAGGTGCAGGCTGTGTGAGGAGGAGGACATGGAGGTGCAGGCTGTGTAAAGAGGAGGACATGGGGTGCAGGCTGTGTGAGGAAAAGGAGGACATGGAGATGCAGGCTGTGTGAGGAGGAGGACATGGAGGTGCAGGCTGTGTGAGGAGGAGGACATGGGGTGCAGTCTGTGTGAGGAGGAGAACATGGAGGTGCAGGCTGTGTGAGGAGGAGGACATGGGGGGCAGTCTGTGTGAGGAGGAAGACATGGAGGTGCAGGCTGTGTGAGGAGGAGGACATGGGGTGCGGGCTGTGTGAGGAGGAGGACATGGAGGTGCAGGCTGTGTAAGGAGGAGGACATGGAGGTGCAGGCTGTGTGAGGAGGAGGACATGGAGGTGCAGGCTTTGTGCGGAGGAGGACATGGAGGTGCAGGCTGTGTGAGGAGGAGGACATAGAGGTGCAGGCTGTGTGAGGAGGACATAGAGGTGCAGGCTGTGTGAGGAGGACATAGAGGTGCAGGCTGTGTGAGGAGGAGGACATGGGGTGCAGGCTGTGTGAGGAGGAGGACATGGAGGTGCAGGCTGTGTGAGGAGGAGGAGGACATGGAGGTGCAGGCTGTGTGAGGAGGAGGACATAGAGGTGCAGGCTGTGTGAGCAGGAGGACATGGGGTGCAGGCTGTGTGAGGAGGAGGACATGGAGGTGCAGGCTGTGTGAGGAGGAGGAGGACATGGAGGTGCAGGCTTTGTGAGGAGGAGGTCATGGAGGTGCAGGCTGTGTGAGGAAGAGGAGGACATGGAGGTGCAGGCTGTGTGAGGAGGAGGACATGGAGTTGCAGGCTGTGTGAGGAGGAGGACATGGGGTGCAGTCTGTGTGAGGAGGAGGACATGGAGGTGCAGGCTGTGTGAGGAGGAGGAGGACATGGAGGTGCAGGCTGTGTGAGGAGGAGGACATGGACGTGCAGGCTGTGTGAGGAAGAGGAGGACATGGAGGTGCAGGCTGTGTGAGGAGGAGGACATGGAGGTGCAGGCTGTGTGAGGAGGAGGACATGGAGGTGCAGGCTGTGTGAGGAGGAGGAGGACATGGAGGTGCAGGCTGTGTGAGGAGGAGGACATGGACGTGCAGGCTGTGTGAGGAAGAGGAGGACATTGAGGTGCAGGCTGTGTGAGGAGGAGGACATGGAGGTGCAGGCTGTGTGAGGAGGAGGACATGGGGTGCAGTCTGTGTGAGGAGGAGGACATGGAGGTGCAGGCTGTGTGAGGAGGAGGACATGGGGGGCAGTCTGTGTGAGGAGGAAGACATGGAGGTGCAGGATGTGTGAGGAGGAGGACATGGGGTGCGGGCTGTGTGAGGAGGAGGACATGGAGGTGCAGGCTGTGTGAGGAGGAGGACATGGAGGTGCAGGCTGTGTGAGGAGGAGGACATGGAGGTGCAGGCTTTGTGAGGAGGAGGACATGGAGGTGCAGGCTGTGTGAGGAGGAGGACATAGAGGTGCAGGCTGTGTGAGGAGGAGGACATAGAGGTGCAGGCTGTGTGAGGAGGAGGACATGGGGTGCAGGCTGTGTGAGGAGGAGGACATGGAGGTGCAGGCTGTGTGAGGAGGAGGAGGACATGGAGGTGCAGGCTTTGTGAGGAGGAGGTCATGGAGGTGCAGGCTGTGTGAGGAAGAGGAGGACATGGAGGTGCAGGCTGTGTGAGGAAGAGGAGGACATGGAGGTGCAGGCTGTGTGAGGAGGAGGACATGGAGGTGCAGGCTGTGTGAGGAGGAGGACATAGAGGTGCAGGCTGTGTGAGGAGGAGGACATGGGGTGCAGGCTGTGTGAGGAGGAGGACATGGAGGTGCAGGCTGTGTGAGGAGGAGGAGGACATGGAGGTGCAGGCTTTGTGAGGAGGAGGTCATGGAGGTGCAGGCTGTGTGAGGAAGAGGAGGACATGGAGGTGCAGGCTGTGTGAGGAGGAGGACATGGAGTTGCAGGCTGTGTGAGGAGGAGGACATGGAGGTGCAGGCTGTGTGAGGAGGAGGAGGACATGGAGGTGCAGGCTGTGTGAGGAGGAGGACATGGACGTGCAGGCTGTGTGAGGAAGAGGAGGACATGGAGGTGCAGGCTGTGTGAGGAGGAGGACATGGAGGTGCAGGCTGTGTGAGGAGGAGGACATGGGGTGCAGTCTGTGTGAGGAGGAGAACATGGAGGTGCAGGCTGTGTGAGGAGGAGGACATGGGGGGCAGTCTGTGTGAGGAGGAAGACATGGAGGTGCAGGCTGTGTGAGGAGGAGGACATGGGGTGCGGGCTGTGTGAGGAGGAGGACATGGAGGTGCAGGCTGTGTAAGGAGGAGGACATGGAGGTGCAGGCTGTGTGAGGAGGAGGACATGGAGGTGCAGGCTTTGTGAGGAGGAGGACATGGAGGTGCAGGCTGTGTGAGGAGGAGGACATAGAGGTGCAGGCTGTGTGAGGAGGAGGACATAGAGGTGCAGGCTGTGTGAGGAGGAGGACATGGGGTGCAGGCTGTGTGAGGAGGAGGACATGGAGGTGCAGGCTGTGTGAGGAGGAGGAGGACATGGAGGTGCAGGCTGTGTGAGGAGGAGGTCATGGAGGTGCAGGCTGTGTGAGGAAGAGGAGGACATGGAGGTGCAGGCTGTGTGAGGAGGAGGACATGGAGGTGCAGGTTGTGTGAGGAGGAGGAGGACATGGAGGTGCAGGCTGTGTGAGGAGGAGGACATGGAGGTGCAGGCTGTGTGAGGAAGAGGAGGACATGGAGGTGCAGGCTGTGTGAGGAGGAGGACATGGAGGTGCAGGCTGTGTGAGAAGGAGGAGGACATGGAGGTGCAGGCTGTGTGAGGAGGAGGACATGGAGGTGCAGGCTGTGTGAGGAGGAGGACATGGAGGTGCATGCTGTGTGAGGAGGAGGACATGGAGGTGCAGGCTGTGTGAGGAGGAGGATGAGGAGGTGCAGGATGTGTGAGGAGGAGGACATGGGGGTGCAGGCTGTGTAAGGAGGACATGGAGGTGCAGGCTGTGTGAGGAGGAGGACATGGGGGTGCAGGCTTTGTGAGGAGGACATGGAGGTGCATGCTGTGTGAGGAGGAGGACATGGGGGTGCAGGCTGTGTGAGGAGGACATGGGGGTGCAGGCTGTGTGAGGAGGACATGGATGTGCAGGCTGTGTGAGGAGGAGGACATGGGGTTGCAGGCTGTGTGAGGAGGACATGGAGGTGCAGGCTGTGTGAGGAGGAGGACATGGAGGTGCAGGCTGTGTGAGGAGGAGGACTTGGGGGTGCGGGCTGTGTGAGGAGGAGGACATGGAGGTGCGGGCTGTGTGAGGAGGAGGAGGACATGGAGGTGCAGGCTGTGTGAGGAGGAGGACATGGAGGTGCAGGCTGTGTGAGGAGGAGGACATGGAGGTGCAGGTTTGTGTGAGGAGGAGGACATGGAGGTGCAGGCTGTGTGAGGAGGAGGACATGGGGGTGCAGGCTGTGTGAGGAGGAGGACATGGGGGTGCAGGCTGTGTGAGGAGGAGGACATGGGGGTGCAGGCTGTGTGAGGAGGAGGACATGGGGGTGCGGGCTGTGTGAGGAGGAGGACATGGAGGTGCAGGCTGTGTGAGGAGGAGGACATGGAGGTGCAGGTTGTGTGAGGAGGAGGACATGGAGGTGCAGGCTGTGTGAGGAGGAGGACATGGAGGTGCAGGCTGTGTGAGGAGGAGGACATGGGGGTTCAGGCTCAGTGAGGAGAAATGGATGATGCAGGAACTCCATGGTCGGAGCACCATGAATCTTTGAAGAGGTTCCCTGTAACCTCTCCTCTACCGGTGGACAGATTTTTTGGCTTCTTGGGTGGAAAGTGCCAAAAAAACCCTTATCCCGGCCCTGACACTGGACACTGGTGACATCACAGCTTCCTATAGTCCTATACAGAACACATCATTTGGGCAGCACAAGTCTCATCTCATGTATCCAGGTCCATCACAAGCCTCACACTGATAAATCAGGACCTGGTGGTCATGACATGGGTAGCGGGTCCTGGCGCCTGCTCCAGGTTTCCATTGACCCGTAATACAGACAGGTCCTTTTATGATAATATGTCACCATCTGATTCATTTATTGTAGTTCCTCTTCTGTAAATCATCGGAAAAATCCACAATTTATTAAAGGGAGTTTCCACCTTGACACAACGTGTCCACAAATTATCTTCTACTAAGTCCATGACGTTACAACATCTGCTAGTTACACCGAGTTACTTCCATGTCTAAAGTTCTTGGATGTGGACCAAGAAGAACTGAAAAGATGGTGGTTCTGATAGATTACTAACTATTTTTCAGGAAGGAGCCCATATCTTTCTAAGAAGTGAGCTGTGACACAGCCAATGTAATCCTGCTGCTACTAACAACATACACAAAGGTCTGATGACACATCTCACCAGGGACAATACATAACACTGGCTGTAGAGTGCAGAGAGCACAGCAGTGTGAGGAGCCTTCACCCAGTGCACTTGGAGGAGCTACAATCCTGGAATATAAATCCATATATCACAGTCCTGCTGCTACTAACAACATACACAAAGGTCTGATTACACATCTCACCAGGGACAATACACAACACTGGCTGTAGAGTGCACAGAGCACAGCAGTGTAAGGACCCTTCCCCCAGTGCACTTGGAGGAGATACAATCCTGGAATATAAATGCATATATCACAGTCCTGCTGCTACTAAGAACATACACAAAGGTCTGATGACACATCTCACCAGGGACAATACACAACACTGGCTGTAGAGTGCACAGAGCACAGCAGTGTAAGGACCCTTCCCCCAGTGCACTTGGAGGAGCTACAATCCTGGAATATAAACCCATATATCACAGTCCTGCTTCTACTAACAACATACACAAAGGGCTGATTACACATCTCACCAGGGTCAATACACAACACTGGCTGTAGAAGGCAGAGAGCACAGCAGTGTGAGGACACCCTACAGTGCACTTGGAGAAGCTACAATCCTGGAATATAATTCCATATATCACAGTCCTGCTGCTACTAACAACATACACAAAGGTCTGATGACACGTCTCACCAGGGACAATACCAAACACTAGCTGCAGTCTAGATGGGCACATGTGCTGACAGGTTCAGAGTCTTGGATGCTCTGTGAGTGTTATAAAAGAGTCTTAAAGGACAGGTGCAGCACTAGAGAAAACCCTAATTCATACATGACAAGGGATTTGGTATAGGCAGGAGTTTACTACTGAAATAGTAGTAAGGGCTCTGGAGGCGATTAGCAGAGCCTCTCTGTGTTGTGGCTTCCAGGCTGTTACAGGCTGGGGGAAAAGTTACCCTGCACAGTGTAAGAGCCTGTAAACCTACATCACAGAGTGACTCTGGTAACACCCCCAGAGCCCTTCTGGCTCATTAGAATAATTTTAAAAGTTACATAATTAACAGTTTATACGGTTGAAAAAATACACATGTCCATCAAGTTCAACCATGGAAGGGAAGGGATTGGATGAGGAAGGGATTTAGGGGAAACATTTCTATATAACAAAACCATCAATGTTATTTAGGTGTAAAAAGGCATCTAGACCCTTCTTGAAGCTCTCTGCTGTCCCTGCTATGACCAGCGCCTGAGCTCAGCTATTCCACAGATTTACAGTTCTCATAGTAAAAAATCCCTGTAGCCTCCGGTGATTAAACCTTGTTTTCTCCAGACGGAGACAGTGCCCCCTCGTCTTTTGATTTGCTTTAACTTGGAACAACTTTGCTCCAAATTTCTGTACGGACCATTCATATATTTATATAAATTAATCATGTCCCCTCGTAGTCGTCTCTTTTCCAGACTAAATAAATCAAGTTGTTTTAATCTTTCCTCATAACTGAGACCCTCCATACCTCTTATCATTTTTGGGGCTCTTTATTGAACCCTCTCCAGCTCCAGGACCTCCTTTTCATGGACCGATGCCCAGAACTGGACAGCATATTCCAGGTGAGGCCGAACCAATGCCTTGTACAGTGGTAATATTACATCCCTATCCCGAGAGTCCAGACCTGTACTGATACATGACAAGTTCCTGCTGGCTTTAGAGGCAGCTGACTGACATTGTGCTGTCATTTAATCACCCAGGTCCTTCTCAACGAGAGATTCTCCCAGATTTACTCCACAAAGTAATATGTTGCCTATGGATTATTAGATGGAAGGAGGCGGCAATCACGGTGCCTGGATCTATGAGTAAGTTTCCCTGGTTTATCATAATGGAATTTAGATTTCCTTATACCCCCAGGGGCAGATTTAGTTTTCTGCAGTCCCAAGCAAAGTTATGTTTAGATGCCTCTTATTGCTAGCTTCACTCTGTATTGGCATCCTAAGGAAGTCTTTGTTAGGCCACCATCCCTATAAATGGGTCTCCTCTTGCTATGGCCTACTTTATAAACAGCCCTCGATTAACCTTTGGATTACCAGCAGCACATCGCATCCTCATGTGACATTGCCAGTATTATCTGCAAAGCTGCCAACTAAAGTAAATACACGAAAAAAAGGAAGTGTTCTGGTCAGAGACTGAGTAATAGAGAACACTTCCCTGTCTGATGGATAACTATCTACTTCCAGATAACTCCCTGGAAGCTACCATCACACCCGGCATGATCCCTATGCAAAAACCCCACCGGGCCTAACTGTGTATGGGGGCAGTGTATATAGACCAGGACTATAGAGGAGGATGTCTAGAGATCACATTGAAAAGTTGAGTGATACTCTAGAAAAGCTGGGTTCCCTGATCAGGCCTACATAGTCCACTACAACAGGATTAGCAGACAGAAGTTTAGTATTGGCCCCAACTCCAGGTCATTACATCTATGCTAACGTTACCCCCTTAAGGACCAGGCCCTTTTTCGATTTAGCGTTTTTATTTTTCACTCCCCACCTTCAAAAATCTATATTTTTTATTTTTCCATGTACAGAGCTGTGTGATGGCTTATTTTTTTGCATAACAAATTGCACTTCGTAGTGATGGTATTTAATATTCCATGCCGTGTACTGGGAAGCGGGAAAAAAATTCTAAATGCAGTGAAAATGATGAAAAAACACATTTGCGCCACTTCTTGTGGGCTTGGTTTTTACAGCTTTCACTGTGCGCCCCAAATGACAGGTCTATTTCATTCATTGGGTCAGTACGATCACGGGGATACCAAATTTGTATAGGCTTTAAAATGTTTTCATACATTTACAAAAATTAAAACCTCCTGTACAGAAAAAAAATTCTTCATTTTGCCGTGTTCTTGCGCTAATAACTTTTTCATACTTTAGTGTACGGAGCTGTGAGTGGTGTCATTTTCTGCGACTTCTGATGACGTTTTCAATGCTTCTATTTTTTGGACTGTGCGACCTTTTGATCACTTTTTATAGAATTTGTTCTATTTTTCAAAATGGCAAAAAAATGCCATTTGCGACTTCAGTGCTATTTTCCGTTATGAGGTTAAACGCAGTGAAAAACGATTATTATATTTTGATAGATCGGGCATTTTCGGAAGCGGCGATACCTAATTTGTTTATGATTTTTACTGTTTATTTATATTTATATCAGTTCTAGGCAAAGGAGGTGATTTGAATTTTTATGTTTTTTTAATATAGTTTTTTTTTTTTTACTTTTTTTTATTTTATTTTTTTACTATTTTTCAGACTCCCTAGGGTACTTTAACCCTAGGTTGTCTGATTGATCCTACCATATACTGCCATACTACAGTATGGCAATATATGAGGATTTTGCATACCATCTATTACAATGTGCAGATCGCACATTGTAATAGATAGCCTCGAACATGATAGCCTTGGATCTTTGTGTGATCCGAGGCTGTCATGACAACGGATTGCCGCTCCCCGGGAGCGACGATCAAAGCTAAGATGGGGGCGCCCACAAGCGATCAAAGGGTTAACACCCGCGATCGGTGCAAGCACCGATCGTGGGTGTTGGCGTGGGTGAAGCAAACGCCCGGTGAGTATGTAGAGGGGTCAGCCCGTGAGCCCTCTTCATACTCCCCCATGCGCAGCAAGACGTAAGGGTACGTCTTATTGCACTATGGGGTTAAAGGACAGTGATGATCCTGGTTAGAATTGCAACAAAAATTATGTAATCTACTAATATGAGATTGCCGGTCTTAAAGGGAACCTACCACCACAATTCTACCTATAAAGGTAGAACGGGTGGTACGGGACATGAGGATAGCCCTTTTTAGAGCTAATCCTCACATCCCCTAATATGTAAATTTTGTGGCTACTGGGGGTGGAGTAGCCGGAGCTGAGGCTACACGTTGCAGCTACTCCACGCCCCAGTAGCCTCTTTGCTCCTCTTACCCTGAGATCTTTGGCGTGCAGCTCCTCATAGCTGTGCGCACTCATCCAAGAAGCTGGCATTCTGCGCAGAACGCAGGCCTGCGACTTTGTGGCCACTGCTCCGAAGCCAGAGCTACTGTGCATACGCAGAACTCCGGCTTCTCGGACGAGGGCGCGCAGTTACGAGGAGCTGTGTGACGAAGATCTCAGGGTAGGAGGGGCAAAGAGGCTACTGGAGCGTGGAGTAGCCGCGACGTGTAGCCTCAGCTCCGGCTACTCCGCGCCCCAGTAGCCGCAAAATTTACATATTAGGGCAATAAAAATGTATTAAAGATAGTGGGGATGTGAGGATTAGCTCTAAAAAGGGCTATCCTCACGTCCCATACATGCACCTACCACCCGTTCTACCTTTATAGGTAGAATTGTGGTGGTAGGTTCCCTTTAAGTGGAGCCCATAGGACACAGGAATCTCTCCTCTAGGTAACTGTAGAATTTTAAATCTGCTAGAGACCTCTCTATAATGGAGTAATTGCCGTAATAAAATGGTTCCATTATCATATTCTAAGGATAGAAGAACATCTGTGATTTTATTGAGAATGCTGCCATTTTTGTAGGCAAAAAATAAAGAAAGTCTCAAAGACAAAATCTTGGCCTAATCCACAATAAATGTAGGTGGCTTTTGAACATAATCCAGAGATTTGGGGAAGAGTCTGGCACTGGGTTTTTATTTATGGAGTTCCCATCCTAAATGTTATCCAGTGTCATGTAAATTCATTTTGAAGAATTATTTACAATTTGTGCTTATTTTTTTTTCCAGATCCTATGTACAAAACTATAACTACTATAATACTGCCCCCTATGTACAAGAATATAACTACTATAATACTGCTCCTATGTACAAGAATATAACTACTATAATACTGCCCCTTATGTACAAGAATATAACTACTATAATACTGCCCCCTATGTACAAGAATATAACTACTATAATACTGCTCCTATGTACAAGAATATAACTACTATAATACTGCCCCTTATGTACAAGAATATAACTACTATAATACTGCTCCTATGAACAAGAATATAACTACTATAATACTGCTCCTATGAACAAGAATATAACTACTATAATACTGCCCCCCTATGTACATGAATATAACTACTATAATACTGCCCCCCTATGTACAGGAATATAACTACTATAATACTGCCCCCTATGTACAGGAATATAACTACTATAATACTGCCCCCTATGTACAAGAATATAACTACTATAATACTGCTCCTATGTATAAGAATATAACTACTATAATACTGCCTCCTATGTACAAGAATATAACTACTATAATACTGCCCCCTATGTACAAGAATATAACTACTATAATACTGCTCCTATGTACAAGAATATAACTTCTATAATACTGCCCCCTATGTACAAGAATATAACTACTATAATACTGCCCCCTATGTACAGGAATATAACTACTATAACACTGCCCCCTATGTACAAGAATATAACTACTATAATACTGTCCCCTATGTACAAGAATATAACTACTATAATACTGCCCCCTATGTACAGGAATATAACTACTATAATACTGCCCCCTATGTACAAGAATATAACTACTATAATACTGCCCCCTATGTACAAGAATATAACTACTATAATACTGCTCCTATGTACAAGAATATAACTACTATAATACTGCCCCTTATGTACAAGAATATAACTACTATAATACTGCCCCCTATGTACAAGAATATAACTACTATAATACTGCCCCCTATGTACAAGAATATAACTACTATAATACTGCTCCTATGTACAAGAATATAACTACTATAATACTGCCCCTTATGTACAAGAATATAACTACTATAATACTGCCCCCTATGTACAAGAATATAACTACTATAATACTGCTCCTATGTACAAGAATATAACTACTATAATACTGCCCCTTATGTACAAGAATATAACTACTATAATACTGCCCCCCTATGTACAAGAATATAACTACTATAATACTGCCCCCTATGTACAGGAATATAACTACTATAATACTGCCCCCTATGTACAGGAATATAACTTCTATAATACTGCCCCCTATGTACAAGAATATAACTACTATAATACTGCCTCCTATGTACAAGAATATAACTACTATAATACTGCCCCCTATGTACAAGAATATAACTACTATAATACTGCCCCCTATGTACAAGAATATAACTACTATAATACTGCTCCTATGTACAAGAATATAACTACTATAATACTGCCCCTTATGTACAAGAATATAACTACTATAATACTGCCCCCCTATGTACAAGAATATAACTACTATAATACTGCCCCCTATGTACAGGAATATAACTACTATAATACTGCCCCCTATGTACAGGAATATAACTTCTATAATACTGCCCCCTATGTACAAGAATATAACTACTATAATACTGCCTCCTATGTACAAGAATATAACTACTATAATACTGCCCCCTATGTACAAGAATATAACTTCTATAATACTGCCCCCTATGTACAAGAATATAACTACTATAATACTGCCCCCTATGTACAAGAATATAACTACTATAATACTGCCCCCTATGTACTAGAATATATCTACTATAATACTGCCCCCAATGTACAAGAATATAACTACTATAATACTGCCCCCTATGTACAAGAATATAACTACTATAATACTGCCCCCTATGTACAAGAATATAACTACTATAATACTGCCCCCTATGTACAGGATTCAGCTACAAAAATACTAACATGAGAACACAATAAAGGTAATAACTTGCTAATTGTAAATGACTGTGTCCTTCTGTCCTTGTAATTACAAACAATTTTCAGTTTCTCAGTAGTAATTCTTTTCTTGTCACCTGTCCATGAACTTACTCCTCTGGTGCCAGGAGCAGGAGGTTCCTTGTGACTTCAGCAAACACAGAAACGTTTCCTGGAGGGATGGCTTATGTGTGTAAATACGAAAAAGTGAATATGACATTATGAATAAATAAACAAAATACACAGTTACTAAGGCATCCACATGGTGATACTACGAGGAGGCATCGAAATACAATTTGTTAAAATGTTATGAAAAATTCATCATTGGACATTTTTCAAGATCAGCGTTTTTTCGCCCTGATCTTGTTAGCCCCTTACCTCAGTGTAACATGCGACCTATATATGACGAGTCACACATGTGGCCACATATTAGGCACATGTATTGCTACACTTGATTCTAGAAGGGGATTGGTGCATATTAGGTAAAAACTGCTGAAAATAACATAAATATTAATGGATTCCATCGAGTTTTCACCACTTCTATCTACTTCCTGCTCCCGTTTCAACATACAGGAAGTGCCTGTAAAGGCCCAGCCGGCCAATCACTGGCTTTGGCAACCTTTTAATGTGTGGAAATCTCTGGATTTATAGTTCCCTTTTGCATCTGGTAATTTGGAGTTCCAGTGATGGCCTAAGTCTAGTCCGTAGATCATATTCACTAGAATGTTGGCTAAGATCCAGGAATATAAAAATTTGAATGGACATGTAAATTTTTGTAACAAATTTTGGTTCATCCAAAGTATCTTACAAAATCTTAGTTGTGAATTTGGGGGGGAGGGGGGTTCATAAGGCTTTCAAGATGAGTGACCCTAAGTTTCCAGATAATGAGGTGATGACTTGGCTGTGTCAATCATGTAATACCTCATTCTCCCTGCGGAGGTGCTATAGGGAAAGTGAATAGATGCCAGCAGCCCCTCCTACAGATTACAAATCATTGTTTCTGGTCTTGGTAATTGGTGACACTGTGATCCATTGACTTTGCAAGTTGCTTTCCAGCAATGAGAGATTATTATAATGATAAACCTAGTGATAAACTTTGAGCAATCAAACAACTTTCTAAGCGATAAGTAAAATATCACTTATGACTGAATCATTAGGACAACATGTTCCTCATTAGCACTTTCTAGCCTGCGCTAATTAAGAAGACAAGTGTGTCCACAGAACGTAACATCGCCCTTACTCTTCATCTGCTGTTGGGGGTTTATGACATAAACATGGCTGCTGAGCGACAGAGAGAACCTCATCATCCCAGGAGCGTCAGAGGAGGTATTTATGGGATCTTTATTGTTCCTATGTCAAATGTTGTGATAAAGTTCATATATTATCTAAGGGCACATCATACAGTCATGTTAAAGTATAATGTCACTGGTGGGAGGAACACTAAGAATCTCTACTATAATACGCCCCCATGTACAAGAATATAACTACTATAATACCCCCCCCCCATGTACAGGAATATAACTACTATAATACTGCCCCCTATGTACAAGAATATAACTACTATAATACTGCCCCCTATGTACAAGAATATAACTACTATAATACTGCCCCCTATGTACAGGAATATAACTACTATAATACTGCCCCCTTGCTGAGAGGTTGTGTGCAGTGTGAGCTCCTGAGGTCTCCTCATGTCTGGAGCTAGCCCAGGGCGGGGCCACCCTGGGTGGGGAACTTCCCCATGCAAGGCCCAGGCTCCAAGGCCTTCTCTGGGAAATAACTCCCAGACACCAAAACTAATGGATGAGAATCCTAAAATCTCCGGTTCAGTAAGTCATGTCAGCGGCTCCAGTTCTGCCAGAAGCAGTGAAGTAAAGAATGAAGATGTTGTGAAGAAAGAAGCAGCAGTAAGTTCCAGTTTGGTGAAGTCACCTACCAGTGTGAATGTGCAGCAGAAGCCAGTGAGTGGGAACACAATGTCGGGTCATCCAGGACAGAGGAGCGAGCAGGTTGTGCAGGAGCAGAGGAAGCCTCCAGCCCCGGCCTCACCTGTGCCGTGTACACCGCCATCATCCAGGCAGAGGAGGACATCTCTGGAGAAGCAGACCTTGCTGGAGAACCTGCACCAGCCTGTACTGATCCGCTCTGAGCGCACAAGGTATGGGAGTGGAGGCAGCAAGGCCGAGACCAAACTAGCAGGGAGGCCTCAGGCTGCCACAAGTGCTGCTACTGGACAGTGTCACCCCCCAGCAGTAAGAGCCGCAGCGCGTCAGAACCCAACAGTGGCGCAGAGACCCGGACCCAACAGAGTGCCATCACCTACCACCTGTAAGAAACCTGCAGCAACTCCATGTGCAGCGGCTGAGCGTGCACCTGCAGCAACTCCCTATGCAGCGGCTGAGCGTGCACCTGAGCTCCTCCTGGCTGATCAGATTCCAGCACTGGTAAAGAGACTGGGAAACCTGAAGGAACAAAAACTGCTGCTACAAAAAAACATTGACTGTGCCTACAAGCTCAAGGCAGCAAACCCGGAGAGACATGAGCTGTTAGACAAGAAGCTGACCACCCTGGCCAAGCAGCTCGCTGACAATGTCGCCCAGACTGAGGCTGTCCTGGAGCAGATGGGTCCCCTGGCAGAGACCTACAGGAACCAGGAGCGCTTCCAGGCCCAGAGACATCATGGAGGGGCATCTAATCCGGCAACTGAGACCAAGGGGAAACCTATACTCCAGCCTGCGACTTTCCCATACCAGCAAGGGGATCTCTACAAGAAAGATAAAGCCATGAAACAGCAACCACCCACAGAACAGAGGCACCACAAGTCCCAGTAACCTGCAATCAGCAGAAGGATCACAGCCGTCCCTCTGAAGTTACCAGAGCAGAGCAAACACCACATGTCCCAGCATTCGGCGTGCAACGTGGACATCTGCCTGATGTTAGCGGAGAACAAGCACCACAAGTCCCAGCATTCAGCGTGCAACGTGGACATCTGCCTGATGGTAGCGGAGAACAAGCACCACAAGTCCCAGTTGACGGCTCACTGCAGCAGGACTGTGCACCTGATCCTGAAGGTAACACTGTGGCATCTGAGCAGGATCATCAGGACTCTGCTGGGACTGATTGTACTGACATTGATGGGACTTCAGTGGGTGATACTGCTCATACACCAGTGCCTAATGCTGTTTCTAATATCTGTGACACTGCTGCCCCCAATGTTGGTGATAATGCTGATGCATCTGTATCTCCTCCTGATAATACCATTGTGTGTGATAATGTTCCAGCAGGGGAAGCGCAGTCTGTGTGGGATGTTGCCATAGAGCAGGTAGAGCAGTGTATGGAGGCTGATGGTGGGGAGGGGGTAGTACAGTCTGATGCTCAGGACTTCCCCCCTCTAGTTGCTGAGGTAGCAGACCCTCAGAGTGCAGGAGCCCAGCAGCCCCCGCAGCGCCCCCAGACACAGCAGGGTACGGGCCCTCACCAGTCTTCTTCTGGCAACGCCTGGAGCCGGGGTGCACCATCTTTTTCATCCGGCTCTCATTACACCGGTCAGGCATTTAAGAGGAGGAATGTGGTGAGATTTAGGCACAAAGGGGCCAAGGAGGACCTACCTGACAGGCGGTTTGTGGTCAGGTCGCTATTGTGTGAACAAATGGGTTTCTCGCCAAGTGACATTTTGGCAGTAATTAACCTCCCCGATCGCCAGGGATATGATGTGAGCTTTAAGCTGATGGGCAACCTGGACCGCTTTTGGGCCATCTTCCCCAGGTTTAGAGATGCAGAGGGGTGGAATAATTTCAGCTTCATCCCCATCTCTAAACTTGGTACAGTCACTGTCACAGTCATCTTCTGGAATGAGTCTGTCCCCCAGCAGGATATTGTCATCTGGCTCAAGAGGCACTGTGACCTCATGTCAGAGCTCACCAAGACCCGGGATGAGGACGGGATCTGGACAGGAGGGTGGAAGGTCCTGGTGAAATTAAGACAATATAACAACATAACCCAGCATCTGCCCAACTCCTTCTTCATTGGCCGGGAGAAGGGGGTATGTTTCTATCCAGGTCAGCCCCGTAGATGCTTCAAATGCGGTAGAGTCGGTCACATCGCCAGTAATTGCTCTGTGGTCAAGTGCAGCCTGTGTGGGGATATCGGCCATGTGAGTGCGGACTGCCAGAACATCAGGTGTAACCTGTGCGGTGAGATCGGGCATGCCCACAGGGATTGTCCCAATGCCTGGCACAACATATGTAAGAGCTTCCCTGATGAAGACCTATTGGCAGGGGCAGATGACCTGGGGGAGGAGGAGGCTTTGTTATTAGGGTCAGATCAGGCTACGCCAGAACCTCAGCAGGTCCTAGAATCAAGTGATGCTATGCCATCACCAGACCAGCCTCAGACCCAAACCACAGAGGGAGATATGGAAGTTGTCCAGCAGGTTGCACCACCCTCAGTGCTCATTCCCTCTCCAGCCACAACATCTGCTAATAAGAGGAGGAAAAAAGATAGGTCCACCCGGAAGCCTGAGGGTGAGTGGACCACAGTTCACAAGTCATCTAAGATCAGAGTGGACAGTGGAACAGACATGACCATGACAGTGAATAGATTCAGTGTCCTCTCAGAGTCAGACGCAGAGGAGGAGCTAGAGAAGGAACTGCAGAGGATGGTGGCAGAGTATGATGAGGATCCCGATGGTGACCCCCCCTCAAAACGGAGACCCCATAGGGTGGGGCCAGAGTCTGAATCAGACATGGAGACGGGTGGTGAAGAGGAGGGATCTGATCCAGATTTATGATGATGGGGACACTCTCTCTGCTTCTTGTTATGGCTCTAATGGCGAACTTTAATCTGAAAATAATATCTAGCAATGTCAACAGCATTAGGGCAAGAAGGACAAGACATGCGGTGTATGAACATCTACATTATCTCGATGCCGATGTCTTTTTCCTACAGGAGACTCATCTTAATAGTCTTAGTTTGTTAAAAGAAGCAGAGAGAGAATGGCGCTCCGGGCCGTCCATCTGGTCACTGTCTGTGGAGCCGTGTGCCGGGGTCTCCATACTGTTTAATACCCACGATGTCACCATTCACAGACTAACCGAGGTGTCGATGGGAAGATGTTTGGTGCTGGAGGTTACTATCCGAGGTAGAAGGCTCCGGCTTATCAATATCTATGGTCCACAGACAGTGACTGACAGAGTCAATCTATTTAATGATGTGAAGCCATATTTATTTACATCTCTCCCAGTCATCATGGCGGGTGATTTCAACGCCACTAGGACAGTGAGTGACAGACCCACTGGTAGGCCTCTTGCTAGGGACTCTAAGGTCTTAAATGATATTATAGCACAGTCAGGTTTGTCTGATGTCTTTGTGCAGGGTGGTAGGAAACCCAAATTTACCTACTCCTGTGCTGGGAGGCATAGCAGAATAGACCTAGCGCTGGTGACTCCCTCGGAGGTCATTGGGGATAGAAGTGAGAAGTCTGTCCCATACTCGGATCACCTGGCCCTTTACTTCTACTTAGGTAATACAGAACGGCCAGATATAGGAAGAGGCTTGTGGAGACTAAATTCTACCCTATTAGAAGATGTGTTTGTCCAGGAGCAAGTCCACTCTCTTATACAGGGTGAATCGGAGAGAGTGTATTTCTATAACCACATATCCGACTGGTGGGAGGACGTCAAGGAGGAGATCCGGTCCCTCTTGAAGAGACTGTCAGTGAAGAAGGGTAAGAATAAGTACAGCCAGTATCTCAAGCTGCGGAAAGAATTGGAGTCACTCTATTCGGCGGGTGGGGATGACAAACAAAAGATTGACCGACTGAAATCTGAAATAAAGCAGTATCAGTACAGCCGCTACACGTCCCTGGTTGTGGAGCGTGACTATGGAAACTTAGTTACGCCAGATCCATATGAGAGTTGCCGGGAACGTGTGGCTAAGAAATCGATCACAGGTCTCACTGACTCCCAGGGAGTTTTGCAGGAATCTCGGGAGGGTATCCTGGGGGTGGTGAGATCCTACTATGCTGAGTTATTTCAGAAGAAGGTTTTGGATAAAGACAAAATGGCTCAATTCTTGGAGGCAACTCCAGGCCCTGACACTAGAGATTTGGACTTTTCTCCTTTGACAGCAGAAATAACAGAGGAGGAGGTTAAAGAGGCCATTGATAAGTTACATCTGAAGAAGGCACCAGGTCCTGACGGTATTACAGCAGAATTCTATAAGAAGTTCAGGGACCTCTTAGCCCCGATCCTTGTGGATGTGTTTACCAATTGTCTAAAAAATCACCTGATGCCTCCATCCATGAGAGTGTCCTCCCTTATTCTGCTGTCTAAAGGTAAGGAGCCTAGTGACATCAAGAACTGGAGGCCGATCGCCCTCTTGAATGTTGATAGGAAAATTCTGGCAAAAATCCTCTTCTCTAGATTAGTCTGTTTGTCCCCGGCACTGTTGGCAGGCTCTCAGTACGGCACAGTAAAAGGGCGGAACATCTCTGGAGCAGTCATCTCGATTAGAGAGATGTTTGAGAGATGTAAAGCTCTGAGGTGTGGGAGATATGTTGTAGGTCTGGACCAGGCTAAAGCCTTTGACAGGGTTGATCACGATTATCTATGGGCAACTTTGTCAAAGTACGGTATTCCGGGACAATTTATAGATTGGCTGAGAACTTTGTATAGAGAGGCTGAGAGCTTTCCTCTGATCAATGGTTGGCAGGGGGACACTTTCGGGGTAGAGGCTGGGGTGCGACAAGGTTGTCCTCTGAGTCCACTGCTGTATGTGTTTGCTATCGACCCGTTCCTGAGATCACTGCAGCGGTGTGATTTTCAGGGGGTGCCTGTCCCCCATTGCTTGCCTTTGAAGGTAGTCGCCTACGCGGATGATGTGACTGTGGTGATATCTGAACCTCGTGAGGTGGAGATGCTGTCCACAGCCATCAGAAGTTACTCAGAGGCCTCCGGGTCTCTGGTCAACCTTGAGAAGAGTCAAGCTTTCTGGACATTGGATGCTGCTCCTGGCTTTGATCTGCCACAATTCGCCAAGGCCTCCACCCATATTAAGATCCTTGGGGTTAAATTCGGGAGGGAAGATAATTCCAAACTAAATTGGGAAGAGAAGTTGGATACCGGAAATGTAAAGGTTCAGCGATGGAAGAACTGGAGGCTGACTTATAGAGAAAGGGTTACTCTGCTGAAGACTTACCTGGTCCCTGTCTTCCTCTACGTCTCTGTCGTCTTTCCTTTGCCAGAATGTTTCTCCGCTAGGCTCTTTAGCCTGTTCTTCCAGCTTTTATGGGGGAACAGGTTGAACCCAGTAAAAAGAGGGATCACCTACCTGCAGAGGAGAGAGGGTGGACTGGATATGTTAAATCCAAGGGTTTTCTTTGACTCCATGTTTCTGAAAGTCAATTTTGGTTGCCTGGACTCAAACAATGGTCTCCTGTGGGTAAGTAGTGTCAGGGACTGGATATTGCCTTTTGCAGAGTCTTGGGTGCGAGGCGGCAGTCTCAAGAGGGGCCGGTGGACTCCTGGCTTCCTCCCCCAGTATCTGGTATATGGTCTGAAGTGTGTCAGGATGTGGAAGCTGGAGAAGTCCTACATTGTCAGTAACACCAGGAGGGACCTCTATACTAGGATATGTCGGGCTTTCTACCACTCACCACTCGCTCTCAGAGACTGTGTGACCACCACCTTACAGAAGAGTCTCAGGTTCCTCAATGGGAAGCGACTTCCCCCCAAGTTGTTTGATATTTCTTGGTTGTCACTACATGGGAAGTTATTTGTGAGAGGGAACCTAAAGTTTGTGAGTGTGGCAGATAGGAAGTGTCCCCTGGGGTGTCAGCAGGAGGAGACGATGGAGCATTTCATCTCTGAGTGCTGGGGAGGGAGGAAGATCTGGAAGGAAGTATCTGACCTGCTGAACATCCCGAGGCTGCAATTCCTCCAGTACCCGGACATCATCTATGGCGTCCCATCTCCAGACGGTATAATAGATCCGGGAACCATGTATCTCATAATAACAGTGATAAAGTATTACCAATGGCATGCCAGAACCCGGGTGTCCCTGCATAGTGAGGACTATAACTACACGGCTGTGGTATCCCAAATATTGTCTGAGCTCCGGTGGATAAAATCACTGGAAATCAGGAAAGACCAGAGAAATAGGGAATTATGGAGGAATATATCTAGTGTTTAATTTCTGTATTTATTGATTTAGTTTTCTTCTTTTTCCTTTCCAGCAGCAGCAGCTATGGACTCTAAGTTACATTTACTCTGAGTTTATATTTGTTTGATTCCTAATTGTGTATACAGAAGAATGTATTTATGATTTTGTTTAATTGTATTTTGTTGGTTTTTACAATAAAAATTGCCCCCTATGTACAAGAATATAACTACTATAATACTGCCCCCTATATACAAGAATATAACTACTATAATACTGTCCCCTATGTACAAGAATATAACTACTATAATACTGCCCCCTATGTACAAGATTATAACTACTATAATACTGCCCCCTATGTACAGGAATATAACTACTATAATACTACCTCCTATGTACAAGAATATAACTACTATAATACTGCCCCCTATGTACAGGAATATAACTACTATAATACTGCCCCCTATGTACAAGAATATAACTACTATAATACTGCCCCCTATGTACAAGAATATAACTACTATAATACTGCCCCCAATGTACAAGAATATAACTACTATAATCCTGCTCCCTATGTACAAGAATATAACTACTATAATACTGCCCCCTATGTACAAGAATATAACTACTATAATACAACCCCCTATGTACAAGAATATAACTACTATAATACTGCCCCTATGTAGAGGAATATAACTACTATAATACTGCCCCTATGTACAAGAATATAACTACTATAATACTGCCCCTATTTACAAGCATATAACTAATATAATACTGCCCCCTATGTACAGGAATATAACTACTATAATACTGCCCCCTATGTACAGGAATATAACTACTATAATACTGCTCCCTATGTACAAGAATATAACTACTATAATACTGCCCCCTATGTACAAGAATATAACTACTATAATACTGCCCCCTATGTACAGGAATATAACTACTATAATAATGTCCCCTATGTACAAGACTATAACTACTATAATAATGTCCCCTATGTACAAGACTATAACTACTATAATACTGTTCCTATGTACAAGAATATAACTACTATAATACTGCCCCCTATGTACAAGAATATAACTACTATAATACTGCCCCCTATGTACAAGAATATAACTACTATAATACTGCCCCCTATGTACAAGAATATAACTACTATAATACTGCCCCCTATGTACAAGAATATAACTACTATAATACTGCCCCCTATGTACAAGAATATAACTACTATAATACTGCCCCCTATGTACAGGAATATAACTACTATAATAATGTCCCCTATGTACAAGACTATAACTACTATAATACTGTTCCTATGTACAAGAATATAACTACTATAATACTGCCCCCTATGTACAAGAATATAACTACTATAATACTGCCCCCTATGTACAAGAATATAACTACTATAAAACTGCCCCCTATGTACAGGAATATAACTACTATAATACTGCCCCCTATGTACAAGAATATAACTACTATAATACTGCCCCTATGTACAAGAATATAACTACTATAATACTGCCCCCTATGTGCAAGAATATAACTACTATAATACTGCCCCCTATGTACAAGAATATAACTACTATAATACTGCCCCCTATGTACAGGAATTTAACTGCTATAATACTGCCTCCTATGTACAAGAATATAACTACTATAATACTACCCCCTATGTACAAGAATATAACTACTATAATACTGCCCCCTATGTACAAGAATATAACTACTATAATACAACCCCCTATGTACAAGAATATAACTACTATAATACTGCCCCCTATGTACAGGAATATAACTACTGTAATACTGCCCCCTATGTACAGAGATATAACTACTATAATACAACCCCCTATGTACAAGAATATAACTACTATAATACTGCCCCCTATGTGCAAGAATATAACTACTATAATACAACCCCCTATGTACAAGAATATAACTACTATAATACTGCCCCCTATGTACAGGAATATAACTACTGTAATACTGCCCCCTATGTACAGAGATATAACTACTATAATACAACCCCCAATGTACAAGAATATAACTACTATAATACTGCCCCCTATGTACAGAAATATAACTACTATAATACTGCCCCCTATGTACAAGAATATAACTACTATAATACTACCACCTATGTACAAGAATATAACTACTATAATACTGCCCCCTATGTACAGGAATATAACTACTATAATACTGCCCCCTATGTACAAGAATATAACTACTATAATACTGCCCCCTATGTACAGGAATATAACTACTATAATACTGCCCCTATGTACAAGAATATAACTACTATAATACTGCCCCCTATGTACAAGAATATAACTACTATAATACTGCCCCCTATGTACAGGAATATAACTACTATAGTACTGCCCCTATGTGCAAGAATATAACTACTATAATACTGCTCCCTATGTACAGGAATATAACTACTATAATACTGCCCCCTATGTACAGGAATATAACTACTATAATACTGCCCCATATGTACAAGAATATAACTACTATAATACTGCTCCCTATGTACAGGAATATAACTACTATAGTACTGCCCCTATGTGCAAGAATATAACTACTATAATACTGCTCCTTATGTACAGGAATATAACTACTATAATACTGCCCCCTATGTACAGGAATATAACTACTATAGTACTGCCCCTATGTGCAAGAATATAACTACTATAATACTGCTCCCTATGTACAGGAATATAACTACTATAATACTGCCCCCTATGTACAGGAATATAACTACTATAATACTGCCTCCTATGTACAGGAATATAACTACTATAATACTGCTCCCTATGTACAGGAATATAACTACTATAGTACTGCCCCTATGTGCAAGAATATAACTACTATAATACTGCTCCCTATGTACAGGAATATAACTACTATAGTACTGCCCCTATGTGCAAGAATATAACTACTATAATACTGCCCCCTAAGTACAAGAATATAACTACTATAATACTGCCCCCTATGTACAGGAATATAACTACTATAATACTGCCCCCTATGTACAAGAATATAACTACTATAATACTGCCCCTATGTACAAGAATATAACTACTATAATACTGCCCCCTATGTACAGGAATATAACTACTATAATACTGCCCCCTATGTTCAAGAATATAACTACTATAATACTGCCCCCTATGTACAAGAATATAACTACTATAATACTGCCCCCTATGTACAAGAATATAACTACTATAATACTGCCTCCTATGTACAGGAATATAACTACTATAATACTGCCCCCTATGTACAGGAATATAACTACTATAATACTGCCTCCTATGTACAGGAATATAACTACTATAATACTGCCCCCTATGTACAGGAATATAACTACTATAATACTGCCCCCTATGTACAAGAATATAACTACTATAATACTGCCCCCTATGTACAGGAATATAACTACTATAATACTGCCTCCTATGTACAGGAATATAACTACTATAATACTGCCCCCTATGTACAAGAATATAACTACTATAATACTGCCCCCTATGTACAGGAATATAACTACTATAATACTGCCCCCTCTTATCTGTGATTGTCAGCTCTCCATTTATAAATGTGCACAGGGAGATGGCTGCCAATCACTGATGAGGTCCTGACTATAGTCCTGGAATACACCTGTGAATGGAGGTTAGTAAATAACATGGGGCGAGGTTCCTCATTACACGGCAGAGTCCCGGGACTTCTCCCATACACGGAGTATTGAGTAATATTTACAGAGATGATGCAGTAATTCTGTTGCCATTACAGTTAGGGGAGTAATATGACGGTTATGACAAGTAACGAACCAGGTGGGATTATAATGTAATCCATCATGTAGGGGATTATGTCCGCATATAAGACTATGTGAGTGCTGCATCAGGATCTCTTACTTGTCTTCACATATTTATATCGGAATAACTGATGAACCGCACAATTCTCAGCCCAAACCTTAAAGGGAGTTTGCTTTCATCTTAAATACATGTTTCGAAACATAAAACATTCCATCCCTATGGCTTATATATTTTTTTCCTACAGATTTCTATGAATGTATTTCTTTCTTTCTTAGAATCAATTTCTTAGAAGATCTGGGAATATGGATGCCACAGCCATGTGGTGACTTGAGCCTCTTGCCTCAGGCAGCTCTAGCTGTCGCAAGATGGGGGGGCGGCATCAGGGGCACAGACACCGGCTACAAAGCAGGACCTCAGTTTTAAATAATGGCCCACATTTATGTGCAGTTGCCTGTGGCGGCAGATTCAGGGGGCGGCAGATTCATAAAAACCGGTGCAGGGTCTTCATGTGCTGTTCAGGAAGTGGGCACCATTTTTTGTGTCAAACATTGTCCTTCAGTCATATTCTAGATTAGGGTGGGCAGCAGGGGCTTAAAGTCAGGACTAGAAGCAAAGTTCAGGAACAAGACACAAAGACGGAGTCATGAGACTGGGTGGGAGCTGTGATTGGGAACAGTAGAAACAATCAGCAAGCAGGGGCCAGGAAATGGGATTCCCTTCCAGGACACCAGCAGGACCTACCTTTGTGCTCAGGCACCTTCTTCTTGAGGAAGGTGCCTTTAAAATACAGGGTTTGTTGCAACTGACCTGAGGAGATTGGTAGGAGTCTATTTAGGTTATTCAGGCAAACCTCCCAACATGTGAGCAGGACAGTCTCAGATTTTTGGGTGTATCCAACCATCCTGGGCGGAAGGAGGTAGGTACTGAGCATCCTCCAGACGCAGTTAGAGTTGAATACAATGGTGAAGTCGGGAGCTGTCAGCTCCCCGCTCCACCATTGTGCCTCCGCTGCTGTGTGCAGTAGAGGCCGGCATACATGCAGTTTGCTGATTTTAGGGTTTGAGCGCACAGATTTTTGTTTTGTTTTGTTGTTTTGTTGTTTTGTTTCTGTTTTCACAACAAAGAGAAAAGAAGAGGACGAGCGGGAATAATGCAGAAAAGTCAACAATTTAAATATATGGGGTATTTAAATGGAGGTGGCACAGGAAAGGGGGCAACAGCCAAGTGGGGTCTCCAGAAAGGGGCGTGGGGACAGTGAGGGGGGGCAACAGAAAAGAGGGCATAATACAGTGTGATGGCTACACATAGGGCCAATATATAATGGGGGGGCTTTAGCGTTAGGTCAAATCGGGGCTTATGAACTGCAAATTTTGGGTGGTGCTCTATTTGTGTCCTTCTTTAGCGTAACTTATGTGGTAGGAGATATATATATAGGGGCCCTATAATGGAGGTCCTATGGAGAAGGTGTGTGATGCGTATAGAAAGCACGTTATGAAGGAAAGGAGGCGCTAGAGCCGGTCACCATGAAACCAGTGAATGGACGGCCTCCCCTAGTGTTTCCTGCGGTGTTGGGATCCACCCAGGAAGTGGAGTGCGTTGGGGATCGGGAGCAGTGGGAGCCATATGTACCTTTCAATATGTAATAGACCCTAAGAAGACCCCTTTTAGCCATAATTTTACCCTCCTGGAAAACCCCATGTAATAAGAATCCTTATCTATATGAGAGAGATGAGCCTGCGCAGGACTCCCGAAATATCTGTAGACCGCGCCTCCACTGGATATGAAGATCCATGATCTCTGAATTATGTGACGTTTGGTCATAAAATCTTCTCTTTCTGGATTGACCTCTTTGTGGAATTCACAAACAATGTATGATGGGAGTTTTAATCGTTCCAGTTTGGGTAAGACCAAAACACGGCAGCTCCTGTTGACAGACAACAAAAGCTGCAGGTTCAGAGTCGAGAAAAAATCCTTCTGTGTCGTGAACACGGAGCAAAAGCTGAAAACACTGAAATCTTCAATATTCTTAATTGGGGTGTCTGGCTGCTTTCTTCTAAAAACAACTCCTCTGCTGACCATGGGTGGTCCATGGTATTGGGACTTGGCTTCTTTCATTTATATACAGCTGAGCTGTAATACCAGCACGGACCACGGGTGGGTGTGGCGCTGTTTTTGGAAGAAAACTGCTATGTTTTTTAACAGCTAATTCCGAGCAATGTATGAAAATCAGTTGTGACGGTCCAAATATCCTAAAACCTTCACTTTCATAAAGTCCAGCTGATATTTGAGTTGTTGATTGGTGAGTTCCCTCTTAAAGGGATTTTCCAGTAATCCTGTAAAACACCCCTGGGGCCATGGTGGGGGTGACCAAAAAAAATGTAGTTACCCTGCACTGGCTCCTAGTTCCAGCTCTGTGGCAATCACCGGGTCATCAGAATTTAAGGGGGTCACGGAACCCGCTTTGACCTATCAGTGGCCTGAATGGTCGTCACTTCCTCAACATCACAAGTGATATCCTAGGGTCAGCTAAGTCCACTACATTAATCCTCTTCACTTCTGGCCAGGCCATCAGTGCCAAAGACAATGAGACCCCCTTAACATTTCAACCCCCTTGCTTCACCATCTCCTTGCCAGAAAACTGTAGGAACAGATTGTATCCCTTCTGGCTCCTCATCTACTGCACCCTCCAAGGTGTGCTGAAAGGGAATCTGTCAGCAGTTTTGTCCATACAAAGCTACAGCCAGTGTTAGGTGTTGTCCCTGGAGATCTAAGTAATCATACCTTTGTATGTTGTTAGTAGCTGCTGGACTGTGAAAAGTGAAGTTATAATCTAGTTCTACAGCTCTGTATGCATCTTTCAGCCTGAAGAGCTTTCTGCTCTCTGCACTGTGCAGCTCCAAACCCTCTGCTACATGTCAGAGCTGTACCATGATTTTGATTGGATACTTAGAGCGGCCACTCGAAACAGAGGGGAGGAGCTGTGGAATGCAAATAGAAGAAAGCTCTTCAGGTTGAAAGGACCCATCCAGAGCACTTTCAGAGCTGCAAACCTGGAGTAAACCAAAAGTACAAAAGTGCTATTTTATATCTTCCCAGGACCTATACCTATTAATGTTTATCATAGTCAAAACTGATGGCACATTCCCTTTAACTTTTAATAACAGATTTATAACCTAAGTAATTTCCCTAAACATTTTCATTTCACAAGATAGTGAAGGAAGTGAAGTAGATGTTTTTCAAAAAGGTGTCAAATAACTAGGATGGGCACGGGCGGGGCCGTCGGACTTCACCAAATTTATCATTTCTATGTATCTTGTATTTGTCTCTGTATTTTATCTTTTTGTATGTGGGGTATTTAAATGCAGGTGATACAGGAAAGGGAGTCAAGTGGGGATTACAGAAAGGGTGATATTGTCAAAGGGGGGCATCATAGGAACATTGGGGTTACTAGGGGCTGTGCACCAGTTTTCTTCTAGTTCTTTCTAGTGGAAACTGCTTGCAATATTTAAGAAGTGTCCGCGCCACATTTGTGTCGCATGCCACCGTTTTGAGGGATGTGTATGCCCCTGTGCAACACGTCATGAGGGAAAGGAGGTGCTACAACCGGTCACCACTTTAACCAGTGATTGGCTGAGCGGCCTCCCCTAGTGCTTCCTGTGATGTTGGGAACCACCCAGGAAGTAGATTGAATCGGGGATCGGGAGCAGTGGGAGAGTTATTTAGTGATTTTTCATGCCAATTTATTGGCTTGAAAGATCATAACTCCATTGGAGGCCAGTGGCCCCGTCCATTCCTCGCCGTGTCTCTTTGAGAGTGTAAAATCCTCCTTTGGCACAAAACTTTTATTATATAATAATATAATTATATTTTATTTTATACCATTTTACCATATATACTCGAGTATAAGCCTAGTTTTTCAGCACAGAAAAATGTACTGAAAACCCAAACTCGGCTTATACTTGAGTAAAAGAAAATATATCAAAACCCACCTTTCTGGCTTCCCCCGCTGCTGGCTATATACTGGGGCAGGGGGCTGGCTATATACTGGGGCAGGGGGCTGGCTATATACTGGGGGATATGGGCTGGCAGGCTATATACTGGGGGTGCAGGTGCTGGCTATATACTATGGGGCAGGGTCCGGCAGGCTATATACTGGGGAGGCTGTGACCAATGCATTTCCCACCCTCGGCTTATACTCAAGGCAATAGGTTTTCCCAGGTTTTTGTGAAAAAATTAGGGGTCTCGGCTTATACTTGGGTCGGCTTATACTCGAGTATATACGGGGTAAATTATATCTATTCTTTATTGTTATTATTACTTTTAGTGTATCATTCTTTATTATTTTATGTATCATTATTATAATTGTATATTTTTATTAGTACCTTTTATACTATATTATAAGTTTTGTATGTTGTATTATAGAATATTATTATTGTCTCATATTATATAAGAAAATTCGGGAGTTCCTAGAGAAGGATCATGAATTCATAACTCATCTATAATGGAGGAAAAACTAATAAAAACTAACAAACAACTTTGCCGTTTTGAAAATGTTTTTCTAAAAATATTTACATGTGCACATATCTTATTACAAAAGTTTTTTAGGTTTTTGGCATTTCCACATTTTTGCCCCAAAATGTAAAAAAAAAAAAAACTCTCCCCACATCTCTGTCCCGGACACTGGAGACTTATATAACTGCACATCGACCCATTATCACAATTGTATCTTGGTCAGACATCTGGGACGTACATCTGACAAGTGGTCGCAATCAGCAGCTGTCACGTAACTACTACTAACCCCATCATTCCCTGCATGGTCACACTGACCGACCCAAATCTAATTTTACCTGCCTAAATAGGTAAAAAAGGGAAAAGGGAAACTAAAAGTGTAACCTAATGCAGCGGAGTGAAAGGGAGGACCCGTAGCTGATCCATTATTGAAGGCAGTGGTTAATAATGTATGGGGGATTAGTGAAGTGCGTCCTAACAATAGGATCATTTGTAAACTGTAACTCATTGTTATACGGGTGACAGATGCGGTCAGTATAGGGGAGGCTTTGTGTAGACAATCCCTTGTAAATTGCTGCGTAATGTTCCCCTGTAGAATGACATCATAGACCCCTGCGGTGACATCACGCACCTCTAGTATCAGTATATGGGGTCACACACATGAATATTATGACTATGGAGCAGTATATGGCGGTAATATGAAGTTTATTCCATCCATAAACACAAAAAATTCATTTTTTACTGTATTCATTGAGCCGAAAACACAATTTTGTACAAAAAATGGTTGGATCATAGACGGTTAAGCATCCTAGGAGTATAATGGGGAAATAAAAATAAAAAAATCAGTCTTTTAGGGAGGAGGTCTTCTTAAAGGGGTGGTCTTCTGGAGAGGTTGCACTGTATTTGCACACATACATTTACTGTGGATGTTAATTCTCCCTATAAATGTTACAAACGTTATCGATGTCTTTGGCTTCTCCTGATTTTCGGTCCTAAACTAAGTAATATAGAGGTGCGTCGTACAGACCTTGTATAGAACAACATAGGAATATCTGTACAGAATCTAGAAAATATACTCCGACACAGGTAGAACCAGTGAATCCAGACAGATCGGTGATTATTTTATATGGCAATAGACATAGAGCCCAATACTGACCATAAGAGACCAACAAGTTTACAATAGTATAAAATGTATCTCCAGTCTGCGGGATCTTATATTCATCAAGGAGAAATATATATTACCGTATAATAGAAACCGCACCAAACCCCAAAAACTTCTCATAAATAAGAGACCGTCTGATTACATAAATAAGTACCAGGATGTTGACCCAAAATCTATCCTACAACTTAGATGGTGGATATCACAGGTGTAAGTAGTTAAAATAATAACATCAGAAGTAAGATATAATAATAGAATATTCCATTATAATACAGGTCATAATTGTGATAGATAGATAGATAGATATGAGATAGATAGATATGAGATAGATAGAAGATAGAGATGAGATAGATATGAGATATATAGATAGATAGATAGATAGATAGATAGATAGATATGAGATAGATAGATAGATATGAGATAGATAGATATGAGATAGATAGAAGATAGAGATGAGATAGATATGAGATATATAGATAGATAGATAGATAGATAGATAGATATGAGATAGATAGATAGATATGAGATAGATAGATAGATATGAGATAGATAGATATGAGATAGATAGATAGATATGAGATAGATAGATATGAGATAGATAGAAGATAGAGATGAGATAGATATGAGATATATAGATAGATAGATAGATAGATATGAGATAGATAGATAGATATGAGATAGATAGATAGATAGATAGATATGAGATAGATAGATAATGAGATAGATAGAAAGATATGAGATATATAGATAGATAGATATGGGATAGATAGATATGAGATAGATAGATAGATAGAAGATAGATAGATAGAAAGATATGAGATAGATATGAGATAGATAGAAGATAGATATGAGATAGATAGATAGATAGATATGAGATAGATAGATAGATAGATAGATAGATATGAGATAGATAGATATGAGATAGATAGACATAGATAGATAGATATGATATAGATAGATAGATAGATAGATAGATATGAGATAGATAGATAGATAGATAGATATGAGATAGATAGATAGATAGATAGATATGGGATAGATAGATATGAGATAGATAGATATGAGATAGATAGATAGATAATGAGATAGATAGATAGATAGAAAGATATGAGATAGATAATGAGATAGATAGATAGATAGATATGAGATAGATAGAAGATAGATATGAGATAGATAGATAGATATGAGATAGATAGATAGATAGATATGAGATAGATAGATATGAGATAGATAGACATAGATAGATAGATAGATAGATATGATATGATATAGATATGAGATAGATAGATAGATATGAGATAGATAGATATGAGATAGATAGACATAGATAGATAGATAGATATGATATAGATATGAGATAGATAGATAGATATGAGATAGATAGATATACAGATAGATAGATAGATAGATAGATATGAGATAGATATGAGATAGATTGATATGAGATAGATAG
Source organism: Engystomops pustulosus (assembly GCF_040894005.1). Taxonomy (NCBI): domain Eukaryota; kingdom Metazoa; phylum Chordata; class Amphibia; order Anura; family Leptodactylidae; genus Engystomops; species Engystomops pustulosus. The sequence continues at coordinate 198,529,148 of NC_092415.1, read as the reverse complement.
ATAGATAGATAGATAGAGTAGAAGAGATATAGATAGGAAATAGATAGATGGATAGATAGATATATGACAGATCAATATGATATAGATAGATGATTGATTGATTGATTGATTGATATAAAACAGTTTATACATAGATTTGAGATATACAGATGATTGATAGATGCTAAGATAAAGAAAAGATGGATAAAAGTATATAGAAATCAGTAAGATAGATACATAGATAGAAGCATATACATATCAGTTAGATATATAAAAGTAGATAGTTGATAGGTGATAGATGGATACATATATAACAAGCATATAAAAGTATATTACAGAAATCTATAAAAATGTAAATGAATACAAGAGATAGATAAATAGAAGAAATATATGATAGATAGATAGATATGAACTAGATGGATACAAATAGATACCTAGTAAAGTATACTTTTCAAATCATTAATAACTTTCTATAATAATACATAAAAAAATTAAATTAGATTATAAAAATGCTTTCACTATTCTGCAGCTGTAGAACCACAACTCCCAGCAGGTCATGTCAGCTGTGTGCCTGAAGCCTCGCTGGGTCTTGTAGTCCCCCCAGTAGTAAGGTCTATGTAATTCCTCCTCTCTCCATGACTATATCAGGACACTCAGGACCTCTTACCTAGCAGCAGGGAGATGCAGATGCTCTTCAGCGAGGAGTTTGGGCCGGAGCGCGGGTCCATGGAAGCATCCTGTCCCTGACACTAGTCCCTGGGCTGTGAGTGACTCCTGCACACGACAGCTGCTGCTTCTGTATTTGTCAGTCAAATCAGCCTCTCCTGCCTCTTTATTTGCATTAGATCCTGGGAGAAGGAGGAACACCTGCTGGCGGAGCGGTGTTTACACTCCTGTGCCCGTCCTGCTCATCAGCTGGATGCCTTTAATAGAGGGTCCCGGTATAAACCAGCCCACTGTGGCCATGTGCTGACGAGACCGAGCCCAGCAGGGATTGCCTCGAATACTTGTCACTCCGCCATGTGCAGAATGTCATCCTCCGACACAATCCAAATAACTATTTGTTGTGTATACTAACAACACAAGCAAATAGCGTATACGTATGCGGAGCGCCTCATGCAGACAGGAGGGGGCATTACCATATGACTAGGGGGTCCGCATACGCATAGGGAGCACAAGCCTCACCCAAAATAAACCTGTCACCTTCTGTCAGCATTGGCAGATGTATAAAGTGGGTGTCTAGCTTGGGAAATTTACATATCCACAGGACAGATGGGGGGGTCCCACCTCCAGGTCTCTAGAGAATGGGGGTCCGCCGCTCACTACTGTGGTCAGGATGAGTAGAGAGTTTACCGCAGACATCACCACAAGTTATTCAAACCTAACAAAGTTACATAAATTGTGTATTCCTGTGCTGGTACCAGTGTCGGACTGGCCCACCGGAGGACCAGAGGATCCTCCGGAGGGCCCAGGCTCTAACCTTATACTAGACCCCGGACAACCTGATTTGGAGGCTTGTAGGGTCTATTTCCAAGGAGATGATGAAGGGTGAGTCCAACACTTTGCTGACCCAAAGAATAAAGTGGATGTGTCATGTGGATTCCACAACCAAAGTGCAACTTTTTCAGCATTTTGTCCCAGAATTTGGATTTTTTTTTCCAGCTTCACAGCAGATTGGATGGTCATAGATTAAAACTTTTCTACTTTACCTATTTATGAATATCTCATCCTGTCCCCAACTCCCTGAAGAATCTATCCTGAATTCATCTTGGTCTCCCAAGACAGACTGTTAACTGACTGAAGTATCAGCTTACATAGAAGTCTATGGAGAGGGTAGGGAAGGAGGTAGCAATAGCTGAGAGAGTAGAGACGAGGCACAGACATTATGGGGGATATTTATCATACGCTGGTGTATGATAGACCCACCGAGCCTCTAGACACAGGCTCCGGCCACTTGATGTATCCATGAGGGCCTATGTGAAAAGTCACAGGCTGCAGTGAGTGCGCTGCCGTGGGACAGGAATGCCCTGCACCGGCCCAGTCACGCCCCCTTTATGCCAGTGTGTCTAGGCACAGAAGCCCTTGTAACTTTCCCCCTATGTATCTGTCTTACCCCCAAGTACATCTCTATAATGTTCTACATGAATCTTCTGTTATTACCTAGTGGGAAAGAAGAGACACAAGAACGGTCAGAGGCTGCGGGTGAGAATAATAGGTTTCTATCTCACCCCAAGTGCTTTATTCCCATCAGTACATCTCTATAATGTCCTACATGATGCTGCTGATGTTACTCAGTGGGAAAGAAGAGATTCCCGGAATAGACATAGGTTGCTGGAGATAATAGCAGGCTTCTATCTCACCCCAAGTGCTTTATTCCCACCAGTACATCTCTATAATGTCCTACATGATGCTGCTGATGTTACTTAATGGGAAAGAAGTGACACAAGAACGGACATAGGTTGCTGGAGATAATAGTAGGCTTCTATCTCACCCCAAGTGCTTTATTCCCACCAGTACATCTCTATAATGTCCTACATGATGCTGCTGATGTTACTTAGTGGGAAAGAAGTGACACAAGAACGGACATAGGTTGCTGGAGATAATAGCAGGCTTCTATCCCACCCCAAGTGCTTTACTCCCATTAGTACAAGTCTGAACTTTTCCTTAATGTCCTATATGTTTCTGCTGATGAGTGGGAGATCTATGGGGCATATTCTCCTCTAATGTCTATGTGCAGTGTATGGGAGTCATCATAGCAGCGAGTCTCCAGCCTCTAGCTCTTAGGTTGCACGCTCATAGAGCGTGCAGAGGGGAAAACTGATAAGCATATAGAGCTCAGTATGGTGCTCAGCTATCGCGATCAGCACCATAGAGATGAATAGAGCAGCTGGCACATGGGTGAGTAGATGCTCAGTTCATGTGGGATACAACGGACTCATGATCCGTGGGGGGTCCCATCACTGAGTCCCCCATTGATCAGCAAATTAGTCCCTAGCTTATGGATAGGGGCAAATTTTTGTCACTGGAGAACTCCTTTAATTTTATAGAACTGATGGCCCATTATAGAGGGGGAGATGTGTAGCGAGGTCTGGGTGACATTAAAGGGGAGGGGACGACCGCCCAGAATTGTGCTCCGCTTCTGGCATTAAGATGTTGTTAGCGCGCAGAGCAATGTGCGGGAATAAGTCAGAGCACGGAAGGTGTCCCTCCAATAACTGCGTTAGAAAAGCTTTTTACACATCATAATTATTATTGTTACTTCTGGCTTTATTCTTTAACATCTGTCAAAATAGATTTACATAATTTTTGACCTTTTTGTGCTCAGCAGGTCCTTTCTGGTTGCAAATACAAAGTCCTTTAGGAATAACATCTCTAGTTACTTAAAGTCTAACTCACTTTCTACAAACTTTCCGTCAGTCAGTAGCCCAGTGTGTATACATGAAGAGTAACATTGTATTGTATTGTATACATTGGGGCAGATTTACTTACCCGGTCCGTTCGCGATCCAGCGGCGCGTTCTCTCCGGTGGATTTGGGTCCGGCCGGGATTCATCAAGGTAGTTCCTCCGCCGTCCACCAGGTGGCGCTGCTGCGCTGAAAAGCATCTGAACGCACTCAACTTCACCGAGCCGGACCAAGTGAAGGTAAGCGCGTCCCAAGCAACACTTTTATTGTTTTAAATGCGGCGGTTTTTCCGAATCCATCGGGTTTTCGTCGGCCACGCCCCCCGATTTCCGTCGCGTACATGCCGGCGCAGATGCCACACAATCAGATCCCAAAATCCCGGGGCAATTCAGGGAAAATCAGCGCAAATCGGAAATATTCGGGTAACACGTCGGGAAAGCGCGAATCGGGCCCTTAGTAAATGACCCCATTATGTAACTTGTATTTCTCTCTGTCTGAAGTCTCTGTCTGTGAATTTGAAGTTGTCCTGAATCTATTGGGTGGAGATCTAGCTGCTGTGACTCACTGTCCCCCTCCTCTCTCCATAGACTCCATAGTGAGCTTTTGTTCATCTTTCTAGCAAGATGGAATGTGATTCAGAGATCTGGGATATATACCGTATACCGAGTATAAGCCGACCCGAGTATAAGCCGAGATACCTAATTTTAACACAAAAAACTGGGGAAACCTATTGACTTGAGTATAAGCCTAGGGTGGAAAATGCATTGGTCACAGCCTCCAGCAAGTATATAGCTGACCAGTCCCCTGCCCCGCGGTATACAGTCAGCTCCCTGCTCCCCACTATACAGCTAGTCCCCTGTCCCCCAGTATATAGCCTGCCAGCTCCTGCCCTCCAGCATACAGCCAGCCCCTGCCCCCCCCAGTATACAGCTTGCCCCTGTCCCCCCAGTTATACAGCTAGCCCCTGCCCACCCAGTTATACAGATAGCCCCTGTCCCCCAGTATACAGCCAGCCCCCTGCCCCCCACTACACAGCCAGTCCCCTGTCCCCCATTATACAGCTAGCCCCTGCCCCCCGGTATACAGCCAACCCCCTGCCCCCCAGTATACAGCTAGCTCCCTGCCCCCCAGTATACAGCCAGCCCCTGCCCCCCAGTATACACCTAAAAAAAAAATAACTCTGTACTCACCTTTCCAACGCCCATGCAGGTCCTCTTCTAGACGGACCTGGAGCACCCAAAGCAAGAAGAGAACCTGCGGGGGGCGTCGGAAAGGTGAGTACAGTGTTAAAAATTTTTTAGACTTGAGTATAAGCCGAGTTAGGGTTTTTCAGAACACTTTTTGTGCTGAAAAACTCGGCTTATACTCGAGTATATATGGTATATATTTATGACTGATGTATATATAACAAATGTCATATATTGACTCACTGTCCACCTCTCCCTGTCATTTACTATATCAGATATCATGGCTCTCTAATACATGCACCATGCTCCTGTCCATGCACAGTATGATGTCCTATCTCTGCCCGCCGCCCCCTCACTGCCCCCCCCCCCCACACACACACATACACCCCCACAGGTAGGTTCTTGAGCTTTATGGTACCATTATGGTACCTAGAAAAGCTATCCTGACTGTATGTTCCTAATTCCATAGGGGGAATTCATGTCTCTTAGAAGACACCACCTCCTTCTCCAGCATGGACGAGGCGTGACATCATGTACGTCGCTCTGGGCTGCTTATTATACCACCGGGATCGAGGAGAAGACAGCTAGAGGTAAGTGCGACCGTCACCGCATGATAAATCTCGCCAAATAGGGGAGATTTATCAGAAGTGTCTGAGGTAAAACTGTACCAGTTGCCCATGGAAACCAATCAGAGCTCAGCTGTCATTTTAGAAACAGCTGTGAGAAAATGAAAGCTGAGCTCTGATTGGTTCTAGAACAGTTCTGCTCTCAGATACCTGTGATAAATCTCTCCCTATGAGTTTATTCCCTGACCTACAGCCTGTTCCTTTTAACTCCTTAAATTCCACCTTAAAGTCCATCTGACTAAAAATTTTTGGTTGTCTGGTAGATTCGGTACAATTTGAAACGAAATTGGCGATTTTCAGGCACAGAATTCAAAGTGAATCATTTCTGATGCGCTTTGTACAAATCTTGTATATACACTCATAACACAAGTCCAAAGGATCCCTTAAAATGGCCATTGATTTATTGGTTTTTATTATTGTTTTGGTGAAAACTGAAAATTAAAAAATTTGTCAAAAAAATTTACAAAACGAAAAAGGTTTTAAAAAAACCCTGTGTTTTAGAGGACTAGAGGGGTCAGTAAAGTAACATCAGTTCAGACTAGATCAGGTCACTGCCATCTTGACTAAGAACGTCGCTCCCTGTGACGTCATCAGGCGATCCATTGCTATGGCAGCCTTGGGTCACACAAACACCCGAGGCTGTCTCATTATACACCATATATTACAATATGTGATTTGCACGTTGTAATATATGATGTGTAAAATCCCCATATACTGCCATACTGTGATATGACAGTATATGGTAGAATCAGACAACCTAGGGTTATAGTACCCTAGGGGGTCTGAAAAAAAAATTAACTGAAAAAAACCTAAATATTCAAATCACCCCCCTTTCCCTAGAACTGATATAAAAATAAACAGTAAAAATTATAAACATGTTAGGTATAGGCACGTTCAAAATATAATAACGGTTATTCCTGGCGTTTAACCCCGTAACGGAAAATAGTGCCCAATGTCGAAAATGCCACTTTTTTGTAATTATGAAAAATATAAAAAGTGATCAAAAGGCCTAAAAATGGTAGCATCAAAAGGCACAAAAACTCCATACACCAAAGTATAAAAAAGTTATTAGCATCAGTAGATGGCAAAATGAGGATTTTTTTTTTTGTACAGAAGGTTTTAATTTTTGTAAATGCATGAAAACTTTATAAAACCTATACAAATGTGGTATCCCTGTGATAGTACTGACCCAAAGAATGAAGGAGACATGTCATTTGGGGCGCTCAGTGAAAGCTGTAAAATCCAAGCCCACTTTCACTGTATTTGGAATTTCTTTCCCGCTTCCCAGTACACTGCATGGAATATTAAATATCATGGAATTTTCATTTCACTATGAAGTGCAATTTGTTGCGCAGAAAACAAGCCTCATACAGTTCCTTACATGGAAAAATAAAAAAGTTATAGATTTTTGAAGGTAGGTAGTGAAAAATGGAAATGCAAAAACAAAAAAGGGACAGGTCGTTAAGGGGTGAATGGGAATTGCCTAAAGGTTTATGGGGATAACCTGGCACAGTGGGTCCACCTCCTGCTGGGTCACTTGCGTTCTAAAATATTGGGGCAGATTTACTTACCCGGTCCATTCGCGATCCAGCAGCGCGTTCTCTGCGGTGGATTCGGGTCCGACCGGGATTCACTATGGTAGTTCCTCCGCCGTCCACCAGGTGGCGCTGCTGCGCTGAAGTTCCCCGGAATGCACTGATCTTCACCAAGCCGGACCGAGTGAAGGTAAGCGCGAGTCCCGCGACAACACTTATTTTTTTTTAAATGCAGCGGTTTTTCCGAATCCATCGGGTTTTCGTTCGGCCACGCCCCCCGATTTCCGTCGCGTGCATGCCAGCGCCGATGCGCCACAATCCGATCGCGTGCGCCAAAATCCCGGGGCAATACAGGGAAAATCAGCGCAAATCGGAAATATTCGGGTAACACTTCGGGAAAACGCGAATCGGGCCCTTAGTAAATGACCCCCATTGTCTCTTTATAAATGTGAGTATTTATCTCTGAAGTCAGTGTCGGACTGGGGTTCCGTGGGCCCACCAGATAAATTGTGCTGGGGGCCCACCCACCATCAACTTCTAGAAAACAAACTCTAGAGCCTGGGCCCACCGGAGGATCCTCTGGTACTCTGGTGGGCCAGTCCCACACTGTCTGAAGTGAACAGTAAAAAAGTGTTATTATTTAGCAAGATACCTTTACCTATCCCAAAAAAGACTCTGCAAAATAAATCTCTCTAAAAGCCATATAACAAGGGTCACATTGAACATGCTTTAACAATTCAGCATTGTGTTTTCCTGAAAACCGATGGTGCAAATCCCGCCCCATTTCAGAAATGGACAAAGCGGCGGCTTGTGATGAAAGCCCCGCCCCCTCCACCACGGCCCTTACTGTTACCAGCCATCGTCTAGGCCTGAACACTTGCAGGTATAGCGAGTGCGCAGGTGAGGGGCGAAAACGCCCACTCTGCGGTTGGTGGCGCCTAATTGGTAGCCCATTTTCTGGCAGTTCGCAAGAAATTGTGAATATTTCAGAACTTTTACGCCAGCGTGAACATCCCGACCTGCCAATATACTTAGTTCTTTCTCTCTTTTACCACCTAAATGACAGAGAGACAGATGGCGCCTGTATAATATGGCTGACATCTTGCAGTAATTCTGTGCCGCCATCATTGCAACACAGAACTACTATGTGTCTGGGGGAGGGTTAAAGAGTTAATTTTTAGAAGTTGCAGATTTTTATTTGACCATTTCATAAGGTCAAGTCAGAAATAGAATCTGCAATAATTTCCTGAGCGCTTTCTAAGTGAGAAGAAGATGAAAATATCTCCTCTGACGTTATTTCTGATATCTGAAATATCCTGGATACATGCAGTTATTTTTTCCCTTTAATTGAATGAATCTGTCAGTTTGGCACAGTTAGCTATACTATATATATTATATTATATATATCCCCCAGTCCAGCACATTTGAGAATAGATGTATGCTGCACAGACGCACAGTCACAGCACCATACTCATTTACAGCCTCCCCTCATTTATAAAATGTCCAGCAGCATCCCCTCATTTATAAAATTTCCAGCAGCATCCCCTCATTTATAAAATTTCCGGCAGCATCCCCTCATTTATGAAATGTTCAGAAGCAGCTTCCCCTCACAAATTAAATGTCTAGCAGCCTCCCCTTAATTATGAAATTCCAGCAGCAGCCTCCCCTCATTTATGAAATGTCCAGCAGCAGCCTCCCCTCACAAATAAAGTGTCCAGCAGTGGCCTCCCCTCATTTATGAAATTTCCAGCCGCTTCCCCTCACAAATAAAATGTCCAGCAGCTTCCCTCTAATGTCTTACACACATACAGTTGATTATTCCCCTTTATGGACCCGCAGTCTTCTGTTTTCCTGATGACAGATGCGGGCCCACTCCATCCCCAGGCCTGGTTGTGGTCACACCCCCTGTGACGGTGATCGTTACACCCCTGTGCTTGAGGTTCTACTCTGTTAGTGACCTGTGAAATTCTCTCATCTGCTGCTGCCTGATTTCCATAGAGGGTTAATTTTTCAATCAGTGCGCTGGGGTTCGCTGTCTAGCAGTTTTCTGGTTTGCGCTTAATTTGTCTTTGGATTCCTCCTTCTTCCTGATGTTCCTGAGTTTCCAAAAAAAAAAACAACCACTAGAGGCACAAAAAGACCCCAAGGAAGGGGACAAAACATGCATGACCCCTCTATCTCTGAGGTGCACTTCTATTCTGATGACTTCTGATGATGGCCTCAGCTTTATCTGACTCTGCCTGCCCTGGCCATGGTCTGTTTGTGACAATTCCTATCCTGGTAATGTGCTCTAGTATCTATTGAGGGATCTGGGTCACATTTACTTCAAAAATATATGGGAAGCCCAGATCCCTGTATACAGGTTAATGGGTTAAAATCAGCAGGGTCATTTGTGGAGCAGCCTAAAGTAGAACTATGTATGATGGAAACCTCTATAATATTGTATACTAGTTGTACAAAGTGAGAAGAGATTATGATCCAGTTATATACATTGATGTGTTGATGTAGTGAGAGTGGGGTAGAAGGAGAATACTGTAGCCCTGGCAGCTTCATATTGCTCTCTAGCCTCAGTTATATATATGTTATAGCTATATACTCACATAATGCTACTTCTAACCTTAAAAGCTTACGGATCTCCTGAGGGGACAGGAGCACATCTGGCAGCTTGTGTCATAAATCTCAGTGCACAAGGTAAGGTTTAAGGATTTACAATGCTTAAATTGACAGTCATCAAATGATATGTAAGTGTTGTGGGCCCTGTTACGCCACTGCTTTTTATTTTGGACATGGATACTACTGCAGTATTTATACCCCTCTTTATAGGCAGATTACTTTCCACATAGTTTCCAAGAGTTACAAGCAGAGGCTTAACTAGAGGGTGCAGATAGTGTGGTTGTAACTGGGCCCTGAAACGTTAGGGGGCCCGTAAGCTGTCACTTCCATATACAAGGAAACCAGTACTAACATAATCATACTGAGGGCAGGTATAGATTTATTATTGGGGTCCAGAAACTTTACTTTACGGTTCTGGAGAAGAGTCATCACGGAGCCATCGCAGGGGATATGGCAGGACATTGCTTGAGGTTTAAGGTCCTGAGATAAAATAAGATCTACACCTACAGCCTGACATGTGCTCACAGCAACACGGAGCGTGTAGTTGGCATCCATGCCGGTAAGTGGCAGCTGGTACAATTCCATGGCAGATGGGCCGTGTTCAATATCTGTATCATATGATACAATATATAATATATGGATTTAGTATATTTGATACTTAGAATTTATCTTTTACTGATTATTATTTGTCATTTATTTTTAATTTTTTTTAAAACGGCATAAACGGTTGCTTCTCTTAATTTTTTTTCCCAAAATGGTGACGAAATATGTAACAATTTATGGAGATGGATAATTCCACCTACGTGAAAACCTAAAGAAGAATTAGCATTCTCTGATTCTCCGATTTTCTGATGAGATTTATGTAATTATGTGTAAATTATGTCACATTCAGTATGTGGGCAACTCTCAAGTATATGAAAACATCTGCCGGGTGTAAATATCAGACACGATGCCAAGCAACCCACCCGGCGCTGCGCGCTCTATCACACAGGTACTGTATACCACGGCAATGCCTCATCTGTTACATTTTCGGTATTAATAAGCCAAGTGCTACCTAAAAATCACAGAAAAGTTCTCCATGAATGTATTCTGTAGTCCTGTTATCCGCACGGTATGGACACAGTGGGGCTTATTTACTAAGGGTCCTCGGAAGCACTTTCGTCGGATTTTCCGACGTTTTCGGGTTTTGCGCAGAGGATTGTGTCGCACTCGAATGGATTGTGGCGCATCTGCGCTGCTTTCATGCGTCAGAAATCGGGGGCGGGCCGTCGGACAATCCGATTGATTCAGACTGAGCGCGGGATTTAACATTCAAATTGTGTCGCAAGACAATGCACTTACATGCACCGGGAAGAAGAAGGTGAACTCCGGGGACCTGAGCGGGGAAGCGACACATGCAGGATCTCGGGCGCACAATCTCAGTGAATCGCTGCACAGTGCATGATCGTTGGACAATGCACTTTCTGTGAACTCCAAGGAACCGATAAGTAAATGAGCCCCAACATGTCTAGGCTCTAGGCACAGGCATCCCATATTCTGTAGGACCTACCCAGACTTTGGGGTCTGTCCCTACTGCCCCGGTTTGACCCGATTTCACATCAGGGAGATAAGTCCTGGATGAACACAATGGTAAAGCAAAATGCCATCAGGGCTATAGAAAAGTGGGCGTTATGGATTAGGACATGGAAAATTTTCTCGTAGCACACAATAAATGCGGTTCCTCTTTTAGCATTCAGAAGGTTGTACAGTGTGATACAAAACACCTCAGATTACCACCTGCCTGTTCACTACCCCCCGACACCAACTTTGGCATGACGGTGGCGTAATTTGGGAAATAATCACAATTTCTAGCCTTGCGGATACGGTTAGTTGTAATGTACCTGGTAGTCCAGGGGTGAGAAGTAAGTAATATGGTTTAGGAATATGAGAGGGATAACTTGTGGAAAATTCTGCAGTGCTGCTTTCCTTTATCCCTATGAGTTCCCACACATTGAGGGTCGGACTGGCCCACCATAGAATCCGTGGAATCTCCGGTGGGCTCCAAGCTCCAAAATAATGGGCCCCAGAGTTTCAATGTGGAGCAACCAGATTTGGGGACAACTATCGTCTTTTTTTCTAAGTGTTGATGAAGGGTGGTCCCCTTACTATTCTCTCTCTCTCAGCTGATTGTGTGTATAAAAAAAATGTAAAAACTAAATAAAATAAAGTAACACTCACCTTATGGTTCCCACGCTGCTCTGCTCCCTACTGATTGTCACTGCCTTATAGAGACCTCTAGTGACAGTATTGTGCACTACACTTATTCATCTGCTCCAGTTAATGCTCTGTATGAAAGTGACCTGAATTGATCAATAATAAATAATACATAAATGGTGTAAAAGGGAACCTGTCAGTAACTTTTGGGACCACTTAGTTGGCAGCACTCATTTATATGACAGTTGTGTAGAGCCCCAGACCTTTTTTATTCACCACCACTAGAAGCCATTACACCTGGAGAGCCTGCAGTCAGTGCACCTTAGCTTAGTGCACACACTCTTAGTGCACAGGGGGTGGAGATACTTGCCTCAGGCGGTGCCTCCTACAGGAGAACGGGGGCTGGTACTGATTTCATTGCGTTTACGTTGCAATTCACAATGGGGGAACCATGAAGAGGAGTGTGAGGAGAGGGGGCAAATATGAAGGGGGGCTGACTGTGAGGAGAGGGGGCAACTATAAGGGGGGATTACTGTGAGGAGAGGGGGCAATTATGAAGGGGGGCTGACTGTGAGGAGAGGGGGCAATTATGAAGGGGGGACTGACTGTGAGGAAAGGGGGGGAAATATAGAGGGGGCAGACTGTGAGGAGCGGGGACAGAATTGTTCAGTGGACCCCCAGCACCTTTCCATTCATTCCACTGTTGAATCCTAATATGTGAATTTTTTATTTAGTTTATTTATTTATTTTTGGTTTCTATGCAATGGAAGGGATGGATTTTAATTTTTATGTATTTATATTTTTTTTACTTTTTTGAAGGAAAATTGAACCCTGGGAGGTTATATTGCTGATACAATACACTGTAGGGTGTAATAGACTGGTCCGGTGAGCTTTGGGTAGGATTAAGGCCAGTGTCGGCTCCAGGTTTCAGTAGGCCCCTGGGCGGCAGAACCTCAGTAGGCCCCTTTGCAGTGAACTTGCGTGGCGGCATTAAAAATTCAGAAGCTAAAACAGTCTCCTGTTCCCTAAAATATTCCCTTGTTTATCATCCCAAACAGCCGCCTCATGGGTATTTAACATAAAGTCACCCTCACCCCCTATGGATTCCTTATGTGGGCTGTTACTGGATTTTATTGGATTTTTACATGATAACTTTTGCTGGGTTTTACTATTCAGCATAAATAACAAGATATTTTTATTCTCGGGGTTAATATGATTACAACAATATCAAATACTTTGATTTTTTCATTAGTTTTTTGCATTTGTTGCAGTGTCTTCCCTTTCCAAGACCCATAACATTTTTATTTTGTCAGCGATAGAGCGGTTGGAGGGCTTTTTTTTGGTGGGGTGAGTTACTGCTTTCATTGGTTGCTACATATGTGTCACGGATGCCCCCGCGAACCATGTCTCGGATCGCATGCACATCCGTGTCCTCCGATGTGGTGCCATCCCCCCGGGCCCGTACTCACCTCTCCTGGCTCAGGATGCCGCCTTGGTCCCATCCAGGTCCCACACCGGCTTCCTCAGTAGGCCACGCTCCTGCTGCTTGCCGAGGCCGCTCGCTCCCACTGCTAGTGCGCGCGTGCGCCGACTCTTCTGCATTTAAAGGGCTAGCATCCTCCTAATTGGCGCTGGCATTCCTGGTTTTGCTATATAATCTGGCAGCTCCCAGCATTCCTTGCTGGATCTTCAAGTCCTTCCATTGAAGAGAAAGCCTCCTGAGCGTTTCCAGACGCGTCCGTGGTTCCTGTGTTCCTATGTCTCTGTGGCGTTCCTGAGTCTTTGTGGTGTTCCTGTGGCGGTCCTGTGTTCCTGTGGCGGTCCTGTGTTCCTGTGGCGGTCTTGTGTTCCTGTGGCGGTCCTGTATCCCGGTGGCCATCCTGAGATCCTGGTTTCTATATGTACTGCCTTCCCGAGGTCCTACTTTCCTGAGGTCCTGCCTACCCAAGGTCCTGCCTTCCCTGTGTCCCTACCTTGGCTGCCATCGCAGGCCTAGTCGGGCACGTGGATAGACCTGGTGACTCCCCGTCGCAGCAAGACCATCCCACTTTGCGGCGGGCTCTGGCGAAGACCAGGGATTCTGGTCCCAGGTTTCGGCTAGTACCATCATCCCCCGTGGTGGCCCAGGGAGTCCACAGACTCTCCAAGAGACTCTCCCACACCCCCCTGTGTGACAATATGATTTTTTGATTGCTTTTTAGGTGTTATAGATATAATGATGTATGTATTTTGTAAATTGATTTTATTTTCTATTTTTATTGGAATTTTTTTTTTTACTACATTGTTTACCTTCTCTACGATCATTTAATCTGTTATATAATACACTCAAATACTTCTACATACAGACTATTTCAAACCTTTATCTGAAGTGGGGCCTTATAGGATTTCTTACACAGAAGATCCGGAGGGAATTACTTCGAAGCTGGCATTGTGAAGACCGGTGGGATAACAGAGGGAGCCCCTATACGCTGAAAGAATTTGATGGCTGTGAGATTTAATGGGTTTAACAGATTGGATCTTTCCAAAAAAAAAATCTAAATAAAAAAAAAATTGGATTGAATGGGTTAATCCATTGTCAAAAGTATAATATGTTGTGGTAACAGATGCGAACAGAGGAGGAGGAGTGTCAGGCTCCAGGGGTAGTGGACCCCCTGGACCACCGCAGACGATGACGTAAGCCGACACCTAGGACCGGAATGTAAGTGGCACCCGGATCTCACCAGAACCCGCCGCAAAGCGTGGTAGCACTAGGTCGTTCCACGAATGCAACTTTGTCCATGGTGGCAGCCAAGGTGAGATACATAGATGTTGAGCAGAATCATAGTCGGGGACAGGCAGAAGGTCAGGACGGGCAGCACGGGATCAGAGTCGGGACGTAGCAATAGGTCAAGGCAGCGGAACAGGATTAAAGTCAATAGCAGAACCGGGTCACAACTGGAATACAGAACAATAGCACAAGGCATCCAACAAGCTTTTTCTAAGGCTGTGAGGCCCAAAGATCCGGGGGGGGGGGGCGGTGTAGGGAGAGGCTGGTTTATAACGGATTTTGGGTACGGCCAGCGCTACTCAATGACGGCACGAGCGCACCCTAGGAGACGGGGATGCTTGCGCACTGCCGCTGGACCGGAAACAGGATGCAAGTACAGGTGAGTTGGAGCTGCGGGGCGCTGGGGCACACAGAGGAACACGGGTGAGCCCACAACCCAAGACATGGGTCGTGGGAGCACCCGTGCCAAGGAGGAGTCTCAAATATAATGATATTGGTTGGGGTAGATTCCGATTGTGCCCGTTTAACCCCTTAAACTATCCGGTGAGTTCTGTCCGCAGCATCTAAGGCCTTCTATAATGCCGTACCCTTGGCATCGGCCCCCAGGCCTATCATTCTTAACCCGTAATAGGTCCTTCCAGATACTGACAGCCAGAATACACTGCAATACCATAGTACTACAGTGCACTGAAGCTGCACTAAAAAAATTCTAGAACCCTTCTGGGACAAGCAAAACATTTTAAAGTTTTAAAAAATATATACAAAGTAAAACAACACATTCCCCTGTTCTCTATCCAAACCAGTATATTAAAAATTAAATAAAGAATAAAAGATGAATAATAAATCATTCAAAAAATGAAATAATAAATAAATACATTAAATAATAATTTAAAAAATTTAAAATTTGCTAAAATCTCCCCACATTTGGTATTGTTGCGTTTGCAATTCTTCAATCTATTATTTAACCCAAAAATCGCTAACAACTTGTGTAAAAATTCTGTGTTTAATAATAATAATAATAATTCCTTTATGTATATAGTGCACACAGATGACACAGCGCTGCACAGAGCTTGTCACATCGGTCCCTGTCCCCAATGGGGCTCACAATCTAATCCACCTACCAGTATGTTTTGGAGTGTGGGAGGAAACCGGAGTACCCGGAGGAAACCCACGCAAACACGGAGAGAACATACAAACTCTTTGCAGATGTTGACCTGGGTGGGACTAGAACCCAGGACCCCAGCGCTGCAAGGCAGAAGTGCTACCCACTCAGTTACCTGAGTAAAAAAGTGTCACAAAAAGTGATCAAAAAGTTGCCGTCACCAATGAATGTGATATCTCATCACACATGAAAAAAGCCCTCAAAGAGACAAAAAGAATGATTATTTTGTCAGAATAATGTCTTCATTGTATAACAATCACATAGATATATAAAGAAGCGTCGCCAGAATTGTAGCAACACGGAATAAAGGGAACAAGTTATTTATTCAATGTGGGAAATGTAAAAGTAAAAACGAAATGCTGATATTAGTACGGGCGTCTCATGCTCTACTGAAAGAGTTAATCAGATTCCATCAATACATCACATGGACACCACCAAAAAGTACAAACCCTCAAACAGTTACTTTCATGGAAAAATAAAAAGTTATGGCTTGTAGAAAAGGTAGAAAGTTGTCCACGTCCTGTGGGGTGACATAAATCGGGCTCCTTCTCGCAGTGACAGAGCCGCAGGTGTGAACCAGGTCCTATGATGACACCGTCCACTAGGGGCCGCCCTCCGGCTGTGGCTGATCACGTGGTACAGATGACATCATCTAATACCGATCCAGGCATTGATCACGTGATCGTGATGTCACGGCAGGTCCTGGAGGAGAGCTCCTTAAAATTTTCTCACAAATCCTCTCCCTGGTGAATTGTATGGACCCCGTGACGTCAGAGGAGGGTGACGTCACCACTGCTGCTCCTCGATATGTAACTCTCCAGCCCTGCACCGCTATATACACGGGCACCTGACATGTACATGTAATATCCACCTGCCAGGACCTGTGCGCCATCCCCAGCACCAGAGGAGGAGACCGAGAGGTGTGTGCTCATATCTACTGCACAGTACTACTACTCCTATCCCGTATCTACTGGCACAGTACTACTACTCCTATCCTGTATCTACTGGCACAGTACTACTACTCCTATCCTGTATCTACTGGCACAGTACTACTACTCCTATCCTGTATCTACTGGCACAGTACTACTACTCCTATCCTGTATCTACTGGCACAGTACTACTACTCCTATCCTGTATCTACTGCACAGTACTACTACTCCTATCCTGTATCTACTGGCACAGTACTACTACTCCTATCCTGTATCTACTGCACAGTACTACCACTCCTATCCTGTATCTACTGGCACAGTACTACTACTCCTATCCTGTACATACTGGCACTGTACTACTACTCCTATCCTGTATCTACTGCACAGTACTACTACTCCTATCCTGTATCTACTGGCAGAGTACTACTACTCCTATCCTGTATATATGGGTACAGCACAGTACTACTACTCCTATCCTGTATATATGGGCACTGCACAGTACTACTACTCCTATCCTGTATATATGGGCACAGCACAGTACTACTACTCCTATCCTGTATATATGGGCACTGCACAGTACTACTACTCCTATCCTGTATATATGAGCACAGCACAGTACTACTACTCCTATCCTGTATATATGGGTACAGTACTACTACTCCTATCCTGTATATATGGACACAGCAGAGTACTACTACTCCTATCCTGTATATATGGGCACAGCACAGTACTACTACTCCTATCCTGTATATATGGACACAGCAGAGTACTACTACTCCTATCCTGTATATATGGGCACAGCACAGTACTACTACTCCTATCCTGTATATATGGACACAGCAGAGTACTACTACTCCTATCCTGTATATATGGGCACAGCACAGTACTACTCCTCCTATCCTGTATATATGGGCACAACACAGTACTACTGCTCCTATCCTGTATATATGGGCACAGCACAGTACTACTGCTCCTATCCTGTATATATGAGCACAGCACAGTACTACTACTCCTATCCTGTATATGTAGGCACAACACAGTACTACTACTCCTATCCTGTATATATGGGCACAGTACTACTATTCCTATCCTGTATATATGGGCACAGCACAGTACTACTACTCCTATCCTGTATATATGGGTACAGTACAGTACTACTACTCCTATCCTGTATGTAGACACAGCACAGTACTACTACTCCTATTCTGTATATATGGGCACAGCACAGTACTACTCCTCCTATCCTGTATATATGGGCACAACACAGTACTACTCCTCCTATCCTGTATATATGGGCACAACACAGTACTACTACTCCTATCCTGTATATATGGACACAGCACACTACTACTCCTATCCTGTATATATGAGCACAACACAGTACTACTACTCCTATCCTGTATATATGAGCACAGCACAGTACTACTACTCCTATCCTGTATATATGAGCACAGCACAGTACTACTACTCCTATCCTGTATATATGAGCACAGCACAGTACTACTACTCCTATCCTGTATATATGGACACAGCACACTACTACTCCTATCCTGTATATATGAGCACAGCACAGTACTACTACTCCTATCCTGTATATATAATCACAGCACAGTACTACTACTCCTATCCTGTATATATGGACACAGCACAGTACTACTACTCCTATCCTGTATATATGGACACAGCACACTACTACTCCTATCCTGTATATATGAGCACAGCACAGTACTACTACTCCTATCCTGTATATATGGGCACAGCACAGTACTACTACTCCTATCCTGTATATATGAGCAGGATGTTCCATAGTGGACAACCCCTTAAAGGAACACGTCCTATTTCATATATTATTTCCATTATAACAATCGGTCAATTTCTTTCAACAGATTTCTATAAATACTGGTGACCTTTCCATGAGAACTCAGGATGGATGATGACTGCAGTCACCTCTCCCAGAAGATCCTACGACTTACCCTGGAGATCATCTACCTGCTGACTGGAGAGGTGAGGAAGCCGCATACATGTCATACACCAATGTCTTCTAGCTCATATATACTGTATTGTCTCCTCCTGATGTACAGGACTGCACCGTAGTGAGGAAAACCTCAGGAGAAGCCGCCATGTTCCCTCAACCTACCGCACTCCTACAACAGGGAGATTATAGTAAGGAGATCCTACAACTCACCAGCCAAATCCTTCAGCTGCTCTCTGGAGAGGTAAGAGGAGCCACGTTCTGAAAGATGGGAAGAAAGTTTCCAAATTTCCAAGACTCATTCTCTTTGGAGACAATATGGTGGTAGATATAGACCGAGTCCTCTCCATGTGACCTCTATGATACTAATCTATTGTTATCTTGTAGGTTCCTCTACGATGTGAGGATGTCACCGTTCATTTCTCCATGGAGGAGTGGGACTATGTAGAAGAACACGAGAGTCTCTACAAGGACCTCATCAGACACGGTGGGCAACTCTTATCATTAGGACATGTGGGCCGATAACACAGTCATGGGAGTTGAGGTTCCTAAACCTGTTCTTCATCAAGTTGCTGTTGTATTTGGTCTTTGGAGATGCATCAAGGTAGAAGATATACAAAGTATTGTTGTGGATCCTTAATTTTTAAGGTGCTCTGTAAAGAGGTCCCATGTCCTGCCCAGTTGTGAGTAACAGTGGGTAACGCTTATCATTGGGTAATGTAGAACGTCATCCAGAGATGTTCCTTGATCCCTGTCCCCGGTGGGATCTTCCCATCCACAGATTCCGCCCATCGTCATCCACAACCTCCCAGTTCCTTGCAAAAAGTCCTTCATGAAGCTGGTTCCTGGACCTTAACTAACATTTATGAAGGTCTTCATAACGCTGCACCTAAAAGTCAAATTTTTGGATGGAGCAAGCTAACAACGATCACTATCTTTTTGGGGTTTTTTTTCATTTATTTATATTTCAGGTCGACCCCTTAGCAGGAACTCAACGGAGGAGCCGGAGGACTGTAGATGTGCAGACTTTATAGATATTATTGAAGTCAAAGAAGAAAATCTCAGCATCCCGTCTCCCACCACTGATCTTATTGACCCAGATTTGCCATTGGACTCTCCAGAACTCTGTGGACACGCCTTGGACACCCTAGGCAGTGATGAAGCGCTCACACATCCCGAGCCCAGTGATCCATTCCGGAATCCACATGTTATTTCAGAGGATGCTTCTCCTTTAAATACTTCCTTTCCGTGTCCTGAATGCGACCAAAGTTTTAAAAGGAAGGATAGCCTCGTTTTACATTATAAACTCCACACGGGCGAGAGGCCGCTAGTCTGCTCCGAGTGCGGGAGGAACTTCATGCATAAGCAGACCTTTATAGATCACCAGAGAATTCACACCGGGGAGAAGCCCTACTCTTGTTCTGAGTGTGGGAAATGTTACAGACACAAAGTAGCTCTTCTCAGACATCACAGAACCCACACGGGGGAGAGGCCGGCAAAGTGCTCCGAATGCGGGAAAGGTTTTCTAGATAAGCGGAGTCTGGTTGACCATCAGAGAATCCACACTGGGGAGAAGCCGTTTCTGTGTACCGATTGTGGAAAATGTTTTAGACATAGAGTATCTCTCCGAAGACACCAGATCCACCACACGGGCGAGAGCCTGGCCATGTGCCCCGAATGTGGGAAAAACTTTTCCAGTAAGCAGAGTCTCCGCGAGCACCAGAGAATTCACACCGGTGATAAGCCATTTCCTTGCTCGGAGTGTGGAAAATCCTACAAACAAAGAGTAGATCTCCTGAGACACCAGAGAAACCACACGGGGGAGAAGCCCTATGGGTGTCCGGAGTGTGGGAAATATTTTTCCATGAAAAACACTCTTAATCGTCACCTGCGAGTGCATTGTAAAGAGAAGCTTTTCCCGTGTCCCGACTGCAACGCGACTTTCAGACTCAAACAATATCTCAAGGAACATCAGAAACTTCACATGGGCGAAAGGCCGTTTTCATGTTCTATATGTGGGAAGAGTTTCACCAAAAAAAACATACGGAACCGGCATCAGCGTGTGTGCCACGCAAAACAAATCCTCCGGTGAAAAGGTAGAAACTTTTGTAGGCTGACAATAGGTTATTAAAAACATTGTCTCACATACTTTTCATGGGTTTTAATTTAATTTTAACAATTTTTTTCTTCTTCCACTTTAACTGCTCAAACCAAATAGTGGCAAAGTAAAAATAAAGTTGGTTAATTCTGCTTTCCAAAATTTTTCCAAACTTATACCATGGTATATGTTCCTGCCAGTGGTCAAGGTTCTCCAAATAAGGCAAGCTTGATATAACATGGCGCGCTTGGGATTTGCATAATTTTAAAACCCTGTTTTGGAAAAAAAACAAGAGTGTAAGGAGCTAAAGGAAGAGTGGATCATGCCATACTAGCCATACTAGTGCTCCTTGATTTTAGGGTAGTAAAAGGGCCATTTGGTAAATCCCCATGTGCTGTCTGTATTGTATTGTACCGTTTTAATACAGGTAGCACGTGGCCACATTCACTTCAAGGGGCAATACGTTCATCCGTTTGAATGGCCTTATTGCCCCCGATACCATGTCATAGTCATGTGTCCTTCCTATGGAGAGAGAAGGGGTGAGGAGCACTGCCCCCCTGCACCCGGCCGTGTGCAGGAGACCTAACCCTGTATGTACAGTACCACCGTAATAGCACCCTCTGATCTGGAACATGTTGGTGCCACATACAGTAAATTTAAAAAAAAACATATACAGTATTTTCCGGTTTATAAGGCGCACCGGAGTATAAGGCACACCATCAATAAATACCTGCTAAAACGTCTAGGTTCATATATAAGGCGCACCTGATTATAATGATGAATGACCAGCAGGTGGCAGACCTGTGCACAGTACAAGGCGTGTTGTCTGTAAGTACCGTTCATATATAAGGCGCACTGGACTATAAGGCGCACCTGATTATAAGGATGAATGACCAGCAGGTGGCAGACCTGTGCACAGTACAAGGCAGCTGTTGTCTGTAAGTACCGTTCATATATAAGGCGCACTGGACTATAAGGCGCACCTTTGATTTCAGAGAAAATCAAAGGATTTTTTGTGCGCCTTACAGTCCGAAAAATACGGTACAAAAAATAATCCAAGGTAAATGTGATCCAGTCTGCCTTCTGAGGGTTTGCCATGATGTATGTAGAAAGCTAACAAGTTACTTGGGAACCAGTACATGCAGCTCCCAAAGGGCCTCTGGTCCCAGGTCCTGCTCTGGGGGAGTGGACGGAGGATGGGGGTAGATGCAGTGCATGATGGTGGAGGTCATACACAGCCTGCAAGGAGACGTCCAGGAGAAGAGTTTAAGTCTGGTACCAATGACCGGGGTCGGTCTGCAAAAAAACAGATCGCTGGTAGACAGATCTCAAGACTGACCATAGTGCGCAGGAAAGGCTTCTCTGCATCATCATATATGATGCAAGGAGTCCCTTATTCCTGCAGAACACCGAAATACAATCAAGATAACATAATCTATCACTATGATGCATCA
Source organism: Engystomops pustulosus (assembly GCF_040894005.1). Taxonomy (NCBI): domain Eukaryota; kingdom Metazoa; phylum Chordata; class Amphibia; order Anura; family Leptodactylidae; genus Engystomops; species Engystomops pustulosus. The sequence goes on along the minus strand of NC_092415.1, from coordinate 198,507,229 downwards.
CTATGATTTCTCACAGATCAGACATGGTAACGTGCCACCAGGCTTTTGTTTTAACCAACCCCCCCCCCCAGGTGTTGTTTCGAGGGTCAGTGCCCTTATTTTTCATCTCTTGTATCATAGGGTCCCATCCCCCAACATACTCTCTTCTTAGCAAAAGAAAACGGTGCCAACATTTTTGGATGGGATTTGTGAAAAAATGTATTTCCCTGGTTCCACGTGTCACGATACCTAATTTATATGGTTTTTCGTTAACACCTATAAAAAAAATTCGGAAAGGAGGTTATTTGAACTTTTAGGGGTTTTTTATTCCTTTTTTTTTTTAATTCAATTTTTTTTAGGTTTTTAACCCCCCCCCCCCCCCCCCCCTATTGAGATTTCTCGATTAATGGCATATTCAGTATTTGTACGGCTGGTGGCCCCATAGATAAATTTAAAAAAAAATCTTATTAAAGGGGAACACCAAATATTTTTTTTTACTGTGTTATAATTTTAGCATAATAAATGCTGTCTCTAGGAAAAAAAAATAAATAAAAAAAAATTCTATTACACAAGGTTTTTAAAAATCATCCACTAGGTGTCGCTTTCTAGCCTCAAGAGTCGCGTGGTTGTGATGTCATCCAAAATTGTTAATCATGTGACTGATCCCCTTCTGGTCATGTGATGCGAGGTCTTTGAAGCTCCACGTGAAACGTCCCTTGTATGTATATGGGTGCTGTAAGAGGAGGAGATGTCACTACTGCTGCTGGGTCCTGACTTGTAAGCCCCCCTGCAGACCACCACTAGGGGATTAGTCCAATATAAGAGCAATTATCTGGGGGGGATTACACAGATAGTGATATTGAAGAATCGGTGATGAAAATGCAGGGGATTGACATGCTGCACATTTAACGCCTTAAACCCCACACACACTGAGCGGAATCTCTGCAGCAATTGCAGCTGTAGCAATGTATCATTTCTGGCTGTGATCTAACGGCTTTCACTTTGCGGTCCAAATGATACCTCCCCTTTAATTTTGGGTGAGTACAAGTGTAGAGATAACAAATTTACATACCTCCCAACATTTGTGAAAGAGGGACCCGTAGTGTGCTGCGGCGATCCATCTAAGCCACACCCCCAATCACTCCCTAGCCACGCCCCAAATTTTAGCCATATTATAATAAAAATCATCTCAATAAAATAAAAAAAAATTTATCCTGACTGGGATTTGAACGTAAAACCTGCAGTGTCCATGAACAATAATGACACAGCGCCCCAACCCACTGACCTATGATCTCAGTGATTATCTAGTTCAAGAATTTTGGTAACTAAGAACTGTCACTGCTACTGTGACACAGATTTAATGCCTTGGTATATAGAGAGGGCTCTTCTCAGAGATTATTGTAATTATTGAGACTATTATTATTATTATTATTATTATTGAGATGATTATTATTATTTTTACTATTATTAAGAATCGTCTCCATAATAATAAAAATAATAAAATTTATAATAATAATAATAGTCTCAATAATTACAATAATAATCTCTGAGAAGATCCCTCTCTCTATATCAGTGCATTAGTCTGTGTCGCAGTATTACAGTAGCAGTTAACACTTCTTAGTTACCGTATATACGGTATATACTCGTGTATAAGTCTTCCGTCTTCCGTCTTCTTTAAGAATTGTGCTGGGCGCCGCCATGTTCTTCTCCCGGGCGGCACCTAGTATGACGTCAGCAGGGGCACGTCATACTAGGCGCCGCCCGGGAGAGAACAATGGCGGCGCCCAGCACAATGTTAAAGAAATCAGAAGACGGGCGCTGAAGCAAGAAGAGGAGCCGGGAATCCAGAAGAGGAGCCGCGATGACATCGGGGGAGCAGCGCTGCACATCGGGGAGGGCGAGTATATAAGTTGTTTTTTTTTTTATTCTGGCCTGACTGTATACTACTGGGGGCAGTGCTGTTTACTACTGGGGGCACGCTGTATACTACTGGGGGCTGTGCTGTATACTACTGGGGGCAGTGCTGTATACTACTGGGGGCACGCTGTATACTACTGGGGGCTCTGCTGTATACTACCGGGGGCAGGCTGTATACTACTGGGGGCAGGCTGTATACTATAGGGGTCTGGCAGGCTATATACTGGGGGGGTCTGTGACCAATGCATTTCAACTAGGTTTTCCCAGTTTTTGGTGGTAAAATTAGGGGTCTCGGCTTATACTCGGGTCCTTAGATATGTATCACTGGGCTTATAGCTCAGTTAGTTAAGGCTCCTGTCTCTAGTGCAGAGGGTCTAGGGTTCGTTTTCAGCCTGGGCAAAAATGTATTTAATTTAATAAAGAGCTTGTGACAATTTTAATAATTTTAATAAATCCGTGACAATCTGACAGCTGCCCGTGACGCGGAGCAGAGGTAAACGTGAAAAACGTGACTTTCACAGCAAAATCGGGACGGTTGGGAGCTATGAATTTATATTGCTTTGTTCCTTTTTAATAACTGAAAAAATTTTTGTTAAAAAAAGATTTTAAAACTTTTTTTATATACGGAGCTGGTTAAAGGGAACATACCATTTGATGTGATGCAGTATGAAGCACACATACCCTGAGACTGCTGTAGCTACACTGATGCAGGATCATATCTTGGGTAATGCCTGAGTTGAGTGGTTTTGCTGAAAAAACTATTATAACATTCAGGAACTTGGGAAAGCTGGGTGAGGCTGGCTGCCTACATAAACACATTACACAATTACACAAGGAGCTTTTCATTAGACATGGAGGTTAGTCAATACAAGACTAAGCAACCTGAGCTGGATCAATCATACACAGCAGCTGGGGGATGGTGCAGCAATTGATTATTCTGCCTTCAGGCACAACCCAGGGATCACATCATCCTCTCCTGCAGAGAATAACTCACGTGCTAGGAGAAGCGCTGAACCAGCCATAGAAGGGACAGAGCTTCATTATCATAATGTTATAACTGTTTTATCAGCAGAACCACTCAGCACAGGGATTAACCAAGATATGTTTCTGCATCAGTGTAGCTACAGCAGTCTTAAGGTATGTTTGCTTCATAATGCATCAAATCAAATGGTAGGTTAACTTTAAGGTGTTGTTTGCTTTTGGGCGGGTTGATGTTCCCATCGATCCCGTTTTGGGAACTGTACAATCTATTGTTTACATTCCACTTTGGGTTCAGGCTTCGCTTTGGGCCATGTGCTCCAGACGTATTGATGGATTGGTGGCCGAACAGCCAAATTGATGATTATAGCAACTAGCCAGGGGTATGATCCGTGATTTTGTTTGTTTCTTATGTGCATTCTAGAAAAAGGGAGATGATTTGGATTTTTATGTTCCTCTGTTATTCGTCTTAGAAATGTATTAAAGGGAATCTACCATGAAAATCCATACTGATAATCCAGGGACATTACTCAGAGATCCAGGCACTGTAACTGTGATATCTTCTTATATTTGTTATCCATGGCCTCCTTCCTTCTAAAATCAACTTTTACATTTATGCTAATGGCCTTGAAGGTCAATGGGTGTGTTACAGAAGCCCCTCTGTGCTCTGACTTCACAAGATGTTACACTGTGCAGCAGCACGTCTCAGTCTCCCCCTCCGTCTACACATCTTGTAATTTCGTCAGCAGTGGGAGGGGGGGATTGCTCCTGCAAACTGTAACAGCCTGTCTAGCTACAGCACAGAGGGGCTCTGGTAATGCCCACTGGTTCATTAGCATAATTTTAAAAGTTGATGTTAGAAGGGAGGAGGCCATGGATAACACATATGAGGAGATTACCACAGTCTCAGTGCCTGGATCTATGAGTAATGTCCCTGGTTTATCAGGATGGATTCTGATGGTAGATTTCCTTTTAACTAATTACTTATCGTCATAATTTGGGGTAATTGGAGGCATAACTTGAAGCCGCTGGGGCCTGATGCTAAACCTATAGCAGGCCACCAACTATGCTGTATTGATTATAGTCCTGGTCTCTTTATTTGGTGAATAGACAATTTATTGGCCCCTTAAGGTGTCTGGACCAGGGTGCTACAAGTCTTTTAACATAATTACTTCCAATATAGTAAATAAATAACAATTTACAGGTCATTATTTACCATCAATACAACCCATGTACAACAGTGACCCCTGCCTAAGAACTCAGGATGGATGATGACTGCAGTCACCTCTCCCAGAAGATCCTACGACTTACCCTGGAGATCATCTACCTGCTGACCGGAGAGGTGAGGAAGCCGCATACATGTCATACACCAGTATCTTCTAGCTCATATATACTGTATTGTCTCCTCCTGATGTACAGGACTGCACCGTAGTGAGGAAAACCTCAGGAGAAGCCGCCATGTTCCCTCAACCTACCGCACTCCTACAACAGGGAGATTATAGTAAGGAGATCCTACAACTCACCAACCAAATCCTTCAGCTGCTCTCTGGAGAGGTGAGAAGAGCCACGTTCTGGAAGATGGGAAGAAAGTTTCCAAATTTCCAAGACTTTTTGGAGACAATATGGTGGTAGATCTAGACCGAGTCATCTCCATGTGACCTCTATGATACTAATCTATTGTTATCTTGTAGGTTCCTCTACGATGTGAGGATGTCACCGTTCATTTCTCCATGGAGGAGTGGGACTATGTAGAAGAACACGAGAGTCTCTACAAGGACCTCATCAGACACGGTGGGCAACTCTTATCATTAGGACATGTGGGCCGATAACACAATCATGGGAATTGAGGTTCTTAATCCTCTTGTTCATCCAGTTGCTGTTATATTTGGTCTTTGTAGATGCGTCAAGGTAGAAGATATACAACGTAGTATTGAGGATCCTTTATTTTTAAGGTCCTGTATGTAGAGGTCCCATGTTCTGCCCAGTTTATGAAGTTCGTACTGCCCACTTTATTGCACGGCCATGAAATGATGAGCCATAACACTACAAATAATGTAGAAAGTTTAGTGGACAGTCCAAGCTGGTGTGTGGGACACGGGAGAAAACAAGTAAGTGAAAGGATCTCAAAGCTCTTATATCTTTAGTTTTACTGTGAGTATAACATTTACTTGCATAGTAGAGCGCCACCTGGTGGCCACAGTGTTGGCCGGTGTATTTGTCCACTTGGTAGAGTCATATGCTCAGTCATTCTTGCCCTGCTTGTCAGGACAGGAGCAGAATATTTACATAATGTGGTGGTGTAGTTGTACAACTACCTGTTAATTTTTTAAAAAAATTTTAGATCAACATTACAGAAGTAAAGCCACGGAGGAGAAGTCTAGTGATCAAATCATGGAAGGTACAGAAATAAAAGAAGAAGATCAAGAAGACCACCTCGATTTCCTGCTTCCCACCACTGATATGACTCCAGATTTGTCCTCGCGGTCTCCTAAACACTCGAGAGCTTCACATGGTACATCAGAGAGTATTCCAAGATTACTCCGTGATGCCAAGTCGAATAAAAGTGTCATCATGAAGCCAACTTTGATATCTCCTAATTCTTCAGATTTGCCTTCAGATTCCCATCGGAAGTCTGGATCTCCACCCGATACTCTGACGAGTTCCAATTTGCCCTTGAATCCAAAATCAAATGAACTTTCCATGGAGAATCCACTTATCATTTCAGAAGGCACAGATTTCCCATGTACTGAATGAGATCTATGCTTTAAATCCAAGAAGAGTCTTCATATACAAACAAAAACCCAAACAGGCGAGAGACCGCTTGTGTGACCCCCGAATGCGGGAAGAGCTTCATCCATCATCGGAGTCTTCGGGATCACCTGAGAATTCACACTGGGGAGAAGCCATTTCTTTGTACTGAATGTGGGAAATGTTTTGGATATGAAGTAGCTCTCCTGAGACACCAGAGAACTCACACGGGGGTCCGGCCGTATGAATGTCCAGAGTGCCGGAAATCGTTCACGACAAAAATGTCTCTTACTCGACATCGACCAATACACGCAAAAGAAAAGTTTCCGTGTTCCGGTTGCAATGCAGTTTTTAACCGGTGAGAATTTCTAATAGCACGTGAGAGAACACATACGGGTGACGCGCCATGTTGTGAGAGCTTCACCCAGACATCTAATTGGACACGATTTTCTCACCCAGCCCAGAAATCTGCCTTTGTCCTGTATTCAAATCAAAACCTGTATCAGCCAATTGGTGGAGAGGAATCACGAATAAGGAGGTGTCTTGAATAGATATGAGTGGACCTAATGTTTGCGCTAAGGGTTCAGATTTTGTCTGCCCGGCAATCATAGCCATGACTAGTATCTAGAAGCATTAATTTGCTAAATTCAACACAAACATTGGGTCTGCTCATTTCTCGTCTTGGATAACGAAGTGTCTTCGGGAGACATCTGGAGGTTACAGCTCCTCCTATTGTTTTAGGACATCACCAGACCTGAGTGAAGTTGCCCCCCCCCCTTGTTCAAATCGAACAAAATTGGTGACAAACGTTTGTATTACGTATGTGTTACGTTTTTGCAGCATAAATTTTGTTTGTGCTGCTATCGTTTTTTTAAATATTAATAAAAGTTTCCAGAGGTCATCAAACAAAACTGGTGGCAATCAATTGTGCTACATTTGTGCTGCCCCCCCCCCCCAATTAATGAAATCAAACAAAACTGGTGTCAAATGTTTGTTTTACGTTTGTGCAGAAACATTTTTTGTTTGTGCTGCTATCATTTTTAATAATAATGATAATTTTTTCCAGAGGTCAGCAGAGTTTTTTGTAATGATGATAATAATCTTTATTTATATAGAGTCATCAAATTCCGTAGCGCTTTACAAATCATAACTCCTTTCAAAGTACAATGGGGGTCATTTACTAAGGGCCCGATTCGCGTTTTCCCGATGTGTTACCCAAATATTTCCGATTTGCGGCGATTTTCCCTGAATTGCCCCAGGATTTTGGCGCACGCGATCGGATTGTGGCACATCGGCGCCGGCTGAATCGGGGGGCGTAGCCGAACGAAAACCAGACGGATTTGGAAAAAACGCCGCATTTTTTTAAAAAATATGTCGCGAAAATTGCACTTACCTTCACTCAGCCCGGCTCGGTGTATTCCAGTGCGTTCCGATGCTCTTCAGCGCAGCAGCGCCACCTGGTGGAGGTCCGAGGAACTACCTTAATAAATCCCGGCCGGATCCGAATCCACCGCAGAGAACGCGCCGCTGGATCGCGAATGGGCCGGGTAAGTAAAATGTGTTTGCAAGAACCCCTGGTGATAAAACCAGAGAAGTGTTTGTTTATTTACCAGTTTATCCTAAACACCTTAACTTATGTAAACACCTAAACATACCTTAAAAATGATAGCAGCACAAATGAAAATGTATGCTGTACAAACCAGCACATACTCCTGACACCAGTTTTGTTTGATTCGGTTAATGTGGGGGGGGGGGCTGGTTAAACTTTTGGCCTTTACAATTTCATTAATATCTTCAATACAAATGCAGCACAAACATACATTTGAGCGGCACAAACATAGCACGATTGATTGGCGCCAGTTTTGTTATTTTAAAAACGATAGCGGCACAAATTTCTGCACAAACGTTTGACACCAATTTTTTTTAGATTTGAACAAGGTGTGGGGAGCAACTTCAGTCAGGTCTTTACCAGAGAAGTTTTATTTTTTGCAATATTACCAGTTTTTAAAGGAAATCAACCACATGTGTTTAGTGCTTTTAACCCAGGCATACTTACACGCCAGCATGTGCCTCCAAAACAGGATCCATTCTTCATTTAGCTGTTAATTTCCTTTTTTTTTTTTAATAATAAATTTTTTTTTGCTTTTTTTAAATGTTTTTCTTGTATTTTTTTTGCACAGAAAGTTCATAGTCTACAATCGCTGAATAAAAGCAATCACAGGATGGTCACCCAGCGACATACATATCTTGCACATTAAAAATAAAGATGTGCTCATTATATGGTGGGAAAAAAAAATGTATTGAATTGCCGATTAAAAATCTCCCTTTCATTGTAGTGTTTATAATGAGCTGATTATTTTGAGGCACAGATAGTGCACACAGATTATTCAGCGCTGCACAGATCTTGCTATATCAGTCCCTGTCCCCAATGGGGCTCACAATCTAATCATCCTACCAGTATGTTTTGGAGTGTGGGAGGAAACCGGAGGACCCAGAGGAAACCCACACAAACACAGAGAGAACATACAAACTCTTTACAGATCATTTCATATTTTTAACCTGGTCTCATAGAAACAAACATAATAATACAGTCCTACAATCATATAAAACAAAGGTAGGTTTTCTTTTACACGGGTCAATATTTATTTCAAAAAACAGCTACAAATTGACGCTCAATAAAAAATAAATATAAATACAAGGAACAGAAAATATGATCAACAGATTAATACTAGGAATAAACATTTTACACCTTTTTTTTTTGGATTTGTGATATTGGAGACTGCAGGGTACAGTAACGGGCACGGCACACACCCCTATGTCTTTAACCAGCAGCGGAGGGTAAACCTTGGAAAGTAATTAACGACACAGCCCAAAGAGCTGCAGCAGCAGCAGGAAGAGATTGATGATGTCCAGATAAATATTCAGAGCAGCAAAGATATATTCCTCGGGGCTCACTGAGTATCGGTGCTTTCCGCCTGTGATTAACTGCGTGTCTACAACCAAGTACTGGAAAGAAAGGAAAAGTATGAAAAGGAAGAACCTACCAGTAATATATACTGGTAATAATATCATAATAATATTGTAAGCCTATAGAGGTTTTTCACTGTTTTAAAAAATAGAAGTGTTGCGAAGGACGGGGAATAATGGGGCACATTTACTTACCCGGCCCATTCGCGATCCAGCGGCGCGTTCTCTGCGGTGGATTCGGGTCTTCCGGTGATTCACTAAAGCAGTTCCTCCGCCGTCCACCAGGTGGTGCTGCTGCGCTGAAGTCCGCCGAGGTCCGCCAGAGTGCATGAGCCTATACTTGGTGAAGGTAAGCGTGAGTCCAGCGACACTTTTTTTTTTTATAAATGCGGTGGTTTCTCCGAATCCGTCGGGTGCATGCCAGCGCCGATGCGCCACAATCCGATCGCATGCGCCAAAAACCCGGGGCAATACAGGGAAAATCAGCGCAAATCGGAAATATTCGGGTAACACGTCGGGAAAATGCGAATCGGGCCCTTAGTAAATGACCCCCAATGGGTCTGAGGCAGAGCTATCGGGGGTCATTTACTAAGGGCCCGAATCACGTTTTTCCATCAGGTTTCCCGAATATTACGGATTTGCGACAGTTTTTCCTGAATTGCTCCGGGTTACTGGCGTACGCGATCGGATTGTGGCACATCGGCGCCAGCATGCACGCGACGGAAATCGGGGGACGTGGCCGTCAGAAAAAACCCGACGGATTCGGAAAAACCGCCGTATTTTTTTTTTAAAATGTGTCGCTCGACACGCACTTACCTGCAACCAGGCTAGCTTGGTGAACTCCAGTAAACTCCGACGGATTTCAGCGCAGCAGCAACACCTGGTGGACATCGGGCGCACTACCCGACGGAAGACCCGAATCCTCGTCAGAGAACGCGCTGCTGGATCGCAAATGGACCGGGTAAGTAAATCTGCCCCATCGTCTTTAATGGTGTAGATGGGTGCGTGTGATTATCTCTATTGTCGACATTTAGACCATTGAAATATTGGAAGAACTTTACTCACCATTCCGAAAATGAAGGTCCCGATGCATGCATAGACAATATTCAGCCACTGAAAAGGCACAAGCGAGAGTCAGCAGGTGGCACAACTGCTACTTAATAACAAAGTATAATAAAACAATCCGAGAATTTTCAGCTGGAAAGTCTGTGCTAATATCTCTTCCTATAGACTGTATTGGGAACCCATTACAGCACCATAATGCTGATACTTCTGGTGCAGTATAAGACTTCCTAGTCTAACTCTGCACTGTCTATCTTATAGGTTGAATTAGTTTATTTCCCCCTATTTTTTATTATAATACCTACCATTGATCTGAAGATGGCAGCAAGTATACCAAAAGACAGCAGTACCAAAAGAGCAACCAATAGCCCCCCAGACATCATGGTGAAATCCCACTAAAGAAAAAAAAAGGTATAAGTCAGACATAAAAGAAAAAAAAAACATAAAAGTAAACATAGTAAACAAAGTAAAGATGGTCATCAAGAATTTATCTTGGCCAAATGGACCAGTCAGAATTAGATACTGGGGCACGTTTACTTATCCATCCAGGGGAGTCCCCCTTCCCCCCCAATTTCTGTTACATGGAAGCCAGCGCAGCTGCTCCAAAATCCGATTGTATGCGACACAATCCCCTGGTAAATACCTGACACAGCGCAAAACCCGAAAACATTGGAAAGTGCGACGAAAGTGCGTCCACGGACCCTTAGTAAATAAGCCCCACTGTGATAAATCCAGCCTACAACGATGTGGTCTGAGATTGTAGACTCTGTAAGTAAATCTGATCTAGCAGTATGAAATACCTTATATACTCGAGTATAAGCCTAGTTTTTCAGCACAAAAAATGTGCTGAAAACCCAAACTCGGCTTATACTCGAGTAAAAAATATATAGGTTTTACAAGGTTTTTGTGGTAAAATTAGGGGCCTCGGCTTATACTTGGGTCGGCTTATACTCGAGTATATACGGTAATATAAATGATAACCTACCTTTGTTTGCAAAGCAAAAATGGTGAGACCGAGAGTGACAAGTATGGTGGCTCCAGTGGCCCACATCACAGCATCCGCATCAAAAAGCCTGGGGAAGGGGAAGGATCCCATAAAGAAGGACACATATACTTTATATAACCACACTGTATAAAACTTCACCAGCTTCGCACGTTTGCTTAAAGTTTGTAACATTCCTCACACTTAAATTGTTCTCATTATTAAGAATTAGTTATTAATAATAATAATTCATTTATTTCTATAGCGCACACAGATTACGCAGCGCTGCACAGAGCTTTCCAAATCAGTTCTTGCCCTCAATGGGGCTCACAATCTAATCAATTGAATTATTATTATTATTATTATATTATTATAATTATTATTATTATTTGTGTCAATGGAGTTGGGATATTTGAAAACTGCAGGGTACCGTAATGGGCACCGCACACACCCCTTTGTCTTTACTCAGTAACATCAGTAAACTTGTAGAGTTCAAGAAACACTGCCGCATAAAAATTGCCGCCATTAGCATTACAGGGAGTCTGTAAATCCAAAATACCTCCTGAGGCAACTTTATAGGACAGACACACCTTTGTGGAAACACGCTGAAGTATCAGTAGCGAGATAATATTTTAATCCATATGCAAATTTTTTTGCAGTGAACTAAGGACCGGGCCAATTTCCTACATTTCCTTAGAGACAACCACCAGTGCCCTGACTCTCTCATTATCATTGAACTGTGATGGTATTTTTCACCTCATTTTTGCTCACTTCTAGGTCAATTTGAAAATGTATTTAAAGATTATTCATTTAGATTTGTTTTTTTTTAGTGTGTGCATGAAATGATATTGGCTAAAATCATATTATATTTTTTATTTATTTAATGTCTTAAAGGGGTTACCTAGAGGTTCTAGAACATTGTTCCAAACACCTGACCTGGTTTGTGGTACTGTTGCTAGTTAGCTTTATAGAAATGAATTGTGCTTAATTGCAATACCACGCACTACCCAGGGTCAGGAGAGGAGCTGTTTTTGGAGGTGAGGGAGAGACTATGTAACTGTGTAAAAAGAGAGGAGAGCATCACAGCAGGTGAGGGAGAGGAGGGATTACAAGCTATTGCCAAGTGTAAGGGTGGTCACATCACAGACATTTACCACCAGGATGAAAGATTGTAAACCAAGCACACTGACATACTGACATTTCAGCTTCTTATGCCCTGGTTTTTTTTTTTTTTTAAAAAGGCTTTTAAATTATGCAAATGAGCCTGTAGGGCTCTGGGCTCCATAGGTGTTAATGGAGCCTGAAGCCCCTTAGACTCATTTGCATATTTTTTAAAGCCTTTTTAAAAAGGCTTAAAGATAAGGGAACCCTGCCAGACGGGGCACACCTGCATGATGTGTGCTTGGTTTACAATCCTTCATCCTGGTGGTAGATGTCTAAGGAAATCTAATATCAAAATCCATCCTGATAAACCAGAGACATTACTCATAGATCCAGGCACCGGGACTGTGGTATCTTCTTATATTTGTCATCCATGGCCTCCTTCCTCCTAAAATCAATTTTTATAATTATGAAAATGAGCCTGCAGGGCTCTGGTAGGTGTTCCCAGAGCCCAGTCGTGCTGCAGCTTTACAGGCTGTTACACTGTCTCACCCTCCCCCTGCTCCCAAAGTACTTCCTCCCTCCCTCTGCCTGATGTAATCTGACACAGAGAGAGGGGGAAGTGCTCCTGAACAGTGTAACAGCTGGTGAAGCTTCAGCATGGAGGGTCTCTGGTTACACCTCTAGGAGTCCTTCAGACTCATTAGCATAATTATAAAAGTTGATTATAAAAGGAAGGAAGTTATGGATAAGAAGTATAAGAAGATACCACAGTCCCGGTGCCTGGATCTATGAGTAATGCCCCTGGTTTATCAGGATGGGATTTTTATGGTAGATTTACTTAGAAGGATGGATCATAATAGATTAAAACAATGAAGATCGCAGCCACAAATTTTTTTGGGGAATCATTAAGAATCCTACAAACCCTACATACTACTTTATTGATCAAATAATAATAAATTAGATACAGGAACACTTACGCTGCAAGGCATCCTAGTAAACAGCCTTCAAACACTGTCTGTAAAATAAAATAAAAAAGACACAAAATTACTAATACACTCAACACATGACAAACTCTAGCCCTGAGGCCTCGCAATCAAACTTCTCGACTTTCAGGGGGCAATAAAATTTGTGCAGATCAGCTGCCATGGCCACTGGTTGTGCACAGCTTCAGGAGGCAGAAGGAGACAGCGCCATACACTGTGTAGTGGCTGTTCCTGGTTACTGCAGTTTGGCTTCTGTTCACATTAACAGATCTGATCTGCAATCACCTGACATGACCACTAGGCAGTGTGCGGATCTGACAGCTGTGGGGGCAGGTGTTGGATCCCTACGGAGCAGCATAGGCCAGCAATATCTAAGTCCTGGACAATTCCTTTAAGACTTCATAAGATACAACTATCAGATGTCATCACTGAACTTACAAAGATTCCGAGTAGTATGTAGTTCAACGGAACCTTCCGCCGGGCCTGGTTACAGCAGGCAAGAACCAGAACCAGAATGAAGGTGGCAGGTCTGTAAGATATGAAACACACAGAAGACCATAAGATCTATGGATCATCACTACAAGGAAGGAGCCATAGGGTGGCGCTATTAACAAGATATATGGTCTGGACGCAATGGCTTAACCCCAGGCTAAAAGTAGGGCAAACAAGGTCCATAATTAACCCCTTGCTTAATGCATCACAACAAGTAAGAAAAACTTGATTGCATTGATCATCTCTACAATCATTATGAAGATCACTTACATCAGTGCATACGTCAGATAAGGGTTCTCCCATGTCCACATCCTCAGTGTTTGCCTAATGGGATACAAAGTCAAGCAATTAAAGGAAATCTACTATCAAAATCCATCCTGATAAACCAGGGACATTAGATCCAGACACCAGGACTGTGGTAATCTTCTTATATTTGTTATCCATGGCATCTTTCCTTCTAAAATCAACTGTTAAAATCATGCTAATGAGCCCAGGGGGCTTTGGGGGGCGTTACTATAGTCCCTCTGTGATCTGGTTTTACAGACTGTTAAAATGTCTCAGATCAGTGTCACTTTGTTACAGTTTTTTAAACCAGATCACAAAGGGACTATGATAACACCCCCCAAAGCCCATTAGCATAATTGTAAAAGTTGATTTTAAAAGGAAGGAGGCCATGGATTACAAATATAAGAAGATACCACAGTCCCGGTGCCTGGATCTATGAGTAATGTCCCTGGTTTATCAGGATGGATTGTAATGGCAGATTTTCTTTAAGATATTAAAAGAAGATTACAAGAGAGCGGCAATAAGACTTTCCATTACATTTTATTCACGGGGAACCTGAGGGGGAGCATTGGATTTGCTTTACTGTCCACATTCACCTTGATGCCATTTTTTACATCGAGTCTGTATACAGACAGTCCCCAGGTTACATTCAAGATAGGGTCCATAGGTTTGTTCTTAAGTTGAATTTGTATGTAAGTCGAAACTGTATATTTTATCATTGTAAATACAGATTTTAAAAAAATCGCCCCAGTGACAATTGGAGTTTCAAAATTTTTTGCTGTAATGGGACCAAGGATTATCAATAAAGCTTCATTACAGACACCTTACAGCTGATCATTGCAGCCTGGGACTATAGTAACATCCAGAGAGGTCACCAGAGGTAACAGGGGGCAGAGGGGTCCGTCTGTAACTAGGGGACGTCTCTAATTGAGGTGTCCTTACAGGAGCCTAAGTGTGGTTAGTGAAGACTCTACATATTCAGGTTCAGAGACTTGGGGGTCCGGTAAAAATCCACTTACCAAAATGTAAACATGAACACGAGTCCAAAAGTTATAATCAGCTGGATGGTCAATGTGATGTAGACCTTCCGGATAAAGGCTGGAAAATGGGAAACTACAGGTTAGTATTCCTTGTAATGGTGGTGAACCCAGAGGTTATGTGGCCTAGAAATAGAACAGTTGTTTTAGAGGCCTCTAGGGGGCAGAACTGCAATTTATTTGCCCCCTGCTATCCCATTCAGAACAACGGATAGGGGGAGGCTTCATATAAACCAGATGATATATATGTTTTTTTATACATTAATATTGGAACATGCTTGGAGCTCCCCCTGGTGGCAGCTGCAATTAACTAGAATTTTACAATTTATCACAATCGATATTTTACAGAGGATCCGGAAGTAAGTTCTCCTTGACCCTAGTCACTAGCCTCTCACACAGCCAAACCAGTTCCCTACACTGTACTGAAGAGACCCAACCAGGTCGAAACAACGCTGTCTACAGTTGGGAGTCTGTTCGACTGGTTTGACTTAATCCCACATCATGTAAGTCTTCATCAGGCTTCTTGTAAGTCATGCTTGATGTCAAGGGGGCTGACTTTCAAGTTAGCAAAAGGAGGTGTGGTTTTCCATTTCCAACCTTGGAAAACATATTTGCATATTTTCCGATATTTTACCGACACATACAAGTTCCCATTACAGTTTTTATAGTTTTTATAGCATAGTTTTTTTATTCTTCACCCTTTTGTGTATCTCTATGTGTTATCTGATATATTACACTTGCATGAAGCATAAAAGTGACGTTTAGATAATAACCTGTGGCATAAAGAGTAAAGTTTAAGTCGTTTGTTAATCATTAGCTTGCGATCCTATGTCTCAGCAGGGTTTACAGAACTGATTCGGATCCCGCTGACTAGTGCTACTAAATCAATCATAGACGCCTTTTCTCCCGTTGTTCACGCATGTAAGCTACAAACCCAAAGGTTATACTGCCATAAGGGAACGGGGCAGAGCTACAGTACCAGATCCGACCCATATCTTTTCTGATGGGAAAAACTTATACAACCTCTTTCAGAA
Organism: Engystomops pustulosus; assembly: GCF_040894005.1. Classification (NCBI taxonomy): domain Eukaryota; kingdom Metazoa; phylum Chordata; class Amphibia; order Anura; family Leptodactylidae; genus Engystomops; species Engystomops pustulosus. The sequence goes on along the minus strand of NC_092415.1, from coordinate 198,491,661 downwards.
CCGTGATGGAAACTTTATGGATGATTCCGCCCCCCCCCCCCCCCCCCACACACCTCTTTCTCCATATTCTGCTCTACTTGGCTGGGCTGAGGGTGCATGTACATGGAAGGATTGGGTGGGATAGCTGTGGCTATGACTGACAGCTGCAGTATATGAGGCCACATGCATCCCAAAAATTTATCTACAAAGTTTTTATAGTGCCAGGGGGGTTCCTTACCTCTTCTGATTGCACGTTCGGAGAATGGGTTGCTCTCCTCCAGCCCGGCTGTGTACTCCGGCGGCATTTCCACATCTGGTTTGGGTCCATCTCCACCAAGGAAGGAGTACTGAGGCTGGTCAGGAGGGGGGTAGGCGCTGTACTCTGTGGCGCCCATCATTGGGGGGTTGGGGTTGTAGGGTGGGGGGTTGGGGTTGTAGGATGGGGGGTTGGGGGGGTAGGCCGGGTTTTGAACTGCATATACATAATTTTCAGGGCTGATGTCAGGATTACCCTTCTGCATTTTTAAAAAAAGATTTGGTCTGAAATAGAAAACAATTGTGTAACATAACTTTTGTATTGTTAATTATGGTTATTTATAAATCATGCAAAAAATTCTCCAGTTCTGCGATCTAACCCTTCATTGAGCTGTGATGGATATATCCGCTGCCAGCAAGTGATCAATTCCCTTAAATATTTTTTTGCAAAATATCCAGAATAATTTGAAGGGGTTGTCTACTTTGAGTAAATAATTGATATTTATTGTGTAATGAAAAGGTCTAAAGTTTTCCAATATACTTTCTGTATCAATTCTTCTTCTTCCGATAGGAAGCTTCATTGTGTACATTGTCACTGTGGATAGAAATCCGTGATGTCACACAGGTGCACGACTCGTTATATCCCTGGTCATGTGATGTCACACAGGTGCACGACTCGTTATATCCCTGGTCATGTGATGTTACACAGGTGAACAGCTCATTATATCCCTGGTCATGTGATGTTACACAGGTGAACAGCTCATTATATCCCTGGTCATGTGATGTCACACAGGTGAACAGTTCGTTATATCCCTGGTCATGTGATGTCACACAGGTGCACGGCTCGTTATATCCCTGGTCATGTGATGTCACACAGGTGCACGGCTCGTTATATATCTCTGGTCATGTGATGTCACACAGGTGCACGGCTTGTTATATATCCCTGGTTATGTGATGTCACACAGGTGCACGGCTTGTTATATCCCTGGTTATGTGATGTCACACAGGTGCACGGCTCGTTATATCCCTGGTCATGTGATGTCACACAGGTGCACGGCTCGTTATCACAGAGAATAATCAGAGCTATTTTATAGTAACGGTTTGTGCACCCGCATGTCGATCACACGTCCATCAGATTTCTATCTACTGGAAGTAGACAATGAAGCTTCCAATAGAATGACAGCAAGCAGAGTTCTAGGAAACCATGAGGAATTCATATAAAAGATATATTGGAATAATGTCTAATAATTTCCTTTTACAAGTCATATCCATTATTTTCTAAAAATGGACAACCCCTTTAAGGAATGATACCTCTATTGTCTAACCAGAAATTGTCAATCTTTCTAAGCACAGAGGTCCCTTCATCCGGAAAGTTTTCATAAAAGTTTTATGTGTGTAAAACTATTTTATATCACAAAATTTTTGGGGGGGACCAAAATGGTACTTTTACCCTATACACACATTAAAACAATGGGTTTTTTTTATTAAAAATATTTGTACATGTATATATGTAATAATAATAATGTTGATGATAAATAGCAAAGGGCATTATTGTTTTATTGTTATTTTTTTTACCCCATATAATTACTGAGATCCATCAAAAAAGCTGCTCCTGCTCTAACCCAAAAAAAATTTCAACTAAACACTAATTTTAAAAAAACTATACAAATCAGGTATTCTAAACATGTTAGTTTTTGAGGGGTTTTTTTACATTTAAAATAAAGTTTCCTCCCCCTCTCCCTGTATGAATAAACGTTTATCAGCAAACTACATGAAACCACAAATAACATCCATAAAAACTACAACTCAAATGGTAAAACAACAATACAAAAAAAAATACATGGTCCTTATGGCGTAAATACATAGACAGATCTGTAAGAGGAAGATAAAAAGTGACTTGTAACACGAGGATAATCTATAATAATACTAATAATAATAACTATAATGTTATATAAATGGTAAAATAATAATAATATATAATATATAATATTTAATATATAAATATAATAATAATAACTATAATGTTATATGGATGGTATAATAATAATAATACTAATAATAATAACTATAATGTTATATAATTGTTATAATAATAATATATAGATCTTTAAGAGGAAGATAAAAAGTAACACAAAGATAATATATAAATAATAACTATAATGTTATAGAAATGGTAAAATAATAATAATATCTAGATCTGTAAGAGGAAGACAAAAAGTAACACAAAGATAATATATAAATATAATAATAGCTATAATGTTATATACATGGTATAATAATAATATATAAATATAATAATAACTATAATGTTATATAGATAGTATAATAATAATAATAATATATAAATATAATAATAACTATAATGTTATATAGATAGTATAATAATAATAATAATATATAAATATAATAATAGCTATAATGTTATATACATGGTATAATAATAATATATAAATATAATAATAACTATAATGTTATATAGATAGTATAATAATAATAATAATATATAAATATAATAATAGCTATAATGTTATATGGATGGTATAATAATAATATATAAATATAATAATAACTATAATGTTATATAGATAGTATAATAATAATAATAATATATAAATATAATAATAGCTATAATGTTATATGGATGGTATAATAATAATATATAAATATAATAATAGCTATAATGTTATATGGATGGTATAATAATAATATATAAATATAATAATAGCTATAATGTTATATAGATGGTATAATAATAATATATAAATATAATAATAGCTATAATGTTATATAGATGGTATAATAATAATAATAATAATATATAAATATAATAATAACTATAATGTTATATAGATGGTATAATAATAATAATATAAATATAATAATAGCTATAATGTTATATAGATGGTATAATAATAATAATAATATATAAATATAATAATAACTATAATGTTATATAGATGGTATAATAATAATAATATAAATATAATAATAGCTATAATGTTATATAGATGGTATAATAATAATAATATAAATATAATAGCTATAATGTTATATAGATGGTATAATAATAATAATAATAATAATATAAATATAATAATAGCTATAATGTTATATAGATGGTATAATAATAATATACAGTGATATTCACCACTTGCTGAGCGTCTCGCGGCCGGTGTCCCCGGTGCCCGGCGGTGCCAGTCCTGATTGTTCTTCTCAGTGTGATCTGTGTTGGTCTCAAAGTCCAGGAGCCTTTATGGAGAAGCAGAAATGTCATTGGCGCAGAGAGATGTTTGCACAAGGACTTGATAAGAGCGTCATGAAGACACCGGTCACAGAATGGATTTCCCCTCCAGTAGCAGGAAATCATAAAAAAAATCTCAATTTTATGGCTGTGATTTTATTTATTTCTACTACTGAATACAAGGTCGGATTAGGTAACTAGTATTGCTTAACTAGCAATCCCCTAATAATATAATACACATTGTGGTTATTGCCTGGTGAATCCATCCGCAGCAGTAGGGACCCTGTATTCTCCATGAAACCTGCCTCGGTATGAGATGTGGACACCCCCTGCCCAGGAGAGTTTATAGTGTTTGGTATCGCTCGGTTATATTGTGTTTCAGGAAAAGAACTTTATTGCTATGTCATATATGCACAGGGCGGGTCATGAGGAAAGAGCGGTCAGGATACTGCTCGTCATCCATATTATTATTATACATGTCTGACCCAACAACTGGACACCCCGGAATTGGCAGAACGGGAGGACACATAGCTCATGGCCTGATCTGACTTATGTAGCCTGTAAAGGCAGTCTCCCAGGGTCGGCTCCAGGTTTAAGTAGGCCCCTGGGTGACAGAGCCACAGTAGGCCCCTTAGCAGTGAACTTACGTGGCGGGTATAAAAATTCTGAAGCTTAAACAGTTTCCTAAGATATTCCCTAGTTTATCATCCTAAACAGCCCCCTCATGGTTATTTATATACAACCATTGCCTTACCTCCTATGGATTCATTATAGAAAGCCTTATGTGGGCCCCCCAGCAGCTCTGGGCCCTTGGCACTTGGCCAGGTATGCTGCAGTCTCTTCAAGGAGATATTTACCAATTCCTGACCCACATCGATGGCCTCGCACCCAGCCAAACCAGTTCCCTACACTACATTGAAGAAAACCAAAAGCGCTGTGTACGTGTGAGAGCGCACAACCTCCCAAACGGTTGATGTAAATGACAGTCGGTATAATAAAAGTCATAAAGTCAGTATAAAGCAAATTTTATTGAACAAACCTCCCAATGATAACAGTAAATTCTTCAAAATTAAAAAAATAAAATTCAAAATGCACGGTACCAAGTTATTCAGAAATTCAAAACACTGGGGGTCATTTACTAAGGGCCCGATTCGCGTTTTCCCGACGTGTTACCCGAATATTTCCGATTTGCGCCGATTTCCCCTGTATTGCCCCGGGTTTTTGGCGCACGCGATCGGATTTTGGCGCATCGGCGCTGGCGTGCATGCGACGGAAATCGGGGGGCGTGGCCGAACGAAAACCCGACGTATTCGGAAAAAAACGCCGCATTTAAAAAACCGAAAGTGTCGCGGAGCTTGCACTTACCTTCATCCAGGATAGGCCGGTGTATTTGAGTGCGTTCCGATTCTCTTCAGCACAGCAGCGCCACCTGGTGGACGTCGGAGGAACTACCTTAATGAATCCCGGCCAGACCCGAATCCAGCGCAGAGAACGCGCCGCTGGATCGCGAACGGACCGGGTAAGTAAATCTGCCCCATTATATAAGTTGTAAAGAAAATGGTCATTTGTAGAATTTGCAGCATTAGGAGGTCACATTCCCTGAAATCAAAATCTATTTCAATCCAAAATATCCTAACAGGACAAGTTACATGTAACAAAAGGACCTTCTGTGATGTCACCTTCTGCTTGAATTTCTTTGCCTGCTGTCAGAGTAGACGCTCAGAGCTGCTGTATGATGTGAACGGCCTCCACCCTCGTGCATCTTTGTCTGAAAAGATGCCATGTGCAACAAATAGGCTTATTTACTAAGGGTCGCGGATCGCCCTTCCGTCAGACTGTTCACGGTTTGCGGGATTTGCGCAGCTATGACAGATATTTAACAGGGGTTTGCGCAGTTTAATGGGGTAAAGTCTGGTGACAGGTTCCCTTTAATACATAAGAGATCTCCCGACTCTCGCCTGATGCTGATGTCTTTGAAGATAAGCGGACAAGTTGAAAGCTAGTTATGTCTTGGGCCATCTCCTTGTAGGTAAAGCTGGCATTGCCATAGTAATATAACGTATATATTCTCAAGTATAAGCCGACCCGAGTATAAGCCGAGGCCCCTAATTTTACCACAAAATACTGGGAAAACCTAGACTCGAGTATAAGCCGAGGGTGGGAAATGCATTGGTCACAGCCTCCCCAGTACATAGCCAGCCAGCCCCTGCCCCAGTGTATATAGCCAGCCAGCCCCTGCCCCAGTGTATATAGCCAGCCAGACCCTGCCCCAGTGTATATAGCCAGCCAGCCCCTGCCCCAGTGTATATAGCCTGCCAGACCCTGCCCCAGTGTATATAGCCAGCCAGCCCCTGCCCCAGTGTATATAGCCAGCCAGCCCCTGCCCCAGTGTATATAGCCAGCCAGCCCCTGCCCCAGTGTATATAGCCAGCCAGCCCCTGCCCCAGTGTATATAGCCAGCCAGCCCCTGCCCCAGTGTATATAGCCAGCCAGCCCCTGCCCCAGTGTATATAGCCAGCCAGCCCCTGCCCCAGTGTATATAGCCTGCCAGACCCTGCCCCAGTGTATATAGCCTGCCAGACCCTGCCCCAGTGTATATAGCCTTCTGGCGCTGCCGGACAGATCGCACAGAAGATATACAGGGGTCGCCGGAAAGGTGAATTTAGATATATTTATTTTTTTGACTCGAGTATAAGCCGAGTTTGGGTTTTTCAGCACATTTTTTGTGCTGAAAAACTAGGCTTATACTCGAGTATATAAGGTACCCAAATTTAAAGAAATAATGAATCACTTTATTACCGGATTTGCCCGCAGAAGCCGCTCTCACACCATTGTTATCAATTTTAACTTTGTTCTGATCTCCACACCTAATGGACGTGGCACATTCATTGATATGTAACAGAACAACGTCATAAGGTCAATTCCAGCATGACTAAGGAGATATCTGCTGATGATTTCTAACACGGGAAAAAAGGGGTTACTCTGTTTTAGAAAAACATGGCCGCCGTTGCTGACAAGGTCACTGTTGAGGCGTGTGATTGGCTATCACATGGAAGCAATCAGAATGGGAAAGTTTTTTGATAAAATCTAAATAAAACTGTTAAAGATCACATTCCCTATACATATAATTGAAAATTTTAAGTGACATCTGGTAAGTTTGGTAGACAGTTTCACGACTTAGATGAGTAAACAAAGGAGATGGCTCCACTAGAAGTGGGCACTGTCGCAATTGTGGACCATGATTTAAAGGGATCTGTTACCCAGATTTTACCCCACTAAAATAGCAGCCCCTTCAGGTTGGGTATAAAAATGTTCTTTCTAGAAATCCCTTTTTAAAGGGAACCTGTCAGCGGAAATTGACCTAATAAACCACTATCAGTAGGCAGCTGAACACCTTCCAGATCATGTTCGTTTCATAACCCAGTGTGGGGGCATCATCCAGAAAATCAACTTCATAGTGAGATGTAAACTAGTTGTATTAAGTCAAGGAGGCGGAGAGTTTAACACTGAAGTCAAGCTCTCTCTTTCTCAGAAAGCCCCTATCACTATAATTGATGGTCCTGCATCCAGAGACATCACTAACCAGATCTCCTGAAGTCCGATATATGATGTCAATCACAGAGAAAAAGATGTTCACAGCTCCCCACCCTGACTTCAGGGTTAAACTCTCCGCCTCCTTGACTTTATAAAACCAATTTACATCTCACTTCAAAGTTGATTTTCTGGATGATGCCACCACACTGGGCCATGAAAGAAACAAAAACTCGAAGGTTTTACACTGTACAACAACATACTGGTAGTAGTTTATGAGGCCAATTGCTGATCACAGTTTTCCTTTAAATTTAAAACTCACCTATTTACCTATGGAATCTACCACCAGGGTGAAGGATTGTAAACCAAGCACTGACATACTGGTGTGTGCCCCCTCTTGTAGCATCCGTTCTTCTTTAAGCTTGTTTTTAAGAATAAAAAGCTTTAAACTGTATGCTAATGAGCCTGAGGGGCTCCAGGCTCCATTAACATCTATGGAGCCCAGAGCCCCTCAGGTTTATTTGCATAAGAAGCTAAAAGAAGAGTAGATCACACACCAGTATATCAGTGTGTTTGGTTTACAATCCTTCATCCTGGTGGATGGTATTTTAAGAAAATACAACTTTGAACGTTATGCAAATGAGCTGAGAGTCACTTTGTTCCTGAGATGAGACTGGAGGGGGGGGGCCACTTCAGATGCCGCTATCTTGGCCTTATCACTAGCGATGGGCGAACCCGATGTTTCAGTTCGGGGTTTGGCCCGCGTGTTCCAGACGCATTGACAGATTGAAGAGCCAATCAAGCAAATCGACGCCCCTAACTATGGCAATGATTGGCCAGGAATTACCCCTGGTCGGCAGGGTCAAACCCAAACCCTGAAATGACACGGGTCCATTCATCACTAATTATCGCCCCATTGAAAACACTTTGCCACCACCCCACATACACAATTTGGGGGAGATTTATCAGTGTTTGAGAGCAAAACTGCTCTAGTTGCTCATGGTAACCAATCACAGCTCAGTTTTAATTGTATAGACTGCTGTGGGGAAATGAAAGCTGGGCTGTGATTGGTTGACTTCTGATAAATCTCCTGTGTAGTATATGGTCTCTGTAGTGTAGTATATGGTCTCTGTAGTATAGGATATGGTCTCTGTAGTATAGTATATGGTCTCTGTAGTATAGTATATGGTCTCTGTAGTATAGTATATGGTCTCTGTAGTGTAGTATATGGTCTCTGTAGTATAGTATATGGTCTCTGTAGTATAATATATGGTCTCTGTAGTGTAGTATATGGTCTCTGTAGTGTAGTATACGGTTTCTGTAGTATAGTATATGGTCTCTGTAGTATAGTATACGGTCTCTGTAGTATAGTATACGGTCTCTGTAGTATAGTATATGGTCTCTGTAGTATAGTATACGGTCTCTGTAGTATAGTATATGGTCTCTGTAGTATAGTATATGGTCTCTGTAGTGTAGTATATGGTCTATGTAGTGTAGTATATGGTCTCTGTAGTATAGTATATGGTCTCTGTAGTGTAGTATATGGTCTATGTAGTGTAGTATATGGTCTCTGTAGTATAGTATATGGTCTCTGTAGTGTAGTATATGATCTCTGTAGTGTAGTATATGGTCTCTGTAGTGTAGTATATGGTCTCTGTAGTGTAGTATATGGTCTCTGTAGTATAGTATATGGTCTCTGTAGTGTAGTATATGGTCTCTGTAGTGTAGTATATGGTCTCTGTAGTATGGTATATGGTCTCTGTAGTGTAGGATATGGTCTCTGTAGTGTAGTATATGGTCTCTGTAGTATAGTATATGGTCTCTGTAGTGTAGTATATGATCTCTGTAGTGTAGTATATGGTCTCTGTAGTATAGTATATGGTCTCTGTAGTGTAGTATATGGTCTCTGTAGTATAGTATATGGTCTCTGTAGTATAATATATGGTCTCTGTAGTGTAGTATATGGTCTCTGTAGTGTAGTATATGGTCTCTGTAGTGTAGTATACGGTCTCTGTAGTATAGTATACGGTCTCTGTAGTATAGTATACGGTCTCTGTAGTGTAGTATATGGTCTCTGTAGTGTAGTATATGGTCTCTGTAGTATGGTATATGGTCTCTGTAGTATAGTATATGGTCTCTGTAGTATAGTATATGGTCTCTGTAGTATAGTATATGGTCTCTGTAGTGTAGTATATGGTCTCTGTAGTGCTGTATATGGTCTCTGTAGTGTAGGATATGGTCTCTGTAGTGTAGTATATGGTCTCTGTAGTGTAGTATATGGTCTCTGTAGTGTAGTATACGGTCTCTGTAGTATAGTATATGGTCTCTGTAGTATAGTATATGGTCTCTGTAGTGTAGTATATGGTCTCTGTAGTGCTGTATATGGTCTCTGTAGTATAGTATATGGTCTTTGTAGTGTAGTATACGGTCTCTGTAGTATAGTATACGGTCTCTTTAGTGTAGTATATGGTCTCTGTAGTATGGTATATGGTCTCTGTAGTATAGTATATGGTCTCTGTAGTGTAGTATATGGTCTCTGTAGTGTAGTATATGGTCTCTGTAGTGTAGTATATGGTCTCTGTAGTATAGTATATGGTCTCTGTAGTATAGTACAGGCGGTCCCCTACTTAAGGACACCCGACTTACAGACAACCCATAGTTACAGACGGACCCCTCTGCCCACTGTGACCTCTGGTGAAGCTCTCTGGATGCTTTACTATAGTCCCAGACTGCAATGATCAGCTGTAAGGTGTCTGTAATGAAGATTTATTGATAATTCTTGGTCCAATTACACCAAAAATTTTGAAACTCCAATTGTCACTGAGGCAAAAGAAAAAAAATTGTCTAGAACTTCCATTATAAAATATACAGTTTCGACTTACATACAAATTCAACTTAAGAACAAACCTCCAGACCCTATCTTGTATGTAACCCGGGGACTGCCTGTATATGGTCTCTGTAGTGTAGTATACGGTCTCTGTAGTATAGTATACGGTCTCTGTAGTGTAGTATATGGTCTCTGTAGTGTAGTATATGGTCTCTGTAGTGTAGCATATGGTCTCTGTAGTATAGTATATGGTCTCTGTAGTGTAGTATATGGTCTCTGTAGTGTAGTATATGGTCTCTGTAGTGTGGTATATGGTCTTTGTAGTGTAGTATATGGTCTCTGTAGTGTAGTATATGGTCTCTGTAGTATAGTATATGGTCTCTGTAGTGTAGTATATGGTCTCTGTAGTGTAGTATATGGTCTCTGTAGTGTAGTATATGGTCTCTGTAGTGTAGTATATGGTCTTTGTAGTGTAGTATATGGTCTCTGTAGTATAGTATACGGTCTCTGTAGTGTAGTATATGGTCTCTGTAGTGTAGTATATGGTCTTTGTAGTGTAGTATATGGTCTCTGTAGTATAGTATATGGTCTCTGTAGTGTAGTATATGATCTCTGTAGTGTAGCATATGGTCTCTGTAGTGTAGTATATGGTCTCTGTAGTATAGTATACGGTCTCTGTAGTGTAGTATATGATCTCTGTAGTGTAGTATATGGTCTTTGTAGTGTAGTATATGGTCTCTGTAGTGTAGTATATGGTCTATGTAGTGTAGTACATGGTCTCTGTAGTGTAGTATATGGTCTATGTAGTGTAGTATACGGTCTCTGTAGTGTAGTATATAGTCTCTGTAGTGTAGTATACGGTCTCTGTAGTGTAGTATACGGTCTCTGTAGTGTAGTATACGGTCTCTGTAGTGTAGGATATGGTCTCTGTAGTGTAGTATATGGTCTCTGTAGTATAATATATGGTCTCTGTAGTGTAGTATATGGTCTCTGTAGTGTAGTACATGGTCTCTGTAGTGTAGTATATGGTCTATGTAGTGTAGTATATGGTCTCTGTAGTGTAGTATATGGTCTCTGTAGTGTAGTATATGGTCTCTGTAGTGTAGTATATGGTCTTTGTAGTGTAGTATATGGTCTCTGTAGTATAGTATATGGTCTCTGTAAGATAGTATACGGTCTCTGTAGTGTAGTATACGGTCTCTGTAGTGTAGTATACGGTCTCTGTAGTGTAGTATATGGTCTCTGTAGTGTAGTATATGGTCTCTGTAGTATAGTATATGGTCTCTGTAGTATTGTACAGTATATGGTCTCTGTAGTGTAGTATACGGTCTCTGTAGTATAGTATACGGTCTCTGTAGTGTAGTATATGGTCTCTGTAGTGTAGTATATGGTCTCTGTAGTATAGTATACGGTCTCTGTAGTGTAGTATACGGTCTCTGTAGTGTAGTATACGGTCTCTGTAGTGTAGTATATGGTCTTTGTAGTGTAGTATATGGTCTCTGTAGTATAGTATATGGTCTCTGTAGTGTAGTATATGGTCTCTAGTGTAGTATATGGTCTCTGTAGTGTAGTATATGGTCTCTGTAGTGTAGTATATGGTCTCTGTAGTGTAGGATATGGTCTCTGTAGTGTAGTATATGGTCTCTGTAGTATAGTATATGGTCTCCGTAGTATAGTATATGGTCTCTGTAGTGTAGTATACGGTCTCTGTAGTATAGTATATGGTCTCTGTAGTATAGTATATGGTCTCTGTAGTGTAGTATATGGTCTCTGTAGTATAGTATATGGTCTCTGTAGTGTAGTATATGGTCTCTGTAGTGTAGTATATGGTCTATGTAGTGTAGTATATGGTCTCTGTAGTGTAGTATATGGTCTCTGTAGTGTAGTATATGATCTCTGTAGTGTAGTATATGGTCTCTGTAGTGTAGTATATGATCTCTGTAGTGTAGTATATGGTCTCTGTAGTGTAGTATATGGTCTCTGTAGTGTAGGATATGGTCTCTGTAGTGTAGTATATGATCTCTGTAGTGTAGTATATGGTCTCTGTAGTATAGTATACGGTCTCTGTAGTGTAGTATACGGTCTCTGTAGTGTAGTATACGGTCTCTGTAGTATAGTATATGGTCTCTGTAGTGTAGTATATGATCTCTGTAGTGTAGTATATGATCTCTGTAGTATAGTATATGGTCTCTGTAGTATAGTATATGGTCTCTAGTGTAGTATATGGTCTCTGTAGTGTAGTATATGGTCTCTGTAGTGTAGTATATGGTCTCTGTAGTGTAGGATATGGTCTCTGTAGTGTAGTATATGGTCTCTGTAGTATAGTATATGGTCTCTGTAGTATAGTATATGGTCTCTGTAGTGTAGTATACGGTCTCTGTAGTATAGTATATGGTCTCTGTAGTATAGTATATGGTCTCTGTAGTGTAGTATATGGTCTCTGTAGTATAGTATATGGTCTCTGTAGTGTAGTATATGGTCTCTGTATTGTAGTATATGATCTCTGTAGTGCTGTATACGGTCTCTGTAGTGTAGTATATGGTCTCTGTAGTGTAGTATATGGTCTCTGTATTGTAGTATATGATCTCTGTAGTGTAGTATACGGTCTCTGTAGTGTAGTATATGGTCTCTGTAGTGTAGTATATGGTCTCTGTAGTGTAGTATATGGTCTCTGTAGTGTAGTATATGGTCTCTGTTGTGTAGTATATGGTCTCTGTAGTGTAGGATATGGTCTCTGTAGTGTAGTATATGATCTCTGTAGTGTAGTATATGGTCTCTGTAGTATAGTATACGGTCTCTGTAGTGTAGTATACTGTCTCTGTAGTGTAGTATACGGTCTCTGTAGTATAGTATACGGTCTCTGTAGTGTAGGATATGGTCTCTATAGTGTAGTATATGATCTCTGTAGTGTAGTATATGGTCTCTGTAGTATAGTATACGGTCTCTGTAGTGTAGTATACGGTCTCTGTAGTGTAGTATACGGTCTCTGTAGTATAGTATACGGTCTCTGTAGTGTAGTATATGATCTCTGTAGTATAGTATATGGTCTCTGTAGTATAGTATATGGTCTCTGTAGTGTAGTATATGGTCTCTGTAGTGTAGTATATGGTCTTTGTAGTGTAGTATATGGTCTTTGTAGTGTAGTATATGGTCTCTGTAGTATAGTATACGGTCTCTGTAGTGTAGTATATGGTCTCTGTAGTGTAGTATATGGTCTTTGTAGTGTAGTATATGGTCTCTGTAGTATAGTATATGGTCTCTGTAGTGTAGTATATGGTCTCTAGTGTAGTATATGGTCTCTGTAGTATAGTATATGGTCTCTGTAGTGTAGTATATGGTCTCTGTAGTGTAGTATACGGTCTCTGTAGTGTAGTATACGGTCTCTGTAGTGTAGTATACGGTCTCTGTAGTGTAGTATATGTTCTCTGTAGTGTAGTATATGGTCTCTGTAGTGTAGTATATGGTCTCTGTAGTGTAGTATATGGTCTCTGTAGTGTAGTATATGGTCTCTGTAGTGTAGTATACGGTCTCTGTAGTGTAGTATACGGTCTCTGTAGTGTAGTATACGGTCTCTGTAGTATAGTATATGATCTCTGTAGTGTAGTATATGGTCTCTGTAGTGTAGTATACGGTCTCTGTAGTATAGTATACGGTCTCTGTAGTATAGTATATGATCTCTGTAGTGTAGTATATGGTCTCTGTAGTGTAGTATACGGTCTCTGTAGTATAGTATACGGTCTCTGTAGTATAGTATATGGTCTCTGTAGTGTAGTATATGATCTCTGTAGTGTAGTATATGATCTCTGTAGTGTAGTATATGGTCTCTGTAGTGTAGTATTTGGTCTCTGTAGTGTAGTATATGGTCTCTGTAGTATAGTATATGGTCTCTGTAGTATAGTACAGGCGGTCCCCTACTTAAGGACACCCGACTTACAGACAACCCATAGTTACAGACGGACCCCTCTGCCCACTGTGACCTCTGGTGAAGCTCTCTGGATGCTTTACTATAGTCCCAGACTGCAATGATCAGCTGTAAGGTGTCTGTAATGAAGCTTTATTGATAATTCTTGGTCCAATTACACCAAAAATTTTGAAACTCCAATTGTCACTGAGGCAAAAGAAAAAAAATTGTCTAGAACTTCCATTATAAAATATACAGTTTCGACTTACATACAAATTCAACTTAAGAACAAACCTCCAGACCCTATCTTGTATGTAACCCGGGGACTGCCTGTATATGGTCTCTGTAGTGTAGTATACGGTCTCTGTAGTATAGTATACGGTCTCTGTAGTATAGTATATGGTCTCTGTAGTGTAGTATATGGTCTCTGTAGTGTAGTATATGGTCTTTGTAGTGTAGTATATGGTCTCTGTAGTATAGTATATGGTCTCTGTAGTGTAGTATATGGTCTCTGTAGTGTAGTATATAGTCTCTGTAGTGTAGTATATGGTCTTTGTAGTGTAGTATATGGTCTCTGTAGTATAGTATACGGTCTCTGTAGTGTAGTATATGGTCTCTGTAGTGTAGTATATGGTCTTTGTAGTGTAGTATATGGTCTCTGTAGTATAGTATATGGTCTCTGTAGTGTAGTATATGGTCTCTAGTGTAGGATATGGTCTCTGTAGTATAGTATATGGTCTCTGTAGTGTAGTATATGGTCTCTGTAGTGTAGTATATGGTCTCTGTAGTGTAGTATATGGTCTCTGTAGTGTAGTATACAGTCTCTGTAGTGTAGTATACGGTCTCTGTAGTGTAGTATACGGTCTCCGTAGTGTAGTATATGTTCTCTGTAGTGTAGTATATGGTCTCTGTAGTATAGTATATGGTCTCTGTAGTGTAGTATATGGTCTCTGTAGTGTAGTATATGATCTCTGTAGTGTAGTATATGGTCTCTGTAGTGTAGTATATGGTCTCTGTAGTGTAGTATATGGTCTCTGTAGTGTAGTATACGGTCTCTGTAGTATAGTATATGGTCTCTGTAGTGTAGTATATGATCTCTGTAGTGTAGTATATGGTCTCTGTAGTGTAGTATATGATCTCTGTAGTGTAGCATATGGTCTCTGTAGTGTAGTATATGGTCTCTGTAGTATAGTATACGGTCTCTGTAGTGTAGTATATGATCTCTGTAGTGTAGTATATGGTCTCTGTAGTGTAGTATATGGTCTCTGTAGTGTAGTATATGGTCTATGTAGTGTAGTACATGGTCTCTGTAGTGTAGTATATGGTCTATGTAGTGTAGTATACGGTCTCTGTAGTGTAGTATATAGTCTGTAGTGTAGTATACGGTCTCTGTAGTGTAGTATACGGTCTCTGTAGTGTAGGATATGGTCTCTGTAGTGTAGTATATGGTCTCTGTAGTATAATATATGGTCTCTGTAGTGTAGTATATGGTCTCTGTAGTGTAGTACATGGTCTCTGTAGTGTAGTATATGGTCTCTGTAGTGTAGTATATGGTCTCTGTAGTATAGTATATGGTCTTTGTAGTGTAGTATATGGTCTCTGTAGTGTAGTATATGGTCTCTGTAGTGTAGTATATGGTCTTTGTAGTGTAGTATATGGTCTCTGTAGTATAGTATACGGTCTCTGTAGTGTAGTATACGGTCTCTGTAGTGTAGTATACGGTCTCTGTAGTGTAGTATATGGTCTCTGTAGTGTAGTATATGGTCTCTGTAGTATAGTATATGGTCTCTGTAGTATTGTACAGTATATGGTCTCTGTAGTGTAGTATACGGTCTCTGTAGTATAGTATACGGTCTCTGTAGTGTAGTATATGGTCTCTGTAGTGTAGTATATGGTCTTTGTAGTGTAGTATATGGTCTCTGTAGTATAGTATATGGTCTCTGTAGTGTAGTATATGGTCTCTAGTGTAGTATATGGTCTCTGTAGTGTAGTATATGGTCTCTGTAGTGTAGTATATGGTCTCTGTAGTGTAGGATATGGTCTCTGTAGTGTAGTATATGGTCTCTGTAGTATAGTATATGGTCTCTGTAGTATAGTATATGGTCTCTGTAGTATAGTATACGGTCTCTGTAGTGTAGTATACGGTCTCTGTAGTGTAGTATACGGTCTCTGTAGTGTAGTATATGGTCTTTGTAGTGTAGTATATGGTCTCTGTAGTATAGTATATGGTCTCTGTAGTATTGTACAGTATATGGTCTCTGTAGTGTAGTATACGGTCTCTGTAGTATAGTATACGGTCTCTGTAGTGTAGTATATGGTCTCTGTAGTGTAGTATATGGTCTCTGTAGTATAGTATATGATCTCTGTAGTGTAGTATATGGTCTCTGTAGTGTAGTATATGGTCTCTGTAGTGTAGTATACGGTCTCTGTAGTATAGTATACGGTCTCTGTAGTATAGTATATGGTCTCTGTAGTGTAGTATATGGTCTCTGTAGTGTAGTATATGGTCTTTGTAGTGTAGTATATGGTCTCTGTAGTATAGTATATGGTCTCTGTAGTGTAGTATATGGTCTCTGTAGTGTAGTATATAGTCTCTGTAGTGTAGTATATGGTCTTTGTAGTGTAGTATATGGTCTCTGTAGTATAGTATACGGTCTCTGTAGTGTAGTATATGGTCTCTGTAGTGTAGTATATGGTCTTTGTAGTGTAGTATATGGTCTCTGTAGTATAGTATATGGTCTCTGTAGTGTAGTATATGGTCTCTAATGTAGGATATGGTCTCTGTAGTATAGTATATGGTCTCTGTAGTGTAGTATATGGTCTCTGTAGTGTAGTATATGGTCTCTGTAGTGTAGTATATGGTCTCTGTAGTGTAGTATACAGTCTCTGTAGTGTAGTATACGGTCTCTGTAGTGTAGTATACGGTCTCCGTAGTGTAGTATATGTTCTCTGTAGTGTAGTATATGGTCTCTGTAGTATAGTATATGGTCTCTGTAGTGTAGTATATGGTCTCTGTAGTGTAGTATATGATCTCTGTAGTGTAGTATATGGTCTCTGTAGTGTAGTATATGGTCTCTGTAGTGTAGTATACGGTCTCTGTAGTATAGTATATGGTCTCTGTAGTGTAGTATATGATCTCTGTAGTGTAGTATATGGTCTCTGTAGTGTAGTATATGATCTCTGTAGTGTAGCATATGGTCTCTGTAGTGTAGTATATGGTCTCTGTAGTATAGTATACGGTCTCTGTAGTGTAGTATATGATCTCTGTAGTGTAGTAAATGGTCTCTGTAGTGTAGTATATGGTCTCTGTAGTGTAGTATATGGTCTATGTAGTGTAGTACATGGTCTCTGTAGTGTAGTATATGGTCTATGTAGTGTAGTATACGGTCTCTGTAGTGTAGTATATAGTCTGTAGTGTAGTATACGGTCTCTGTAGTGTAGTATACGGTCTCTGTAGTGTAGGATATGGTCTCTGTAGTGTAGTATATGGTCTCTGTAGTATAATATATGGTCTCTGTAGTGTAGTATATGGTCTCTGTAGTGTAGTACATGGTCTCTGTAGTGTAGTATATGGTCTCTGTAGTGTAGTATATGGTCTCTGTAGTATAGTATATGGTCTTTGTAGTGTAGTATATGGTCTCTGTAGTGTAGTATATGGTCTCTGTAGTGTAGTATATGGTCTTTGTAGTGTAGTATATGGTCTCTGTAGTATAGTATATGGTCTCTGTAGTATAGTATACGGTCTCTGTAGTGTAGTATACGGTCTCTGTAGTGTAGTATACGGTCTCTGTAGTGTAGTATATGGTCTCTGTAGTATAGTATATGGTCTCTGTAGTATTGTACAGTATATGGTCTCTGTAGTGTAGTATACGGTCTCTGTAGTATAGTATACGGTCTCTGTAGTGTAGTATATGGTCTCTGTAGTGTAGTATATGGTCTTTGTAGTGTAGTATATGGTCTCTGTAGTATAGTATATGGTCTCTGTAGTGTAGTATATGGTCTCTAGTGTAGTATATGGTCTCTGTAGTGTAGTATATGGTCTCTGTAGTGTAGTATATGGTCTCTGTAGTGTAGGATATGGTCTCTGTAGTGTAGTATATGGTCTCTGTAGTATAGTATATGGTCTCTGTAGTATAGTATATGGTCTCTGTAGTATAGTATACGGTCTCTGTAGTGTAGTATACGGTCTCTGTAGTGTAGTATACGGTCTCTGTAGTGTAGTATATGGTCTCTGTAGTGTAGTATATGGTCTTTTTAGTGTAGTATATGGTCTCTGTAGTATAGTATACGGTCTCTGTAGTGTAGTATATGGTCTCTGTAGTGTAGTATATGGTCTCTGTAGTGTAGTATATGGTCTTTTTAGTGTAGTATATGGTCTCTGTAGTATAGTATACGGTCTCTGTAGTGTAGTATATGGTCTCTGTAGTGTAGTATACGGTCTCTGTAGTGTAGTATATGGTCTCTGTAGTATTGTACAGTATATGGTCTCTGTAGTGTAGTATACGGTCTCTGTAGTATAGTATACGGTCTCTGTAGTGTAGTATATGGTCTCTGTAGTGTAGTATATGGTCTTTTTAGTGTAGTATATGGTCTCTGTAGTATAGTATATGGTCTCTGTAGTGTAGTATACGGTCTCTGTAGTGTAGTATACGGTCTCTGTAGTGTAGTATATGGTCTCTGTAGTGTAGTATACGGTCTCTGTAGTGTAGTATATGGTCTCTGTAGTGTAGTATATGGTCTCTGTAGTGTAGGATATGGTCTCTGTAGTGTAGTATACGGTCTCTGTAGTGTAGTATATGGTCTCTGTAGTGTAGTATATGGTCTCTGTAGTGTAGTATATGGTCTCTGTAGTGTAGGATATGGTCTCTGTAGTGTAGTATACGGTCTCTGTAGTGTAGTATACGGTCTCTGTAGTATAGTATACGGTCTCTGTAGTGTAGTATATGGTCTCTGTAGTATAGTATATGGTCTCTGTAGTATAGTATATGGTCTCTGTAGTGTAGGATATGGTCTCTGTAGTGTAGTATACGGTCTCTGTAGTATAGTATACGGTCTCTGTAGTGTAGTATATGATCTCTGTAGTGTAGTATATGGTCTCTGTAGTGTATTATATGGTCTCTGTAGTGTAGTATATGGTCTATGTAGTGTAGTACATGGTCTCTGTAGTGTAGTATATGGTCTATGTAGTGTAGTATACGGTCTCTGTAGTGTAGTATATAGTCTCTGTAGTGTAGTATACGGTCTCTGTAGTGTAGTATACGGTCTCTGTAGTGTAGTATACGGTCTCTGTAGTGTAGGATATGGTCTCTGTAGTGTAGTATATGGTCTCTGTAGTATAATATAGGGTCTCTGTAGTGTAGTATATTGTCTCTGTAGTGTAGTATATGGTCTATGTAGTGTAGTATATGGTCTCTGTAGTGTAGTATATGGTCTCTGTAGTGTAGTATATGGTCTCTGTAGTATAGTATATGGTCTTTGTAGTGTAGTATATGGTCTCTGTAGTGTAGTATATGGTCTCTGTAGTGTAGTATATGGTCTTTGTAGTGTAGTATATGGTCTCTGTAGTATAGTATATGGTCTCTGTAATATAGTATACGGTCTCTGTAGTGTAGTATACGGTCTCTGTAGTGTAGTATACGGTCTCTGTAGTGTAGTATATGGTCTCTGTAGTGTAGTATATGGTCTCTGTAGTATTGTACAGTATATGGTCTCTGTAGTGTAGTATACGGTCTCTGTAGTATAGTATACGGTCTCTGTAGTGTAGTATATGGTTTCTGTAGTGTAGTATATGGTCTTTGTAGTGTAGTATATGGTCTCTGTAGTATAGTATATGGTCTCTGTAGTGTAGTATATGGTCTCTAGTGTAGTATATGGTCTCTGTAGTGTAGTATATGGTCTCTGTAGTGTAGTATATGGTCTCTGTAGTGTAGGATATGGTCTCTGTAGTGTAGTATATGGTCTCTGTAGTATAGTATATGGTCTCCGTAGTATAGTATATGGTCTCTGTAGTGTAGTATACGGTCTCTGTAGTATAGTATATGGTCTCTGTAGTATAGTATATGGTCTCTGTAGTGTAGTATATGGTCTCTGTAGTATAGTATATGGTCTCTGTAGTGTAGTATATGATCTCTGTAGTGTAGTATATGGTCTCTGTAGTGTAGTATATGATCTCTGTAGTGTAGTATATGGTCTCTGTAGTGTAGTATATGGTCTCTGTAGTGTAGGATATGGTCTCTGTAGTGTAGTATATGATCTCTGTAGTATAGTATATGGTCTCTGTAGTGCAGTATATGGTCTCTGTAGTGTAGTATATGGTCTCTGTAGTGTAGTATATGATCTCTGTAGTATAGTATATGGTCTCTGTAGTATAGTATACGGTCTCTGTAGTGTAGTATATGATCTCTGTAGTGTAGTATATGGTCTCTGTAGTATAGTATACGGTCTCTGTAGTGTAGTATACGGTCTCTGTAGTGTAGTATACGGTCTCTGTAGTATAGTATATGGTCTCTGTAGTGTAGTATATGATCTCTGTAGTGTAGTATATGATCTCTGTAGTATAGTATATGGTCTCTGTAGTATAGTATATGGTCTCTAGTGTAGTATATGGTCTCTGTAGTGTAGTATATGGTCTCTGTAGTGTAGTATATGGTCTCTGTAGTGTAGGATATGGTCTCTGTAGTGTAGTATATGTTCTCTGTAGTATAGTATATGGTCTCTGTAGTATAGTATATGGTCTCTGTAGTGTAGTATACGGTCTCTGTAGTATAGTATATGGTCTCTGTAGTATAGTATATGGTCTCTGTAGTGTAGTATATGGTCTCTGTAGTATAGTATATGGTCTCTGTAGTGTAGTATATGGTCTCTGTATTGTAGTATATGATCTCTGTAGTGTAGTATACGGTCTCTGTAGTGTAGTATATGGTCTCTGTAGTGTAGTATATGGTCTCTGTAGTGTAGTATATGGTCTCTGTAGTGTAGGATATGGTCTCTGTAGTGTAGTATATGATCTCTGTAGTGTAGTATATGGTCTCTGTAGTATAGTATACGGTCTCTGTAGTGTAGTATACGGTCTCTGTAGTGTAGTATACGGTCTCTGTAGTATAGTATACGGTCTCTGTAGTGTAGGATACGGTCTCTGTAGTGTAGTATATGATCTCTGTAGTGTAGTATATGGTCTCTGTAGTATAGTATACGGTCTCTGTAGTGTAGTATACGGTCTCTGTAGTGTAGTATACGGTCTCTGTAGTATAGTATATGGTCTCTGTAGTGTAGTATATGATCTCTGTAGTATAGTATATGGTCTCTGTAGTATAGTATATGGTCTCTGTAGTGTAGTATATGGTCTCTGTAGTGTAGTATATGGTCTTTGTAGTGTAGTATATGGTCTTTGTAGTGTAGTATATGGTCTCTGTAGTATACTATACGGTCTCTGTAGTGTAGTATATGGTCTCTGTAGTGTAGTATATGGTCTCTGTAGTGTAGTATATGGTCTTTGTAGTGTAGTATATGGTCTTTGTAGTGTAGTATATGGTCTCTGTAGTATACTATACGGTCTCTGTAGTGTAGTATATGGTCTCTGTAGTGTAGTATATGGTCTTTGTAGTGTAGTATATGGTCTCTGTAGTATAGTATATGGTCTCTGTAGTGTAGTATATGGTCTCTAGTGTAGTATATGGTCTCTGTAGTATAGTATATGGTCTCTGTAGTGTAGTATATGGTCTCTGTAGTGTAGTATATGGTCTCTGTAGTGTAGTATATGGTCTCTGTAGTGTAGTATACGGTCTCTGTAGTGTAGTATACGGTCTCTGTAGTGTAGTATATGTTCTCTGTAGTGTAGTATATGGTCTCTGTAGTATAGTATATGGTCTCTGTAGTGTAGTATATGGTCTCTGTAGTGTAGTATATGGTCTCTGTAGTGTAGTATACGGTCTCTGTAGTGTAGTATACGGTCTCTGTAGTGTAGTATACGGTCTCTGTAGTGTAGTATACGGTCTCTGTAGTGTAGTATACGGTCTCTGTAGTATAGTATACGGTCTCTGTAGTATAGTATATGGTCTCTGTAGTGTAGTATATGGTCTCTGTAGTGTAGTATATGGTCTTTGTAGTGTAGTATATGGTCTCGGTAGTATAGTATATGGTCTCTGTAGTGTAGTATATGGTCTCTGTAGTGTAGTATATGGTCTCTGTAGTGTAGTATATGGTCTTTGTAGTGTAGTATATGGTCTCTGTAGTATAGTATACGGTCTCTGTAGTGTAGTATATGGTCTCTGTAGTGTAGTATATGGTCTTTGTAGTGTAGTATATGGTCTCTGTAGTATAGTATATGGTCTCTGTAGTGTAGTATATGGTCTCTAGTGTAGGATATGGTCTCTGTAGTATAGTATATGGTCTCTGTAGTGTAGTATATGGTCTCTGTAGTGTAGTATATGGTCTCTGTAGTGTAGTATACGGTCTCTGTAGTGTAGTATACGGTCTCTGTAGTGTAGTATACGGTCTCCGTAGTGTAGTATATGTTCTCTGTAGTGTAGTATATGGTCTCTGTAGTATAGTATATGGTCTCTGTAGTGTAGTATATGGTCTCTGTAGTGTAGTATATGATCTCTGTAGTGTAGTATATGGTCTCTGTAGTGTAGTATATGGTCTCTGTAGTGTAGTATATGGTCTCTGTAGTGTAGCATACGGTCTCTGTAGTATAGTATATGGTCTCTGTAGTGTAGTATATGATCTCTGTAGTATAGTATATGGTCTCTGTAGTGTAGTATATGATCTCTGTAGTGTAGCATATGGTCTCTGTAGTGTAGTATATGGTCTCTGTAGTATAGTATACGGTCTCTGTAGTGTAGTATATGATCTCTGTAGTGTAGTATATGGTCTCTGTAGTGTAGTATATGGTCTCTGTAGTGTAGTATATGGTCTATGTAGTGTAGTACATGGTCTCTGTAGTGTAGTATATGGTCTATGTAGTGTAGTATACAGTCTCTGTAGTGTAGTATATAGTCTCTGTAGTGTAGTATACGGTCTCTGTAGTGTAGTATACGGTCTCTGTAGTGTAGGATATGGTCTCTGTAGTGTAGTATATGGTCTCTGTAGTATAATATATGGTCTCTGTAGTGTAGTATATGGTCTCTGTAGTGTAGTACATGGTCTCTGTAGTGTAGTATATGGTCTCTGTAGTGTAGTATATGGTCTCTGTAGTATAATATATGGTCTTTGTAGTGTAGTATATGGTCTCTGTAGTGTAGTATATGGTCTCTGTAGTGTAGTATATGGTCTTTGTAGTGTAGTATATGGTCTCTGTAGTATAGTATATGGTCTCTGTAGTATAGTATACGGTCTCTGTAGTGTAGTATACGGTCTCTGTAGTGTAGTATACGGTCTCTGTAGTGTAGTATATGGTCTCTGTAGTGTAGTATATGGTCTCTGTAGTATAGTATATGGTCTCTGTAGTATTGTACAGTATATGGTCTCTGTAGTGTAGTATACGGTCTCTGTAGTATAGTATACGGTCTCTGTAGTGTAGTATATGGTCTCTGTAGTGTAGTATATGGTCTTTGTAGTGTAGTATATGGTCTCTGTAGTATAGTATATGGTCTCTGTAGTGTAGTATATGGTCTCTAGTGTAGTATATGGTCTCTGTAGTGTAGTATATGGTCTCTGTAGTGTAGGATATGGTCTCTGTAGTGTAGTATATGGTCTCTGTAGTATAGTATATGGTCTCTGTAGTATAGTATATGGTCTCTGTAGTATAGTATACGGTCTCTGTAGTGTAGTATACGGTCTCTGTAGTGTAGTATACGGTCTCTGTAGTGTAGTATATGGTCTCTGTAGTGTAGTATATGGTCTCTGTAGTATAGTATATGGTCTCTGTAGTATTGTACAGTATATGGTCTCTGTAGTGTAGTATACGGTCTCTGTAGTATAGTATACGGTCTCTGTAGTGTAGTATATGGTCTCTGTAGTGTAGTATATGGTCTTTGTAGTGTAGTATATGGTCTCTGTAGTATAGTATATGGTCTCTGTAGTGTAGTATATGGTCTCTAGTGTAGTATATGGTCTCTGTAGTGTAGTATATGGTCTCTGTAGTGTAGTATATGGTCTCTGTAGTGTAGTATATGGTCTCTGTAGTGTAGGATATGGTCTCTGTAGTGTAGTATATGGTCTCTGTAGTATAGTATATGGTCTCTGTAGTGTAGTATATGGTCTCTGTAGTGTAGTATATGGTCTCTGTAGTGTAGTATACGGTCTCTGTAGTATAGTATATGGTCTCTGTAGTGTAGTATATGGTCTCTGTAGTGTAGTATATGGTCTCTGTAGTATAGTATATGGTCTCTGTAGTGTAGTATATGGTCTCTGTAGTGTAGTATATGATCTCTGTAGTGTAGTATATGGTCTCTGTAGTGTAGTATATGATCTCTGTAGTGTAGTATATGGTCTCTGTAGTGTAGTATATGGTCTCTGTAGTGTAGTATATGGTCTCTGTAGTGTAGGATATGGTCTCTGTAGTGTAGTATATGATCTCTGTAGTGTAGTATATGGTCTCTGTAGTATAGTATACGGTCTCTGTAGTGTAGTATACGGTCTCTGTAGTGTAGTATACGGTCTCTGTAGTATAGTATATGGTCTCTGTAGTGTAGTATATGATCTCTGCAGTGTAGTATATGATCTCTGTAGTATAGTATATGGTCTCTGTAGTATAGTATATGGTCTCTGTAGTGTAGTATATGATCTCTGTAGTGTAGTATACGGTCTCTGTAGTGTAGTATATGGTCTTTGTAGTGTAGTATATGGTCTCTGTAGTGCAGTATATGGTCTCTGTAGTGTAGGATATGGTCTCTGTAGTGTAGTACATGGTCTCTGTAGTGTAGTATATGGTCTCTGTAGTGTAGTATATGGTCTCTGTAGTGTAGGATATGGTCCCTGTAGTGTAGTATATGGTCTATGTAGTGTAGTATATGGTCTCTGTAGTGTAGTATATGGTCTCTGTAGTGTAGTATATGGTCTCTGTAGTGTAGGATATGGTCTCTGTAGTGTAGTATATGGTCTCTGTAGTGTAGTACATGGTCTCTGTAGTGTAGTATATGGTCTCTGTAGTGTAGTATATGGTCTCTGTAGTGTAGTACATGGTCTCTGTAGTGTAGTATATGGTCTCTGTAGTGTAGTATATGGTCTCTGTAGTGTAGGATATGGTCTATGTAGTGTAGTATATGGTCTATGTAGTGTAGTACATGGTCTCTGTAGTGTAGTATATGGTCTATGTAGTGTAGTATATGGTCTCTGTAGTGTAGTATATGGTCTCTGTAGTGTAGTATATGGTCTCTGTAGTATAGTATATGGTCTCTGTAGTATAGTATATGGTCTCTGTAGTATAGTATATGGTCTTTGTAGTGTAGTATATGGTCTCTGTAGTGTAGTATATGGTCTCTGTAGTGTAGTATATGGTCTCTGTAGTGTAGTATATGGTCTCTGTAGTGTAGTATATGGTCTCTGTAGTATATTATATGGTCTCTGTAGTGTAGTATATGGTCTCTGTAGTATAGTATATGGTCTCTGTAGTGTAGTATATGGTCTCTGTAGTATAGTATATGGTCTCTGTAGTGTAGTATATGGTCTCTGTAGTGTAGTATATGGTCTCTGTAGTGTAGTATATGGTCTCTGTAGTGTAGTATATGGTCTTTGTAGTGTAGTATATGGTCTCTGTAGTATAGTATATGGTCTCTGTAGTGTAGTATATGGTCTCTGTAGTGTAGTATATGGTCTCTGTAGTGTAGTATATGGTCTCTGTAGTGTAGTATATGGTCTCTGTAGTGTAGTATATGGTCTTTGTAGTATAGTATATGGTCTCTGTAGTATAGTATATGGTCTCTGCAGTATAGTATATGATTTACACGTAGAGCAGGCAGTGACTAGCCAAGTCTTTGACTTGCCCATTGACAAACATAAGAGGATGGTTATGTAATAAAGATGAATGGAAAAATGGAGTAACACAATGTATATAACATTCTCCTCTGTCACCAGTTATGTTATGTGGGTGACCTGCAGAGTCAGTACAGAACTGATAATGGACCTGGTTAATTATTACACCATCATTACACATAGGACTACACAGGGACTGAACTTTGCAATGAATTTCACTTGTTCACAGACATTTTATTGGAAGCATAAACTTAAAGGGGATCTCTGATATCTCAGCCCATATCCTCTATTGGGGGCATATAGAGTCCCCATGTCTTTTTACCAGAACAGGACAAAGAACTTTTTAATTCCACTTTAGTTTATAGGAAATCTACCATCAAAATCCATCATGATAAATCATTTACTCATAGATCCAGGCACCGTCACTGTGGTATCTTCTTATGTTTGTTATCCATGGCCTCCTTCCTTTATTGATTATAATTATCAACAATAAAATGATGCTACTGGAGGGGTCCTTCCGTGCTGTAGCTTCACGGGGCGTTACAATGTACAAGAGCACTTCCCCCCCTTCCCACGGTGTGGGATTACATGAGGCAGAGGTGAAGTGGGAACCGAGCAGGGGATGGGGGAGACAGTGTAACAGCGCGTGGAGCTATAGAACAGAGGGGCTCTGGTAACACCCGCTCTCTCAAGAGCCCCTTTGAATCATTAGGATAATTGATTTTAGAAGAAAGGAGGCCATGAATAACAAATATAAGAAGATTTGCACATCTAAACGGTAAATCAGCAACCTCTTGAAAATACTTGGTCCTGAAAGTCAGACAAACCTAGTTTATAGTCGTATAAATGGATGTTTTTCACCGCCCTTTCCCAAAAAATAGGGAGGGGGGTCAAAAGAGGTAAAAGAAGGCCCAGTCAGCCCACCAGCAATGACTCCCTGACTTAGGGCTCTTACAAGGTCAGATGGAGAGGCTAATAGTAAAAACATTTCCTAAAATAATAAAATGAAACATAACACTATAAAACAGCAACAAATTTCATTTCTTTATTGTAGTCAAAAATCGAGTGGTACAGATAATAAATACAACTACTTCTATTATTTTCATTTTGATTGTCGTTCAGTTTGTAAAACCTTCTTTAGTTTTTCTAAACCTAAAAACAAAATAAAATGAGGATTTATCTTCATCTTAAAGTAGTCTAAGTCCAGGTTTGCGGCAGGACATTTATTATACAAGTTATAAGGATCATAATGGCGCAGATTTACTTACCCGGTCCATTCGCGATCCAGCGGCGCGTTCTCTGTGGTGGATTCGGGTCCGGCCGGGATTCGCTAAGGTAGTTCCTCCGCCGTCCACCAGGTAGCGCTGCTGCGCTGAAGTTCCCCGAAATGCACTCAAGTTCACCGCCTATACCTAGTGAAGGTAAGTGCAAGTCTCGCGACACTTTTTTTTTTTTAATGCGGCGGTTTTTCCGAATTCGTGAGGTTTTCGTTCGGCCACGCCCCCGATTTCCGTCGCGTGCACCAAAATCCCGGGGCAATTCAGGGAAAATCGGCGCAAATCGGAAATATTCGGGTAACATGTCGGGAAAACACGAATCGGGCCCTTAGTAAATGACCCCCATTGTCTTAAGAAGCAGGATGGCTGATGGCTGAAGAAGCAAGATTATCACCCACAGAAGATATATTATACTCTACATATGACAGATTACAAAAAATAAGACAATCTTCTTTCTAAGAAGATATAATTGTCACTTCTTTAGAGGATACATGCAATGGCAAGTCATTTTTTAAAAATCTCTTTAAATGGCCCCATACAAGAGGCTCAGTCTACTTAGGATAAGGAAGGATATGTGACAAGGGGATGTACTTACAAATCTGTAAGATATCATCGGGGAGGGCGGTGGTCAAGCGGAACCATCCCGGCTCAGAGCACTCGAATGCTTCACCCCGGATGATGTAAAGTTTCTCAGCAATAAACCGTCTCCACAGATCCGCCTCCGCCTCAAACGTCTGAGGTCTCAGGAACTACATTTAGGAGAAACATCATGAAAGGTGATGAAAGCACTGTGGGGTTCCTGGGCCCATCACTCACACCCTTCATCAGTCAAGTAGAACTTAATGGCCTCAAATTTGGGTCCTCATCAGCTTGACCTCCGGGATCTAGTATTGGGTTACAGATTGGCCCTTCTGGAGGATCCTCTGGTTCTCTACTGGGCCAGTATGACAAAGTAGGGGGAAGAACAAATGAAAGGATGAAATAGCAGGGAAAATGTTTAAGGGATGAAATGATTGGAGGTAACACGAAGGGAGGAGGGTTGGGAAAGGAAGTAAAGGTGGAAATGAAGGACATTTATGGGGGAAACGGAAAGGAGAATAGGAATCAATGAAAGGAAGTGGGAAGGAACTACAAATGTGGATTAAAGTAATAAGGGAATCCTGGACAGGAGTCAGGGCAGGAAGGAAGGTAATAAGAAAGAAAGGAGGAAGGGCATGAACAAGGAAAGAGGAGAGTAAAGAAGGAGAAAGAGAAGGTACTAATGGAAAAATGAAAACAGAAAGGAATAGAAAGGGAATGGAATGGGGAAACAAAGTAATGGGAAAGGAAATTAATGGATAAAGAAAGCGGTGGATAAGGAAAGGAATAGTAAAAGAATGGATAAGGAAATTGATGGACAAAGGATGGGAAAGGAAAGGGGTGGATAAGGAAAGGAATGGGATGGGAAAGAACTGACTGTAACAAAGTGTCAGCTCTACATCCTGCTATAGGGTGATGTTGTCATCATCTTGGTTCCCACCGGAACTGACTATGGTAACATTCTGAACAGTCAGGCTCAAAATGTATGTAGAACATGACACTATAAATGTGATAACTATGTCCTGGTGCGTTACGAACTGGAATCAATGTCACATCAGTCAGAGTTTGATTTACATTGTCCTGTAGGGAGATGAAACTGTAGTGGACACTAGGGGCTCAGAGACCTGATGACTTACCTGATAATAATAATAATTCTTTATTTATATAGCGCACACAGATTACGCAGCGCTGCACAAAGCTTGTCACATCAGTCCCTGTCCCCATGGGGCTCACAATCTAATCAGCCTGCCAGTATGTTTTGGAGTGTGGGAGGAAACCGGAGGACCCGGAGGAAACCCACGCAAACATGGAGAGAACATACAAACTCGATGTTATACTGTCTTTAAAATAAAAAAAACATTGGTCTAGAAAACCCTTCTATAATCACACATAGATCTGATCCACATACCTTCCTGAGATCAGCCCAGACATAGATCCCCGTGGACCGGTGGAGAACTGATATTCCTAGCTTGTTGAGCCCAGTAACAAGCGTCTTCTGAGATTCTCTAAGTAGTTTTTTATTGGTTGGGACATACACATTGTCCAACCAGTCTGCAAAGTAAATGTAAGGTTTTAGACCATTAACTTTCCATAAGCCACCGCTTGTACAGGACTCTCCATGTCCCCCCTTATAGCTGATATCTGCTTGTCTCCATCAACTTTTAAATATGTTGTATCTATTTCTGTTCAGAACTTTAAGCAAAGCAGATACATGAATACTCCAGGCATTAACCCTTATGGGATGTGTAAACCAGTTGTTTTATTGTACAATACAAACGTAGTAACATTTAAAAACAAAAACTATACAAATTTGAAAAAATATATATGAAAAGAATTTTAAAAAGTTCTGGCTTTTGGCATGCCTCATGGGAAAAAAAATGTTTTGTTGGTCGTTTAAGTGTTCATATACTTTTAATAAACCTTACATAAATAAGTTATGCAGGCGACTACATCCCCCTTCATTTGGATCTTATTAGCCTCTTTCCATTCTTCCCAATCAGATTTCTTTCCCATCGTTCACGCTACCTCTATGTAATTTGAAAACTCAGTGAGCAAGATAGAATTCAGCAGAGATTTCTGAATTCTATCTTGCTCACTGAGGTGTCAAATTACATAGAGGTAGCGTGAACGATGGGAGTCGGCTCACTTAACCCCGCCCCTAAAATGCATTGGAATTAGTTGACTTTCTGGACTGAGGTTCCCTATTTTATATTTAATAGGGGGCCGTTCATGAGCCAGAAGAGCCGGCTCTTCTTAGTGTGCGGAGCCTAATGATCCAGCTCAGTAAGAAGAGCTGGACTTCCAATCACTACAAACTGCAGATAGCAACAGCAGGAAAACTGCTAGAAACTAGAGATGAATGGACCCGAACTTTCGGTTCAGCATCCTACATTTGCCAGTTCCGCCTAACCCTAAGGTGATGCTTGATGGGCTGTAGCCAATCAGGCAGCTTTACACTCCAAGAACTAGACATGACTGTGATTGGTCAGGTGTGTCCTTAGGTGTTCAACTGACCGATCACAGCATTACCTAGTTGCTTGCAGCTACTGTGGAGCCCATCAAGCAGCATCTCCGGTTTAGGAGAAGTTTCCAAACAGAGGACGTGGAACCTAAAATGTGGGTCCGCTCATCTCTCATAGAAACC
This sequence comes from Engystomops pustulosus, assembly GCF_040894005.1. Lineage (NCBI taxonomy): Eukaryota > Metazoa > Chordata > Amphibia > Anura > Leptodactylidae > Engystomops > Engystomops pustulosus. Next base: position 198,461,514 of record NC_092415.1, on the reverse strand, counting down.
ACAGAATATGGGCACATAATGACCAAAACCAGTGCTATTCCTCAAATACACGCAATTTATTACCGACTCCTGCGTAGTTTATTATTAGCTATGCTTTAAGCGGTTACAGAGATCATTAGAGACTGATGACTGACCTCTGTCACAGAGTAATCGATAGACCATGTACTGGGTGGGTCCTGGACATTGGTGGAAAAAAGCCAAGCGGCTAAGAGGATTGAGGATGTGCTGGTTTACCGTATAAAATATTCCTACTCTGAGGCCATTCAGTCCAAAATCCTACAAAAAGAATCATAAACAGAAATATTTATAGACAATGTCAATTTTATCTGAAAAGTAGAAAAAAAATTCATGATAAATCAGGCCTTATCAAAAGGAACTAGTCAGATCGTAAAATTACCTTGCCGAGGCCCCAGATAAAGTGAGTTCGCTCTGGATCTGGAAGACTAAATATGTACAAAGTTTAGTATCTGAGATCATAAGGCTGAAAAAATATGCAATTGCCTTCAAGTCCAGTCTATTAACCTGCAACGATCAAGAAAAAGGCAAAAATACCCAAGAGGTCAAAGCCAATTTTACTAAACTTATGGGAGAAATCTGTTCCCAACTCCAATTGGAGTAAATCCCTGGATCAACAATCCATCTCTATAATATACACTGAAAGGGGATGGCCAGTATTTAGTATTAATGATCTATCGTCTGGATACTTGATCGGAGTCCCCTAACCACAAGGACACAGAACAGGAAATGGCCAACTACTTCCTGCTCTGTGTCCTTGTGTTTACAGGGAGCCGAACAGCAATGACAGACAATTTCCCTGGAAAAGTTTTTCCATTGGTGCCCAGTTATGTTCACCTCTGTCTATGACACGTCATAACATAACATACAGGGCCACATTTATCAGGGCTTAGCCCTGAAATAGACGCCATTCCTTGCACACAGCCACAAATTGTGCCTGTTTCCCACCAGATGCTCCCTTCTTTACACCACTCCATGCCCACTTGCCGTGGAAGGGTGTGATAGAGGGTGTGCGTTTCAGTGGATCATGCCCGTTCAGGTGTAGACGAGGGCGCAATTCTACAGCAGGTCAGACCGGACATTCCTTGCACACAGCCACAAATTGTGCCCGTTTCCCACCAGATGCTCCCTTCTTTACAGCACTCCATGCCCATTGAACAAGTGTGTCGCAAATCAGGCCAAAACAGGACCTGCTCTATATCTTGTGGTGTGGCCGCCTGACTCTCAGGGAACTTTCGGCTTGCCTTTTTCTTTACCTTTTCATGGCGCATGTGCTCATTTGTACCTTTTTGCGTTTCTAAAACAGTCTTCCTTCAAGCTCATCTTTGTCTAGTTTTCAGCAGTGTTCCCTGAGTTATCACCTGAATCCAGTTGCAAAAAAGTCACATATTATGGTGCAAATCTAAGGCTGCCCCTGACCAGGCTTAGAAATTAGCTTAGAGCCGATGGCGACTTTTGTAGACTTTTTGCAAATTTTGTTTTCAAAGGTCCCAAATTCACTAAAGACCAAACACCACATGTATCAATAAGGAAAACTTGCTAAGATACATCCGACTAGCAGAAAAGCCAAAAAAAAAAAAAAAAAAGTGCATTTGTGCCCCTGTGTCTTTAACACGACAAGACCAGTTGTTAATGGGAGCCACGATCTGACCGCAATTTGTGTTCAGCCGGACCACGGCCCCCCATGTTGTTGTGTGAATAGTCCCTAACACAATATACAGATTCCCAGATATGATACTGTATTATAGATTTATATTGTTGCCATCCCTATGAGAACCAAAGAGAGTCAGATCTGCTCAGTACTTACTCCTGGAAGGAGAGGACGCTAGTAAACTCAGTATCCATGACTGACAGCATGTAAATTTCATCCATTATCACATGCAAGTTGTGTCTATAGAGAAACAAAAATGGAAGCAAATTTTTCTCCATCTGTGCAGCATTATTATGCCGTTGTAAGATCTGTTACATTTACACTGTATTTGATAATAACACTGTTTTAAGTCACACAAAATTCACAAAAATGCATTTAATTAAAAAAAAACAAAAATCACAAAATCTATTTGATCAGACACCCATCACCTTCTGGAAGCAAAAATATGGTCACTTCTAACCTCCCCCGTAAGAAGAGTCTTCTTGTGTATACTGTCCTGCTTCTGCAGAGACTCTGCTCCTTTCCTGAACAGCAGGGCAAAAAGCTATTACTATTGGCTGCGATGCAGTGAACGGTAGATCACTATAAAAAATAGGATATTTTCCCTCTCCTAGTGCATTCCCATGGCACATCTCCTGTTAACCCCGTTTGTTTAAGGATGTTGTACTAATACAGGGAGACTCTGTATGGGCTTTATTCCTCCACTGAGTCCCTTGCCAAGAACTACTGTTGAGTGTTCTCGAACCACAAAGTTCGAGTTTGTACCGAAATTTGTGCGTTCAGGTCACTGCACCCAACCCCGAACTTCATTAGAAACACCCACCGCGTTAACTATTTAAATGGCTGCAACCGTGCACCGCTATTAACCGGCCAGCTCTGATCGAGGGTGGTACTGGTTGGTTCAGTGCCCAAATTTAGCAGGTCCGGTCATTGCTAACTATAACCACTGGGTGCTGGTTGGCATTGATGAGGGGGCTATACTTGTGTGGGGCATTGGTGGTAATAGTCCCCCCAGGTAATAGTGGTAATAGTCCCCCCAGGTAATAGTGGTAATGGTCCCCCCAGGTAATAGTAGTAATAGTCCCCCCAGGTAATAGTGGTAATAGTCCCCCCACTTTGCTTCCCCCTCCCCTCTTCTGCATCCAGCCACGTAGCTCCTCCCCTCTTCTGCAACCAGCCACGTAGCCCCTCCCCTCTTCTGCAACTGGCCATGTAGCTCCTCCCCTCTTCTGAAAACTTCTGGGTCCACATTACACCCTACAGCAAATATATCATTACATTTATCTACATATATTAACAAATAGTAAACTAGTATAGCAGATGAATTTCATATCATTTCCCAGGGTGTATTTTTAATGAATGGACATTACAAATTTTTAAGATTTTTAAATTGAATTTGCTATATAAAGGTCAATGACCCTTCTTCTCGCATTTACCTGCTGGCAAACTCTAGACATTCTTTGAGTAGTTTTGGGGAGTAGACTTCCCCTAATGGATTTTGCGGATTTATTAGGATTAATGCTTTGATTGTGATTCCCTGAAAAGGAAGACATTGGAATAATTAATATATAATACAAAGGCGCGATCCCTTGGGGTCAGATTTGGACTATGAGAATTGCCTAGTGGGAGGAATAATGGATTATACAGCTACAATGTAAAAATTAAACCGTCACCTGCTTCTTCCCCTTCTCCATCCCTTCCTCTAACATCTGCACCGTCAACGCAAACGGATGATCTTCTGTCACCTAAAGGAGATACAAAGTCACTACAAGAAGTACATGTGACCTCATACTGCAGTTATATCAAGTATAAATCATCTACAACATTTATAATAACAAAACATCTTAGTGCCTGATTCTAATTAGTCGTCTCATCCACTTAGATTACAATGGGGGATATTTATCAGGACCTCTGCGCACCGCCAGTGGCGCAGAGGCCCTGAAATAATCGCAAATGCTAGCTTATTGCTAGCTTTTGCGATTATTTTCCCCAATCCGCCACCTTCACGCCAGTGGGCCGTGAAGGGGGGGGGGGGCGCGGCCGGCTGAGCGGAGGGCGGGGCCGGACGAGAGTGGGCCGGCGCGGGGCGTTACTGTCCCCGTGCCTGCGCACTCGCTGCTGCCGGCGACTTTTCATACGTGAAAAGTCGCCGGTTGCGTTTTTTCCTACGCCAGGCCCTGCCAGGCGTAGGTTAAACGCTGCGCTACTGGCAGCCCGATACATCAAGAGGCAGAAGCCTCTTGATGTATCGGTCTGCGAATTTGCAGCAGCGGGGCGATCATATGATAAATATCCCCCATTGTGTATATGAACGAGCCCTAACGATGGCCACAAGTAGCCTCTATTTTACCTTGTAGTGAAGCCTAAACAGAGAATTTATAGTTGTATTTCATAATAAAAGAATATAAGAAGAAGTGGACATGGATTTTGAAGGGGCTATGACCTGGCTGCTCAGGGGGACGTACACAGGCTGCAAATGCAGGTAGGCTCCAAGGTCAACAGCTATCCTGGGGTAATAAGGGGTAGGAGTCAGGAATCCATCTGAAAAAACAAGTGTAGAAGAAGTCATACAATCAATATCATCTTACAATACATGAACCTATACAACGCAGGAGCAGGAGCCATCAATCCGGAGTGAGGAGACCAAGGATTGGGACTGACATGAACGCGACGCTATCAGCAAGGGATCCTTAGGAGCTGGAGCCCCAGGGAGTGGAACGATGCTTTGGGAGCCAGGGGTCAGGGGTGGCTTTTGACAAAGTGGGGCCCTGGGTAAAACTAAAAGTGGGGCCCCAAAATTAAACTATTTTATAAAAAGTCACGGTCAGTAAGATTTCTCCCTTTAGCCCTGCACAATAATAACACTTTGTAGTTACACACAGTAGTAGGTAAGTGTCTGTAATATGGGACTTTAGGAGAATTTTATAGTAGAGCGATAACTAGACAGATGGATGATAGATATATAGACAGGAGACAGATGATAAGTATCTTCACCCAGACATTCAGCCAAGGGGTATTAAAGGAGAAACACATCCTCCGTCCACCATAGTCAACATGCAGGGGATCCCTTTAGGACAGGGGGCCCTGGACAAATGCCCAGTTGGCCGCACCATAACGCTGGCCATGCCAGAGGTGCTCTAGAGGGTCTTAACTTCTTAAGAGGATATTAACTAGTTATGGATCAGGCATTTGTTGGAAAGCCACAAAGCATCCTAACAACATGTCATAATCTTGGATTACCCTAGGAATATGTAACCCAGGTAATAATCTGTAGGTCGCTCAGTTCCAGGGCATAAAACAAATCCTATATAAAGGGGCCCTGCACAAAAAAAAGGGCAATGGTCCCAACAATGGTCCCCCAGCAAGTGTTGGCGCTCAAAGTCCTGTTTTCCATATTCCATCAGGAAATACAAGTTGTCTGTGAATGAATGATAATATGCTTATACCTATATGTACAGCCAGTCACCAACGTTATTATTTTCTGATGCGTAGCCTATATGTTTTTATATTTTATGCAGATTACCTACAATGGTTACTAGGGTGTGTAGTAGCCTCTGTAAGCTTTGGGGCTAAGGCTACTCCACACCACAAGTAACCACCACAGAGCCGCCCACTGCTCATCCATTGCACCTGTGAATGCGCCGGCACAGCCCGCGCAGGTGCAGTGGCTCAAGTTGCATCGCCGGCTTAGCAAAGCCAGCAGGATACCGGGAGCTTCTGCGTATGTGCAGAGCTCCCCTCTGGCCAGTTACACCCTGGACGCCACTGCGCCTGGCCAAGGTTGGCTCTTTAGGGGATACTAAGAGCGTGAAGAAGTCCTAACCCTAGAGCTGACAGAGGCTACGCCACACCACGAGTAACTTCTACAGAGCTGCCACTACTCGTCCATTGCACCTGTGAATGCGCCGGCAGTGCACACACCGGTGCAGTGGCTCACGTTGCATCGCCAGTTCAGCAAAGTCGGCAGGATACTGGGAGCTTCTGCGTATGTGCAGAGCTCCCCTCTGGCCAGTGACACCCCAGACACCACTGCGCCTGGCCAAGGTTGGCTCTTTAGGGGATACTAAGGGCGTGAAGAAGTCTTAACCCTAGAGCTCACAGAGGCTACGCCACACCACGAGTAACTTCTACAGAGCTGCCACTACTCGTCCATTGCACCTGTGAATGCGCCGTCGCAGGTGCAGTAGCTCACGTTGCATCGCCGGCTCAGCAAAGCCGGAAGGATACTGGGAGCTTCTGCGTATGCGCAGAGCTCCCCTCTGGCCAGTTACACCCCGGACGCCACTGCGCCTGGCCAAGGTTGGCTCTTTAGGGGATACTAAGAGCGTGAAGAAGTCCTAACCCTAGAGCTCACAGAGGCTACGCCACACCACGAGTAACTTCTACAGAGCTGCCACTACTCGTCCATTGCACCTGTGAATGCGCCGGCAGTGCACACACAGGTGCAGTGGCTCACGTTGCATCGCCAGATCAGCTAAGTTGGATACTGGGAGCTTCTGCGTATGCGCAGAGCTCCCCTCTGGCCAGTGACACCCCAGACACCACTGCGCCTGGCCAAGGTTGTGTTGCCACGTTCACATGTGGCATGGACCTGTGGGCGGCTCTTTAGGGGATACTTAGGGCGTGGAGTAGCCTTAGCCCTAGAGCTCACAGAGGCTACTCCACGCCCCAGTAGCCTCTGCAGGTAATTTGCATAAACATAAAATAAAGTATTAAAACATACAGGTTAGGCTTTAGAAATAGTTAGGCTTTAGTAATTTTTCTACCATCAGGATCAACTAAAGTGACAAATGGAGAACAACCATTAAACCTCTGTAACCACCCTGGTAAATGAAGTTTTTTTACGCATAGAAACTTTGTCATATGGGCTGAAATTCATATACTTACCTCCAGGATTAAAAATGATGGGGGCGAGTGCGCACAATATGGAGGAGCATCCGTTCATGACGATTATCTGTATATAGGAGAAGTAGTCACTATATATAACTGAGAGAATATAATAAACCCAAATAAAAGTTACTTTCTTATTAAAGGACTACTCCCATTTTTATAAAGTGGTGGCATATCGTATCACCACTAAGACCTCCCATCAACCAGCTGAAGAAAAAGGAGTTTGAAGAACAGCTCCACTCCCTGGTTAGTGGCTGAGATGTGTCATAGCAGTTTAGTATGCATTACCTTGAAGTCCCCTCGTCTGACCACTCACAGCTCCTGATCGCTAGGGGCTACGAGAGTCAGACACCCGCTGATCTGACCTGTCCTTGTCCCCATAATACATTCATGTTAGGGAGTAAAATCTATTTGCGAAACAGAATAGGAAAAAAAATCTTACATTATTTGGATTCAGTCGGACTGGAGAATGACAATAGTCTGTGAGAAACCGCGCTGCTTCATCACGGAGGCTGCATCAGATAGGAACAAGCATCATGTAAATAGACTTCGGCATAAATGTATACGTTTTATTATGTACATTCCCTTTTGAGTCATAAATCTCTACTAAACCTCATCTCCACATTCACAAACCTAATCTTAGATGGCACAAAGCATTTCCCCATTATTGACACTTATACCCCATTTACAGAAAGGGGGAATGAGATGGCGTCTACTGTAAAATTCCAACATCAGTTCATCCGTTCAACCAATCCTGAAGTCCCACGACAATCCTCTTTTCCATTGACTTCTAATGTACTTTAGGCTTGGCTCCTAGTTTGAAACTATGCCTGAAGTTGGCCCTACAAGTGTAACTCGCAGTCAGACCCTCCACGATCATACATTTATAGCAAAACCCCATTAAAGTCTGTTTAAAGGGCTGTGGAGTAAGCCGAACCTTCAACTCCAACTCCTAAATTTCCCAAACTTCGACTCAGACTCCAGCTCTACCAAAATGGTCACCAACAACTCCGACTCCATGACTACACAGTCCTGTTTCTCTCGTCCCTCTAGCAATGCAGAGATAAATGAGGGCATTCCTTCCTCTAATCTATATTAGAGGAGCTTCACTACTGAGCATGTACATAAAGTGCAGCCACATTCATCTCAACTAAATGGGGGATAATAATAACAATAATTCTTTATTTCTATAGCGCCTACAGATTACGCAGCGCTGCACAAAGCATGTCAAATTGGTCCCCAGGGGTGCACAAGCTTTGCTGTCAGGCAACACGAAGCCTGTCAAGCCATAAGCTGCGCTCTGTACCCTGATGACTGTCAGAGTTCAGTGAGCACTTCCATAACTGATGAAACATAACTGATGGCAGATCATTGGTGCCGGAGAAGTGCAGCTGAGAAGTTCTTACCTCTCCTGCTACTACACTCTGTGTCCTGACTCCTGGACGTGGTTATATGCGCTGAGGTCAGGACCCAGAGCAGAGCGACTCCAGGAGCAGGAGGGGACCCTGGAGTGGTATTTGTCAGCTACTGCATGGTCTTCTCCTGCTACTGGCACAGTACTGCTCCGGGTCCCGATGGTGTCGCATACAACCAGCACAGGACACAGAGCAGAGCGGCACATGGAAGAGAGAAGAAGCTGCAGTGTGTGGTGCAGGGAGGAGAGAAGAAGCTGCAGTGTGGTGCAGGGAGGAGAGAAGAAGCTGCAGTGTGCGGTGCAGGGAGGAGAGAAGAAGCTGCAGTGTGGTGCAGGGAGGAGAGAAGAAGCTGCAGTGTGCGATGCAGGGAGGAGAGGAGAAGCTGCAGTGTGTGGTGCAGGGAGGAGAGAAGAAGCTGCAGTGTGCGGTGCAGGGAGGAGAGAAGAAGCTGCAGTGTGGTGCAGGGAGGAGAGAAGAAGCTGCAGTGTGGTGCAGGGAGGAGAGAAGAAGCTGCAGTGTGCGGTGCAGGGAGGAGAGAAGAAGCTGCAGTGTGGTGCAGGGAGGAGAGAAGAAGCTGCATTGTATGGTGCAGGGAGGAGAGAGGAAGCTGCAGTGTGCGGTGCAGGGAGGAGAGAAGAAGCTGCAGTGTGTGGTGCAGGGAGGAGAGAAGAAGCTGTAGTGTGGTGCAGGGAGGAGAGAAGAAGCTGCAGTGTGGTGCAGGGAGGAGAGAAGAAGCTGCAGTGTGGTGCAGGGAGGAGAAAAGAAGCTGCAGTGTGTGGTGCAGGGAGGAGAGAAAAAGCTGCAGTGTGTGGTGCAGGGAGGAGAGAAGAAGCTGCAGTGTGCGGTGCAGGGAGGAGAGAAGAAGCTGCAGTGTGTGGTGCAGGGAGGAGAGAAGAAGCTGCAGTGTGCGGTGCAGGGAGGAGAGAAGAAGCTGCAGTGTGGTGCAGGGAGGAGAGAAGAAGCTGCAGTGTGCGATGCAGGGAGGAGAGGAGAAGCTGCAGTGTGTGGTGCAGGGAGGAGAGAAGAAGCTGCAGTGTGCGGTGCAGGGAGGAGAGAAGAAGCTGCAGTGTGGTGCAGGGAGGAGAGAAGAAGCTGCAGTGTGGTGCAGGGAGGAGAGAAGAAGCTGCAGTGTGCGGTGCAGAGAGGAGAGAAGAAGCTGCAGTGTGGTGCAGGGAGGAGAGAAGAAGCTGCAGTGTGCGGTGCAGGGAGGAGAGAAGAAGCTGCAGTGTGTGGTGCAGGGAGGAGAGAAGAAGCTGCAGTGTGCGGTGCAGGGAGCAGAGAAGAAGCTGCAGTGTGGTGCAGGGAGGAGAGAAGAAGCTGCAGCGTGCGGTGCAGGGAGGAGAGAAGAAGCTGCAGTGTGTGGTGCAGGGAGGAGAGAAAAAGCTGCAGTGTGCGGTGCAGGGAGGAGAGAAGAAGCTGCAGTGTGGTGCAGGGAGGAGAGAAGAAGCTGCAGTGTGGTGCAGGGAGGAGAGAAGAAGCTGCAGTGTGCGGTGCAGGGAGGAGAGAAGAAGCTGCAGTGTGGTGCAGGGAGGAGAGAAGAAGCTGCAGTGTGCGGTGCAGGGAGGAGAGAAGAAGCTGCAGTGTGTGGTGCAGGGAGGAGAGAAGAAGCTGCAGTGTGCGGTGCAGGGAGGAGAGAAGAAGCTGCAGTGTGCGGTGCAGGGAGGAGAGAAGAAGCTGCAGTGTGGTGCAGGGAGGAGAGAAGAAGCTGCATTGTATGGTGCAGGGAGGAGAGAGGAAGCTGCAGTGTGCGGTGCAGGGAGGAGAGAAGAAGCTGCAGTGTGTGGTGCAGGGAGGAGAGAAGAAGCTGCAGTGTGGTGCAGGGAGGAGAGAAGAAGCTGCAGTGTGGTGCAGGGAGGAGAAAAGAAGCTGCAGTGTGTGGTGCAGGGAGGAGAGAAAAAGCTGCAGTGTGTGGTGCAGGGAGGAGAGAAGAAGCTGCAGTGTGCGGTGCAGGGAGGAGAGGAGAAGCTGCAGTGTGTGGTGCAGGGAGGAGAGAAGAAGCTGCAGTGTGCGGTGCAGGGAGGAGAGAAAAAGCTGCAGTGTGCGGTGCAGGGAGGAGAGAAAAAGCTGCAGTGTGTGGTGCAGGGAGGAGAGAAGAAGCTGCAGTGTGCGGTGCAGGAAGGAGAGAAGAAGCTGCAGTGTGCGGTGCAGGGAGGAGAGAAAAAGCTGCAGTGTGCGGTGCAGGGAGGAGAGGAGAAGCTGCAGTGTGTGGTGCAGGGAGGAGAGAAGAAGCTGCAGTGTGCGGTGCAGGGAGGAGAGAAAAAGCTGCAGTGTGCGGTGCAGGGAGGAGAGAAAAAGCTGCAGTGTGTGGTGCAGGGAGGAGAGAAGAAGCTGCAGTGTGGTGCAGGGAGGAGAGAAGAAGCTGCAGTGTGTGGTGCAGGGAGGAGAGAAAAAGCTGCAGTGTGCGGTGCAAGGAGGAGAGGAGAAGCTGCAGTGTGCGGTGCAGGGAGGAGAGAAAAAGCTGCAGTGTGCGGTGCAAGGAGGAGAGGAGAAGCTGCAGTGTGGTGCAGGGAGGAGAGAAGAAGCTGCAGTGTGTGGTGCAGGGAGGAGAGAAGAAGCTGCAGTGTGCGGTGCAGGGAGGAGAGAAGAAGCTGCAGTGTGCGGTGCAGGGAGGAGAGAAAAAGCTGCAGTGTGCGGTGCAAGGAGGAGAGGAGAAGCTGCAGTGTGCGGTGCAGGGAGGAGAGAAGAAGCTGCAGTGTGCGGTGCAGGGAGGAGAGAAAAAGCTACAGTGTGCGGTGCAAGGAGGAGAGGAGAAGCTGCAGTGTGCGGTGCAGGGAGGAGAGAAGAAGCTGCAGTGTGGTGCAGGAAGGAGATAAGAAGCTGCAGTGTGTGGTGCAGGAAGGAGAGAAGAAGCTGCAGTGTGCGGTGCAGGGAGGAGAGGAGAAGCTGCAGTGTGCGGTGCAGGGAGGAGAGAAGAAGCCGCAGTGTGGTGCAGGGAGGAGAGAAGAAGCTGCAGTGTGGTGCAGGGAGGAGAGAAGAAGCTGCAGTGTGTGGTGGAGGGAGGAGAGAAGAAGCTGCAGTGTGCGGTGCAGGGAGGAGAGAAGAAGCTGCAGTGTGGGGTGCAGGGAGGAGAGGAGAAGCTGTAGTGTGGGGTGCAGGGAGGAGAGGAGAAGCTGCAGTGTGCGGTGCAGGGAGGAGAGAAGAAGCTGCAGTGTGTGGTGCAGGGAGGAGAGAAGAAAAACTCTTTAAGGGACATTACCAGAGTCCCTCAGTCCCGTAGCTTTACAGGGTGTTACACAGTCTACCCCTCCCTCTGCCTACTGAAGGGGGAAGTGCTCCTGTACAGTATAACAGTCTGTGAAGCTACAGCAAGGAGGGGCTATGGTAACACCCCCAGAGCCCTTCCATCTCATCAGTATAATTTGAAAAGTTGATTTTTAGATGGAAAGAGGCCATGGATAGCATATATAAGCAGATCACCACAGTCCCGGTGCCTGGATCTATGAGTAAGTGTCCCTGGCTTATTAAGATGGATTGCGTTGGGAGATTTCCTTTAAAACTCAAAAGCAACAAAGGATATATCCTATATTCTCTTGCGGTTTCTAGTTCTACATAATGTGTTGATGGGGCTACAAATGTAAATAAAATCCAGACCATTACCTTTTTATGCCCGCAGTGTTATTATAGTCCAGCAGTGATGGCTCCAGGTAGTTCATATCAGGTCTTGTAAGCTGAAATATTAAAAAAGGACAAGATGTAGTGACCAGCTAAATCGATGTCAACCATGAAAGCCAATGTCACTTGAGATAATACTTTTTATGGAAGCGTTTCATTGGAAGGGTCACAAGTCTCCCAGCTATAAAGTTCCGTATTCCAACAGGAAAAGTGAAACATTCAAGAAGATTCCAAACCAAGTATCATGAAAAGTCCGGTGACATATATAAGAGTCTGTTATAAGAGTAGTTATAAAAGGTTGGCCAAAAGTTTTATTGTTATTACGTTTTTACAGGACCTCCCCCGCCCCCATCACAAGAACAGCCCATTGATCACCCAACGTGGGACGTAGACATTGATTGCAGTGGGAGGATGGACACAAGACCTGCAGCTCCATCTATTAGGAGGTACAGGACCTCAGTGTTCAAGATCAGTGATGGGCCTAGAAGTTGGACCTAAACCAATCAGATTGTTATCACCTAACTGTAGAGAGGGGATAACAATTAAACATGGGAAACCCCTTTAAGTAGTTAAAAACCTTCCATTGTTCCATCATTCCCCTTAACCCTTCATGATATATTTGTATGTCATTGGGCTGTTAAATATGTATGAAGAGGGTCCACGGGTTGAACACTCTTCATACAGAGTGGGTTTTTGCTACATTATGCAGCAAATACCCACTAGTAACACCCATGATCAGTGCTGGCAACGATCACAGGTGTTAACTATTTAAATAACACCAGCAAAGCCACCTGACGCATTCAGGGTACGGTCACACGTTGCAGTTAAAACTGCATCGCAATCAGCTTTGAGGTGGTTTTAGGTGCAGTTTTGTCAATTGAGCAGATGAAAGACATGAAGTGAACGAGTGAATGACATTTGTGGTGCAGCTTTCCCCTTCAAAATCAAATTCACTCGTTCAGTTCATGTCTTTCACCTGTTCAATTGACAAAACTGCACCTAAAACCACCTCAAAGCTGATTGCAATGCAGTTTTAACTGCAACGTGTGAACGCACCCTTAAATCCCTGTGGTGCACGGTCGCCGCCATGTTGGCAGGGATTGTCGGCAAGATGTACGACACTCCAGGCATTGTCATTTGTTAAGATCCGTTACAATGTGCTGGTGGCACATTGTAACAGACTATCAGTAAATCCACCATATACTGCAATACAACTTTATTGCAGTATATGGTAGGAATGATCAGACCCTCTAGGTTAAAGTACCCTGGGGGTCTGCAAGTACAGTAAAAAAAAAAAAGAAAAAAACTTGTGTAAAAATGTGTAAAAATTCAAATCACCCACTTTCCACAAAATGGTAGCAATGAAGACATAATCTCGCCCCCTACAAAATGACACATTACACAGTTCTGTACACTGTGACACTGTTCTGTAACTGTAACACTGTTATTACTGCCAGAATATAGTGAAATTAGGATTTTTTTTTTTTTTAGAAAAGGTTTTTATTTTTAAAAATCTATGAAAACACAATAAAACCTATATAAATACGTATACGTCACTGTGATTGTACTGACCTACATAGTAAAGGGGAGATGACACGGGAGTAAACAGTGAGAGATGTAGAAAATGGTACTAATGCTTTCTGCATTTGGAATTTTTTTCCAGCTTCCCAGTACATGGCATGGAATATTAAGTAACATCACTAGGAAGTACAATGTTGTTACACAGAAAACAAATCCTCAGAAAGCTTTGTATATAGAATTTTTTTTTTTTAAAGTTATGGATTTTTGATGGTGTGGAGCAAAAATATGAAATAAAAAAAAAGGCTGCGCCCTTAAAGGGTTAATTTTGGGACATTGTAAACATGCAGAATCTCAGGACTACAGGCAGTTCTCGGATTTCATACAGGATAGGTTCTATAGGTTTGCTTTTAAGTTGAATTTGTATGTAAGTCGGAACTGGTATAATTTGTAGGAATGACTCCAGTCTAAAAAAATGTTGTCCCTTTGTCAAAACAATTTTCGAAATTTTGGATTGTCATGGGAACAAGGATGTATACAATACAGCTTCATTGCATATACCTTTGCCAACACAATTTATATTGTCCCCGTTGTGGGACTTGTCTGTAAGTCGGGTGTCCTTAAGTTGCGGACCGCTTGTACTTACCCTTTCCTTCATCAAATCATAGCAGACCTTGTTTGCAGTGATTCCAGCATTGACAAACCCCTAAAAAGTAAAAAAAAATCCCTATGTATCAAAGAAGAACTGAGTGGACAAGACCATGGCAGACCACAATGACTACTTACTGCAGCCTCCTGACATTGAGTGCACTAGTTATTGCAGCAAGAGTAAGAAAAAGCCACTGACATCTGCAGCAATTGTCTTTCTAGGAATTTTCCCATAAAATCGTTCCGAATCCTCGTCCACGGATAGAACCTCCTTCCCACAACACTCAGTCCGGGCTGCGGTCACTTACCTGTGGGTTGGAGTCTTTGTCGTAGGCATCCTGCAGACACATGACCAAGCACTTTTCCATAGGGTCACTCTGGGAGCAAAGTTCTGCTCCCCTTACAGAGAGGTTTTCCATGTTCCTTGATCTTCTCGAGAATTAACTGAAAGACGACGCGGATCAAATTCTGAGACTAGAAGACAATATACAGGTAAATTTGTATTGCAAACAGAGGAATTATGATGCATAATAATCATTGCTCGGAGCAGAGGGAAAGGCCAACCACCCTCTCCATGTGATCCCTACTTACACAAGTGTTTTGTTATTCTTATGTTTTGCTCACAATCCCTTTAATACAGCAAAACCAGAACAGTGGTCCTTAAAATATCCTCATATGGCCTCATAAATGACCGCTGTATATGGATTTCTCAGTCCATTTCGTACATATGTAGACCCCTGTAAACCCCAACACAATGTACAATGGATACATCGGGGGTGCAGATGAGGAGCAGAACTTCTCAGTAAGTATTCCGCAGGTCGGAGCTCCTCAGACTGGAGGTGGTCTACATCAGTCTACAGTTTGTAATACTATAATATCCCTAAAATCTCTTAACCCCATTGGCTGTGGAGATTAGAAGACATCTCAACTACCTTCAGCACATCCACCTCCTGTCCTACATCATCTCTTCTAACTAGGATCGCCAAGTTGAGGTCTTCTCTTCCATCAACCTCCATCTTCCAACTTCCATCTATTCCATCAACTTCTCTTGGTTGGTTTGTAAGGAAGTTTTTATGGCTTCCTCAAAGTTCTCTCGTATCCAAAAGATAGGACAAGTACTCACCCGTTTCTAAAATGCAGCACCTCCAATTCCTATGATGATATCCGAACAAGGAACGTTCTCATCCGAGTGAACTCCCATATCCACTTACTTCTTAAATAGGGTAAATTAATTAGTACTTTCTCCTTAGCCATGTGTTATTTAGGACGCACCCTATTCAGCACATACCTGGTGATAAAACTAGCAGCTGCGCCCAACAATAAACATTACTAGCTCCTAGGAAAAGTCGTACGAGTGGTTGTCCCAAGATTAAAGGTCATTCCAAAGTCGGGAAAAAAAAACGAAGCAAAACCAGGGCCTGAAAACACAACCTTACCGGGCTCGCCAAGGATTTAGAATTGATGACCTATCCTCTGAATAGGTATTTGATACTTAGGGTGTGGGGGGTGAGGACACCCATGCTCCAGCACCAATAAACTGTCCACCTCCAGGTAAACACCAATGCAGAGGTTTGGGGTCTTCTCTTACTAATGAAGTATTGATGGACACTCTAGAGGACAGGCCATCAAACCTAAGATCTGTGTCTCCTCCTTTTTACATTCAGGTACAACTTGCTTAAGGAAAAACAAATTAGTGCTGGTTCTTCACCTATGATATTTAGAACACACCCGGCTAGAAATTAATAGCTACACCCTGAAGATTTCTAAGAACCTTCCATGATAGCACCACACGTCAGGAAACTCCCCCAGGCTCATCCACCGGTTTCACATATAATAGGTCGAAAGTGTATTGCTCAATCATTTATTTCCACTAAATAAGCATAAAATATCTTGGGTAATATATATAATATATACAGGATTCCTAGAAATGACCAATGTGAACTATAGTAAAAGTGCCCCCATGCAGTAGCCAATAGAGACATGGTGCCCCACACAGTAGCTAATCTACTCACAGTGCCTGAAAACAGTTCACAGTGCCCTCACACATAAGCCAATAGTCACAGTGCCCTCACACATAAGCTGATAGTCACAGTTCCCCCACACATAAGCCAATAGTCACAGTGCCCTCACACATAAGCCAATAGTCACAGTGCCCTCACACATAAGCCAATAGTCACAGTGCCCTCACACATAAGCCAATAGTCACAGTGCCCTCACACGTAAGCCGATAGTCACAGTGCCCTCACACGTAAGCCGATAGTCACAGTGCCCTCACACGTAAGCCAATAGTCACAGTGCCCTCACACAGAAGCCAATAGTCACAGTGCCCTCACACAGAAGCCAATAGTCACAGTGCCCTCACACAGAAGCCAATAGTCACAGTGCCCTCACACAGAAGCCAATAGTCACAGTGCACTCACACAGAAGCCAATAGTCACAATGCCCTCACACATAAGCTGATAGTCAGAGTTCCCCCACACATAAGCTAATAGTCACAGTGCCCTCACACGTAAGCCAATAGTCACAGTGCCCTCACACGTAAGCCAATAGTCACAGTGCCCTCACACGTAAGCCAATAGTCACAGTGCCCTCACACATAAGCAAATAGTCACAGTGCCCTCACACATAAGCCAGTAGACACAGTGCCCTCACACGTAAGCCAATAGTCACAGTGCCCTCACACGTTAGCCAATAGTCATAGTGCCCTCACACATAAGCCAGTAGACACAGTGCCCTCACACGTAAGCCAATAGTCACAGTGCCCTCACACATAAGCTGATAGTCACAGTTCCCCCACACATAAGCCAATAGTCACAGTGCCCTCACACATAAGCCAATAGTCACAGTGCCCTCACACATAAGCCAATAGTCACAGTGCCCTCACACATAAGCCAATAGTCTCAGCGCCCTCACACATAAGCCAATAGTCACAGTCCCCTGACACATAAGCCAATAGTCTCAGCGCCCTCACACATAAGGCAATAGTCACAGTGCCTTCACACATAAGTCAATAGTCTCAGCGCCCTCACACATAAGCCAATAGTCACAGTGCCCTCACACATAAGCCAATAGTCACAGTGCCCTCACACATAAGCCAATAGTCACAGTGCCCTCACACAAAAGCCAATAGTCACAGTGCCCTCACATGTAAGCCAATAGTCACAGTGCCCTCACACGTAAGCCAATAGTCACAGTGCCCTCACACATAAGCTGATAGTCACAGTTCCCCCACACATAAGCCAATAGTCACAGTGCCCTCACACATAAGCCAATAGTCAAAGTGCCTTCACACATAAGCCAATAGTCACAGTGCCCTCACACATAAGCCAATAGTCTCAGCGCCCTCACACATAAGCCAATAGTCACAGTCCCCTCACACATAAGCCAATAGTCTCAGCGCCCTTACACATAAGGCAATAGTCACAGTGCCCTCACACATAAGCCAATAGTCTCAGCGCCCTCACACATAAGCCAATAGTCACAGTGCCCTCACACATAAGCCAATAGTCAGTGCCCTCACACATAAGCCAATAGTCACAATGCCCTCACACAAAAGCCAATAGTCACAGTGCCCTCACATGTAAGCCAATAGTCACAGTGCCCTCACACGTAAGCCAATAGTCACAGTGCCCTCACTCATAAGCCAATAGTCACAGTGCCCTCACACATAAGCTGATAGTCACAGTTCCCCCACACATAAGCCAATAGTCACAGTGCCCTCACACATAAGCCAATAGTCACAGTGCCCTCACACATAAGCCAATAGTCACAGTGCCCTCACACATAAGCCAATAGTCACAGTGCCCTCACACATAAGCCAATAGTCTCAGCGCCCTCACACATAAGCCAATAGTCACAGTCCCCTGACACATAAGCCAATAGTCTCAGCGCCCTCACACATAAGGCAATAGTCACAGTGCCCTCACACATAAGCCAATAGTCTCAGCGCCCTCACACATAAGCCAATAGTCACAGTGCCCTCACACATAAGCCAATAGTCACAGTGCCCTCACACAAAAGCCAATAGTCACAGTGCCCTCACATGTAAGCCAATAGTCACAGTGCCCTCACACGTAAGCCAATAGTCACAGTGCCCTCACTCATAATCCAATAGTCACAGTGCCCTCACACATAAGCCAATAGTCACAGTGCCCTCACACATAAGCCAATAGTCACAGTGCCCTCACACGTAAGCCAATAGTCACAGTGCCCTCACACGTAAGCCAATAGTCACAGTGCCCTCACACATAAGCCAATAGTCACAGTGCCCTCACACGTAAGCCAATAGTCACAGTGCCCTCACACATAAGCCAATAGTCACAGTGCCCTCACACATAAGCCAATAGTCACAGTGCCCTCACACATAAGCCAGTAGACACAGTGCCCTCACACATAAGCCAGTAGACACAGTGCCCTAACACGTAATCCAATAGTCACAGTGCCCTCACACGTAAGCCAATAGTCACAGTGCCCTCACACATAAGCCAATAGTCACAGTGCCCCCAACCAGTAGCCAATAGTCACTGCACCAGCTCCACATTAGCCATTAGTCACACCAGCATCCTCCGGCAGCCATAGGTCCCAACGCCTGTCCCCACAATTAATAGACACAGCGCTTGCCCCACAGTAGTCAAAGTAGCCAATAGTCCCAGGGCCTCCCCAGAAGCCATTAGTAACCATGCCTGCCCCCAGTGTCCATAATAACACCCCAAGTAGCCAACAGTATAAAAAAATCAAAAACTTTCTAACCTTGGACCTCTCCATGGTCTTCTCCTTGATGGTCTTCTCCCCTGCTCTGCTGTAGATGCAACGCAGGGGACGCATGGTGACATCACGGAATATGATGGCGCTATATAAATACAGATTATTATCTCCAGTCCATCTGCAGCAGGTAATACGCCGATGCACTCTGGACCCAACGCAGGCAGACACATCATCACACATCACCTGCGCCACATCCACCATCACACGGGCCACGGGCTGGTGGCATTTGTGAAGTAGACGTGCTACTCACACGTGATTATATATGAATGACAAGTGCAGTATATTAGATGAACCAATGGATGACAGGTTACCGGATCCTGCATCCCAAACTCCTTCCGCAAAATAATAGCACTGTCTTTATTCTATTCAAAAAGTTTCATACCCTTTTCACAGTATCCGGAGGGGGATGGTACATTCCCGAAATGTGCCCTCCATTTATTGGCCTATAAAACCCCTATTGTGATACATATATAATCACGTCAGCAGCGTTATTGAAAGCAGTTTTATCATTTTCAGTCCAGATGGAGGCGCAGCTTATTCACAGTACAGGCGGTCCCCTACTTAAGAACACCCGACTTACAGACGACCCCTAGTTACAAACGGCCCTCTGCGTGTTGGTAATCTACTGTACTTTATCCTTAGGCTACAATGATCAGCTATAACAGTAATCACAGGCGTCTGTAATGAATCTTTATTGTTAATCCTGGTTCTTATGACAACCCAACATTTTTAAAATCCAATTGTCACAGAGACCAAAAAATTTTTGACTGGGGTTACAATTATAAATTATACAGTTCCGACTTTATAACAAACTCAACTTAAGAACAAACCTACAAACCCTTTCCTGTACGTAACCCGGGGGCTGCCTGTATATAGAAATAAAGTGAGAAGTTATATGAATGTACAGGCAGTTCCCGGGTTACGTACAAGATAGGTTCTGTAGGTTTGTTCTTAAGTTAAATTTGTATGCAAGTCGGAACTGTATATTTTATAATTGTCACCCCAGACAAATTTTTTTTTGGTCTCTGTGACAATTGGATTTTAAAAATGTTGGGTTGTCATAAGAACCAGGATTAACAATAAAAGTTAATTACAGACACCTGTGATAACTATTGCAAATTATAGTCTCAGGCTAAAGTACAGTAAATTACCAACATCCAGAGGTCCGTTTGTAACTAGGGGCCGTCTGTAAGTCGGGTGTTCTTAAGTAAGAGACCGTCTGTAATATGAATACATAGGATGGTTGAGCTGTATGATGAATATGTGTATTAAGTACATGCACCACTCATGCTACTAATGCCGAGGATGCATGTACATGGGGAGGGGCTACAGATTTATCATACACCAACATGTCAGGACTCCCCTGATCTGCTCGTCTTCCCAAACCTTAGTACAGAATCTTTATTCAGACATCTGAATCTGATGACCTTGTACCGGAGACTGTAGTCACAAGGTATCCGAGAAGTCATCCATAGGCAAACATCAGATGCTCTCCCCGATACTCGCCTCCAGACATCACAGAGGAAACTGCAGGTGAAGCTCCCACCGCCTTCTCCATAGTATTTGTCAATTCCTAGGGCTGCACTCACATGGTCGCTATATCAGGTCATACCATTAAACAAGCTGCATTTACATCTAATTTTTTGGATATCTTTAGCGTATGACGTCTTAGTTGCTGAACGAATTCATAGATTCAGGCCGGTGTGGGCCTCCTTTCAGTCTCAAACTGATCTGAAAATTTCACACCTGGCAGGAAACATGGGATGAAAAAGTCCAAAGGTCTGAACTATATCATTGTGTTAGAGGGTGCCACAGGGGTGGCCATTAGAGGCTATGGGAGACGGATGCCACTGTATTGCATCCATCCCCGGCCTCTACTGTGGAATTTTCCCTGGTGATGTAACGGTTTAAATATGGACAGTTACATCACAGGAAACCCTGGTTACATCAGGAGTAGCAAGTGACTGGACCCTGCCAATGACCACTCACCCGCTTTCTGAGGGCTGGAGCAGAACCTGAGGAGTGGGATATGCTGCTGCCCTCTGTAAGGCTATGCCAGGAAACCTTCGGATGTGATTATCATCTGAATGCAACGTTCAGCCACTTTCAGAGTTTATAAGTGTTCTCCGTGTTTGAGTGGGTCTACCCTGGGTCCTCCGGTTTCCTCCCACACTCCAAAACATACTGGTAGGTTGATTAGATTGTGAGCCCCATGGGGACAGGGACTGATGTGACAAGCTCTGTGCTGCGCTGCGTAATCTGTGTGCAGTATATAAATAGAGAATTATTATTTACCACTGCCACCTAAAAGCTTCAGCCCTGTGCCAGTTTTTGAGTTCCTATTCTTCACTCCCCTCCATCCATAACCTATATACACCATTTCCTTGTAGGCTTAGTTTTACAGCTTTTGCTGTGCGTTCCTAATAATTCCTTTATTTTTATATATCGCACACAGATTACGCAGCGCTGCAAAGAGCAGTCCGTCCCCACAGTCTAATCAACCTACCAGTATGCAAGGCTGTAATGCTAACCATTGAGCCACCATGCTGCCCAGAATGGCTGCTCACCTTTATTTTTTGGGTTACTGCAAACATAACTATAAAATTCTATGGGAGACGTGGGGAGGAGGCGGGACGCGCTACAGTATAGGGAACACGGGGAGAAGAGACACTACAGTACAGGGGACACAGGGAAGGAGGCGAGACATGCTACAGTATAGGGGACAGTGGGAGGAGGTGGGACGCGCTACAATATAGGGGACAGGGGGAGGAGGCGAGACGCGCTACAGTATAGGGAACACGGGAAGGAGGCGAGACATGCTACAGTATAGGGGAAGGAGGTGGGACGCGCTACAGTATTGGGGACACGGGAAGGAGGCGAGACACGCTACAGTATTGGGGACACGGGAAGGAGGCGAGACACTACAGTATAGGGGAAGGAGGCGAGACACTACAGTATAGGGGAAGGAGGTGGGACATGCTACAGTTTAGGGGAAGGAGGTGGGACGCGCTACAGTATTGGGGACACGGGAAGGAGGCGAGACACTACAGTATAGGGGAAGGAGGTGGGACGCGCTACAGTATAGGGGGAGGAGGTGGGACGCGCTACAGTATAGGGGACACGGGAAGGAGGCGAGACACTACAGTATAGGGGAAGGAGGCGAGACACTACAGTATAGGGGAAGGAGGCGAGACACTACAGTATAGGGGAAGGAGGTGGGACATGCTACAGTATAGGGGAAGGAGGTGGGACGCGCTACAGTATTGGGGACACGGGAAGGAGGCGAGACACTACAGTATAGGGGAAGGAGGTGGGACATGCTACAGTATAGGGGAAGGAGGCGAGACACTACAGTATAGGGGAAGGAGGTGGGACGCGCTACAGTATAGGGGACAGGGGGAGGAGGTGAGACATGCTACAGTATAGGGGAAGGAGGTGGGACGCGCTACAGTATTGGGGACACGGGAAGGAGGCGAGACACTACAGTATAGGGGAAGGAGGTGGGACATGCTACAGTATAGGGGAAGGAGGTGGGACGCGCTACAGTATTGGGGACACGGGAAGGAGGCGAGACACTACAGTATAGGGGAAGGAGGCAAGACACTACAGTATAGGGGAAGGAGGTGGGACGCGC
Source organism: Engystomops pustulosus (assembly GCF_040894005.1). Lineage (NCBI taxonomy): Eukaryota > Metazoa > Chordata > Amphibia > Anura > Leptodactylidae > Engystomops > Engystomops pustulosus. The sequence goes on along the minus strand of NC_092415.1, from coordinate 198,439,367 downwards.
TACAGTATAGGGGACAGGGGGAGGAGGTGAGACATGCTACAGTATAGGGGACGTGGGGAGGAGGTGAGACTGAGTACCAGTTTTATAGTCTCTGCAATGAATGTTAAAGGGGTTGACCACTTTACATCACTTTTTTGTAAAGCGAGTGTGGCAAGATACAAGGTAATTTATCGATATACATCTATTTAAAGTTCTGCTCCGCTTTCTTGTTATGTAAAGTGAAGTCTGTCAGCCAGACATGCGATCTCTGTCCATGAACAATCACCCTGCCAGGACCTTATGATAATGTATAGTCATTGTGACAGTAATGAGACTGAACACTGAAATAAGGTCCTGGAAGGTAGACCCGCCATCTGCAACCATGTTATATGGGCAGAAATCTCTGACTTATGAGTAAAAGACCAGAACTATTAATAGATGTATATGGGTGAATTACCTAATATTCTGCCCCTTACAAAATTGCAAATAAAATAGTAGTGGCCAACTCCTTTGACTTACCAAACTGTACTACAGCAGTATAGAGGATAACAAGCTGACCAGTGAGGGTCCTGTTCTCACTAATAGGTGGTGCAGTAGGTCAACATTGTGTCCTGTGACTCCATTAAACAGTATGGAAGAGTCAGAAATTGCTGAGCACATCGCTCAGGTATCTACCATTCACTGTCAATGCGAGCGCTGAGCTCAACATTCATCACTTTCATAGTATTGAATGCAACATCAATAGTGACAAAAAGGACATCCATTCTCCGGATCAATAAAGGTCCCAGCAGATCCCTCACTGATCATCCTGTCATCCCTTGCACATGGCAAACTTCAACAACAACCCTTTAACCCAATAGGCAGTAGGTTTGCAGGATCACTACAACATAAGGCTTATAAGGAAAAAAAAAAAAAAAAGCTCCTAAATTCAAGCAGATTTTTTTTAATTTTTTTTTTTTAATGGTTCAATCAAAATCTTTACAAAAGTGTAAAAGTTATAAAACCGTCCGAAACAAAAAAAAAACCATGACAAGAATTAATAAAAGAGCAAAAACAAATACAAAAATTTCATAACACACAAGTAGACGAGGCAACTCATTCATGACAATCTGATCATTTACTAATTTGTATGGAAGAGTATATAGAGGGAAGCAGAATCCAGCTGCTGAGACTCCAACTCCCAACATGTGCATGTCAGGGCATGCTGGGAGTTGTAGTTCCACACACTAGAGGGTCCCATGTAGCCGCCTTAGTCAGATTGCAGAGTACAGTTATGTAGTCTGATCCATTACCTGCATGGCCAGGGAGCTGGGACTGCATTAATATGACACTAACAAAGCAAAAAAAGATCATAAAACCAACATATGCAATAAAACCAAACTGGAAGTTAATAAGGGAAAAGCTGAAATCAATAGTTTTCTGACATTTCCAGGTTATTTCTGACCCTACAACAGTCACGATGGCGACGAATGATCCCCCATAGACCCCAAAACTGATCTGAAATCGGATCTTGCGTACAGTCCTCGTCCGTGCGGGGTCTCTGCGCCTTTAAGATGGCGATCGTCTGGTTGAGGTAGATCTCTGTGACGTCAATCAGTCTCGTACATGAAAGACTGAAACCTAAGAGTAAACGGGGTCATTGTACATCATGGGGTCCCCGACTCAGACACTTAGATATTGTATATGGCTCTGTAAGAAAATATCAGAATCTTAAAGGGGTCATCAAGTAGTCACATGGCCCAAGTACATGGTGTACGAAATGCAGACCTGGAGTAATAGTACAACAGTCAACAGTCCTATTATATCCTGCCCATATACAATTATGGGACTGAGCATAGCATTGTAATAACAATAATCATGTTATGTCTTTGCAAACAGCGCCACCATTGCCAGTAGGTTGCATATGGTATTGCATGGGCAGTTAAAAACTTGCAAAAAAAAAAAAAAAAGCCACTACAGTTTTCAACATCCTCTATTAACAATCACGAGGAACACAGCCAGGTATTATTAAAGGGGTTATTTGGAGTTTGAGAAACATAGCTGCTTTCTACCAAAAATACCTCCACACCCGACTATGGTAAGTGTTGGTATTGCAGCTCAGCTGAATACAAAATCAATAAACTCTTAGATGCAATACCACACACAACCAATGGTCAGGTTTGGCGCAGTTTTTTTTTTTTTGGAAGAAAGCAGCCATGTTTTTCAACCTCTGGACAACCCCTTTAACCAACATGGGCACATTTAAGATATTTGTTTTACAGTGCAAGATGGTTAAATGGTAATGGTTCAGATCTTGCACTATAATGCAAATTTTAAAATGCGCCTCTGTTGATTAAAGGGGTTGTCCAGAGACTGATAAACATGGCTGTCATCTTCCAAAAAACAAAGCCACACCTGACTATGGGTAGTCCGCGTTACTGCAACAGAGTTCCAGCGATTTATATAGAGCTGAGCTGCAATACCACACACTACCCATTGTCTGGTGCGGCACTGTGTTTTTTTTTTGGATGAAAGCAGCCATGTTTTTCGTCCTCTGGACAACCCCTTTAATAAGAGGGGCACCATTACATTAGATTTAACAATAATGCACTATAAAACTAATTACCTTGAGTCTAACTCTCCAGCTGAAAGAATACTACAACTGCCAACATCCCAGAGCTAAAAGAAGCTGACGAGGCATGCTGGGAGTTGTAGTTCAGCACAGTAGGAGACCATGCAGTTATACAGTCACTTGTTGTCATGTTTCAGTTGTTGTAGAACTACAACCCTCAACGTAGTAGGCTTACAACAGCTGGAACGCCAAGTGATACGAGGGATTCCCAACAGTGCAATTGTCAGCGATGAAAGATAACGTCCTGCATGACAAGACGGTCAACGATACAAACAGCACGATGCATAGATCATCACAGACACTAAGGAGAACACGTATAAGAGCGTATAGGAGGAGGCAGAGGTAGAATACACGGAGCAGCAGAGTCTGGAGGGTCAGGACAAAGGAAGAGGAAGGATCTGGTCACCCCTGGAGGGGGCGAGGAACAACGTGGGCTGGAAGCTCTACCGCCCCCTCTCGTAGCCAGGGAAGAGCTGGCTGAGCAGGGTCTGCAGGGGCTTGTTCACACACATGTTGTAGTTCTTGCCCAGGTCGTGCCTGCAGGCCGGGCAGCTGTACACGGCGGCCTTGAAGGATCGGTCGAGGCAGCTCTTACAGATATTGTGCAGACAATCGGTGGTGATGGGCTCGTACACCACCTCCTGGCAGCAGATACACAGGAAGGTCTCCTCCACTTTGTTGATGAATTTCGGGCCCTCCTTCAGGTAGGACATCACTTCACCCCACAGTTTGGAGTTGGGGTCGTCCTTCTTGATCAGCTCCTTTTGCTCTGGGGTGAGTTTGAATTGTTCCACCTTAATTTTCTTTGGGGTTCCTTTCGAGGGAGTCAGAGCTTTGGTGTTCTCAGATTTCCTCTTTCTCTTGCCTTTGCTTGGGGTCTCCTCCACCCCAGCGTTTTCCTTCTCCCTCTCCTTGTTGGCGACAGATTCCAGGTAGCCCTCGGGGTATTGCATGGTGAGGCCCAGTTTTTTCATGCGGTCTTTGCCTTCCTTGGTCCATGGCGCCGGCTCGTCGTCATCTCTTCTCAGCAGGTAGCGCCACACAAGGAAGCCGGATTTGCCCTTGGCGGGCCAGTACTTCACCACTTTGTAGATGCCGTCGTACCGGTTACCCTCCTGTGGGGCATATTTGCTGTGTATCTTCCCCTTGGAATTGCGCACCACACGGACGGGTTTGCCCGCTCTCCAGTCCTTGGCGACAGCACCTTGCTTGTCATTGATGGGGGCATTACAGTTCAGAGCCAGAGCACGGTTCATATTGGAGAGCTTCTGGTCACATGACTGCTCAGCTGTGCGCTTGTTGCCCCTGAGGTCACGACCTCCGCTCCCTGTGTAGGTGAACTCAGTCCCGTTATCGGCGTCATCCTCATAACCTCCAGCTAGGACCAGGGAGTAGGCGCCATCATGGCCTCTTCCATGGATGCCAGCCACATGAGGCCTGTGTACTCCAGCCTCGCTGACCTGCACCCTAAACCTCCACAAGGTGCCAACGGGTACTCCTGGAATCGGGCCATAGTGATTGGACGGGACAATTGTGCATTCCCTGGAACGGCCGACACAAGCCATCCCTTTACCCCAGTCTCTTCTGCAGGACGAGTTGGAGGACGCCATCTTGGCTTTCTTTTTGCTCTCCTTCAGCTTCTCACCAGCCAGCACCACCTCGCTGGTATCAATCCTGCACTCGGGGCAGTACCAGTCCTCATCATCTTGGGGGAGTGAAGTCATAGGAGGGTCAAGACAGTACATATGGAAGGCCATGTCACACTCATCACACAGCAGCTGCTTCCCGGGGTCCTGTTTGCCCCCGCAGACATGACAGGCGCACATGCGACACTTTACCCGTGGGTTATCCTTGCAGTGCTTACATTCCGGACCGTTCTGGCGTTTCGGTGGCGGCTCTGCAGACTGCTCGGAGCTGCCGGGTTCCTCAATCTTATAAATCTCATCCACGTATCTGATGCGGCAGTCATCGAGGGAATCCCCCGCATCCCCCAGTAAGACTTTGGCATAGAGTTCCTTGATGGTCCTGGTGTCTCTCTTACGGAGGATCTCAGCGTCGTACCAGTAACCCTTCTCCTTGGGCTCATCAGGGTTGTAGTTGACCATGACCACCTGTCCAGGTCTTATCTCATCCCAGGAAAGCTTGGTTCTGGCTCGGGGTCTCACGTCTTTGCCAATCAGCTGGACCACCCCTTGATCTGGATAGTCCTCATACTTTATATGGTAAGTGACGTCATCAGGGGTTCCCTGGGTCACATTGACCACCTCAGCCTCGAACCAGGCGCCCATATGCAAGTCCCGGGCGTCCACCAGATCCTTCACCTTGTACAGCCCGTGGGCGCTGGGCTCCGGCTGCTCCTCTGCTCGCACATCTTCGGGCTCCGTCTCCGACATCGGGGCGTCGTCGGGCTCTTCGGCAGATTCGGGAGCAGTAGTCGGGGCAGGAGGAGGGGGGAGCTGGCGGACCAGCAGCTGCACGATGTCATTGAGCCCGACGCTGTAATCAAAGAGCGTGTGCCCGTCCTCCATCTGCTTCCCCCGGTAGAAGAGCCGCTGCCGCTCCTGCTCCACCCCGAACACGTCATGGATGCGCTCCCGCAGCTCCTCCACCTTGGTCAGCTTAGACAGGGAGTCAATGCGCTGCGTCTCCCGGCCGTCCATGGTGCGCACCTGGATCCACATGATGGCGGTTCTTGTGCGGTAACTCTGCGGCTCTGCCTGTAGCTGTGACCGGACTCTACTGACTCAGCGTGCAACAACTCCCGCGCTAATCAGTTGGCGCGGTTTATAGTCTGGCGGGAAACTGGCTCCTTCACCGATAATTGGCTGAAGCGGAGACAGTGGGGCGGAGTCACTGCGCGTATCCCCGCCCCTCGCTCCCACGTCCTCCAATCACGTCCCTCCATTTCCGCCTCGTGTTATTGTCCGGCATTCTCAACCCCTTCAGACCCGGGAGGATCTTATTGTCTATCGCGAGTATCGCGACACTGCTGAGAGTATATCACAGACATGTATGAATTGTTTGCGTGTTTTAATGCAGAAATAGCAATTTTGAGGATTTTTGTTTAGCTGTGTGTTCACATGGTGCAGTTTTACCACGTTTTTTTTTTACCAGGCGGTTTCCCCACCATTATTATTCTTTATGATGAGGATCTATAGTCATTTATGGGAAAACCCGCAGCATGTGAATGTTCCTTTATTCTGCTTTTATCAACATTAGGGGGGATTTACTCAGCTACATGCCCCAGTTCTTATCAGCTCCTCATTGTAGGCCGCGTTCACACATGGCGTTGCGTTTGTGACGGAAAGACGTTCCTGTTCTGTATAAATGCCTGTGTTTGTGGCCCTTCTGTCTCTATGTTGCGGTTTGGCCTTTGTGTTGCGTTTTCAAAAAGCACAAAAACTTCTAACTGCGCGGCGTTGTGTTTTGTGATGCGTTTTTCAGCCAAGTCCCAACTTTAATAACTCTCTTAGTGGCCCCTATGGTGTATAATGCACCATCCTATGACCCCATCCCCCCCCCATGCAATACCCATTTCCGTAATCGCCCCCATATACTGCCCTCTATCTTCATTTTACCCCTCTTCCCACTGATAATTCCACTCTGTATCCCTACACCACTAACCTCCCTTCCTCTGTAGCCCCCAATTCATAATTGTGCAGCTCCCTCCTTATTAAGCTTCCCTTTGATTGCCACCCCCACCTATAGAACCCCTTTTTGGTAGCCCTCCTGGTATAAGCCCCCTTATCTCTAGCCCCCAGACTTCTCCCCCTCCCCTCACATTATGACTCCCCTCTCCTGGACCCCTGGAGTCTTGTACTCTGCTGCTTCTATGCAGGTGTTATGATGTCATCATCCTGCACCACTCTCTGCCACACAAATGCGCAGCAGAGGCCCAATGCTCAAGATATAAGTGGCGCAGAGTCCCGGGACATACTTCCTGATGTCCAGTGACGAGGGAACTATCGGGAAATACTGTTCTACTGAATCCAGGATGGTTGGGATGTACGTCTATAGAAATTATCGCAAATTCAGTGCAACCAAAAGATTTCCCTCTCTAGATGTGTAGATGGAGCAAATTCTCGCCCAACTGGGCGGGGGGGAGGGGGGGGGGGTTGGGGGGAAGGATCAGGATTTCTGCATGGTCACTGGGATTGAGGATGACACTTCTTCTCTGGAACACTACATGCACACTCAGCCGGGCCAAGCATGCATTGTAATATGGGGGGTCAAGGATCTAGAGTCATATGCGGGGACCCCTGCGTATATGTATTGCTTCTAGAACTGGTCCCTTAAAACTCCAGGGTCCGGCGAGCACCGAGTCCTTGGTCCTTATTCAGATTATTTTTCCGTTCTGTGTGTAAGAAGAGACTGGAGCGAGAACAAGTGAAAAATAAAACCCATTTATTAGTTCCCAGTTATACACATGACACGGCTTATTACATGGTCTGCGGATTGGAGACTAGTAGTGCAGTCATCAGGCTAACGTCACTTTCTGGCCTCTTGCGAGGGTCTGTACACTTGAACTCTTCGGATTTTGGAAGTTTTCATACCTGGAAAAAAAGAGTTGAGTGAACTGGTTTGTGATTTCACCTTAATGTGTAGGGGTGCAGACTGTAGGGACCCCCACTGATCCTGCCGTACCGAATTGACGGTGCGACTTTCGTTGTTAGACAGCGCCTTCCCCCCCCCGACTACCTGGCTGGGTCACGAATTGCATCCCTCTACACTGACTTGATGAGGGCTGTGCTGTGGATCCGAACCATTGACTCCTATGCATTATGTTATGGGAATAACCCTGTAATATTGGCCGTACATGACAGATACCGCTACCTTCCTGTGGGGGTCGCTACAAAGTACTAGGCGCAATTTATTCTAGACAATGGAAGAAGAAGCTTCCTGATTGAAAAGTCACAGTGAAATAACATGGCTGCTAAGAAAGCAAAAGCTGAATATATCAGGATGCAGCTGCTAAAGGATGTTGGGTTCTCACAGGATGCACCCTGGATGCCTGATAAGTGTCTGGTTTTACCCCTGAATTCAGTAGAAAGGTGGTTTTCTCCATTACACACAATATCACATCTCCCAGCACCCATATTACTATTTTCTTACGAGGTTGTGCTCTACAATATGCACAGGGTGCCGCGGCTCCAGACTATCCACAGGGGGCCGCGGCTCCAGAATATCCACAGGGGGCGGAGGCTCCAGACTATCCACAGGGGGCCGCGGCTCCAGAATATCCACAGGGGGCCGCGGCTCCAGAATATCCACAGGGGGCGGAGGCTCCAGACTATCCACAGGGTGCCGAGGCTCCAGACTATCCACAGGGTGCCGAGGCTCCAGACTATCCACAGGGTGCCGAGGCTCCAGACTATCCACAGGGTGCCACGGCTCCAGACTATCCACAGGGTGCCGAGGCTCCAGACTATCCACAGGGTGCCGAGGCTCCAGACTATCCACAGGGTGCCGAGGCTCCAGACTATCCACAGGGGGCCGCGGCTCCAGACTATCCACAGGGGGCCGCGGCTCCAGACTATCCACAGGGTGCCGAGGCTCCAGACTATCCACAGGGGGCCGCGGTTCCAGACTATCCACAGGGGGCCGCGGCTCCAGACTATCCACAGGGGGCCGCGGCTCCAGACTATCCACAGGGGGCCGCGGCTCCAGACTATCCACAGGGGGCCGCGGCTCCAGACTATCCACAGGGGGCCGCGGCTCCAGACTATCCACAGGGTGCCGCGGCTCCAGACTATCCACAGGGTGCCGCGGCTCCAGACTATCCACAGGGTACACTGCGGCTCCAGACTATCCACAGGGTGCTGAGGCTCCAGACTATCCACAGGGGGCCGCGCTCTAGACCATGCACAGGGTTCACAATTGTTATCGCCTAAGGGGATAGGGGATAACAGAGTGATCAGTTAGGGCCCCAGTGATCATGAGAATGGGGGTCATTGAGTAGATTGAGCACGTGTTCTGCCATTCTGTTTAATGTCTATGTGGCGTTCAGAACCAGTACTCTTATGTGGCAGTTCTATGGATTAGTGAGAAAGAGACCCCCATTCCTGTGGTGGGTGGGGGTTCCAAATCGTTATTGATCAACTTGAGACCCCCTCATTAATGATAGGATATCAATATTAATGCCATATATATATCAGCTAGCATAAATCTCACATAATTCTGGTGCAGAGAAGGCAGGTCCGGTCCATGGGGATAGATCAATGCCAGATCACTGGGAGGCTTGACTCCTGCACAGCTTCATACCCTGGGTAATGGTTGTGAACAATGAATCACTATGGATCAGCCATCATTGAATTCACAACGACTAAACCGCAGGAAAAAAAAACAATAAGTGGGTAACCCAAACCAGGCAGCCAAAAGCCGCATCGGAAAGTTATAACTACACAAATTCCCTATAAAGCGGGATCTTTTTTCCGCCCTGTGGTTCTGGGATGCAATATGTTGGATGAGGGATCAGTTGACGTATTACTCATTCCTTACAGATGGTTGTAAATCCTCCAGTCTTCTGAGCCTATGGACGGTCTGGTACTGGCGAGCGCTGCCAGGAGATGCTTCTGCCCGAGGCACATCGTCTTCTTCTGTTCCATCTGGCAGTGAGATGACTCCTAGGAGAGAATAGAAACAGGTATCTTACATGATAATCAAAAGAGCATAAAAAATACATTTTATACCAACATATTTCCCTGTATCTGCATTTTTTGGAGGTGATACAAGTACGGATGTCCGGTCACCCAAATTAGATGAGGTGGCCATAGATGTGATTACAGAGAGAGAGAGGTAAGTACATGCCAGGTTAGTAATGATTGCCTTATACTAGGTGAAGCTGCAGAGATCTAGGGTGTACAATCTGCGACCCGATACCCATCTGCCTGGTCCACAACCAACAGAACCAACACAATGCTAGAAAAGTTGTGTTCTGCAAAGCTTCAGGTTGTATTGTCACCAAAATCATCCCTTTATATCTGGGGTATCCTATATTTTGGGAAGGAGTCTAAGGAAATGTGACTATTTGTTTCCCTTAAAGGGGTTGTACCAACAATCTGAGTTATCCCCTATCTAGAGCATAAAGGATAACCAGCTGACTGACTGGGTGGAGCAGCAGGTCTGGGATGCATCCTGCCACTCCAATACTATGGGAGGGTTGGAAATTGCTGAGCACAGCGCTCTAGTATCGCTAGATCTCGAATAGTAAAGATGCCTCAGCGCTGTGCTCGGCAACTTACGTCACTCTCTTACAATTGTATGGAGTGGTAGGATGCATTCTGGACCGGTCGCTCTATCAGTTAGTGAGAAGGGGACTCCTGTTCTCCTGATCTAGAGGGTCCCATTCTCATCTGCCTACTGGGGCCCCACTGATCAGCGTGTAATCCCCTTGCAACACACAAGACGCCTTTCACCATCAGGGTCTCAGCCTTCCAAACAAAAAAGGGGTATTTTTTATAAAGATATAGTCCTGGTCCATATGCCATATTAGGACACATGGATGTCAGACATTGGGTCCCCTACTCACAATCCCCCTCTACGAGGCACATTGGAGAGGCGTAATGTATAAGAAGCTCTTAATTTGGAGGATATGAGACTATCCCCTGAACTGGCCACTGTGGAAGTAAACTAACGTGGCTTCTGGAAAACATTAACTGAGGGCACTCCAAGTATGATGTATAGTAAATACCAGGTCCTAGAAGTAAAAACATGTGTCCCCTATATCAGAGAGAAACTGTCAGCAGGTGTGACCATGTGAACTGCAGCCCAGTGTTGTGTATTGTCCCTAGAGAGATGTGTAATCAGACCTTCTTGTATGTAGTTAGTAACAGCAGGACTGTGAAATATAGATTTATGTTCCAGGATTGTAGCTGGACTTGTTGCACTCCTGTGTGAGATATCAGAGCAATAGGCTTCTGGTTAGATATAACAGCATAAGGAAAGGGCATGTGAACTGCAGTCAGTGTTATGTATAGTCCCCGGAGAGATGTGTAGTATTAGCTTTGGGTGTGTTGTTAGTAGCAGCAGGACTGTGAAAAATGCATATACCCGGATTAAATGCACTGTGGAGTGTCCTCACACTGTTGTGCTCTTAGCGGAGTGCATTAAACTGCAACACACTTCCTCCCCTTTGCTTAGTGTTTACCCCAGTAAGAGCGATAGAGAAGAAGAGCGATACAGATTTTAATTAAAGCAGAGGGGAGATGCTGTGAAGTAGTTAACAGGCTGCTAAGAGCACAGCAGTGTAAGGATACACCCCCATAGGCTATAATCCTGGAATATAAATTAATCAATATCACAGTTCTGCTGCTAATAACAACAACATACACAAAGGTATGATTATTAAACATCTCTCCAGGGACAATACCTAACACTGGCTGCATAGAGCACAGAGCACAGCAGTGTGAGGACACTAACCTAGTGCACTTGAAGAAGTTACAATCCTGGAGTATAAATCCATATTTCACAGTCCTGCTGCTACTAACAACATACACAAAAGTCTGATTACACATCTCTCCATGGACAATACATAACACAGGCTGCAGGGGTCACACCTGCTGACGGGTTCCCTATAAATTAGTTACATGTTTATGTGAAGAGGTGACATGGCTCTTGTTATACCAGGTTCTTGTAGCTGCTAGGAGCGGTCTCAGCGTGTGCCTTCTGGCCGTGCTCCGGGAGATCTTCTTGTGAGGAGGAAGTTATGAACACTAGAGGTTGGGAAGACACCAATTCTCCTACAGACAAGCCAGTGAAATCATATGGAAAGGAATTGCTTCCAGATAAGCTGTGGCAGGTCTGTAAAGACAATTGAAGGAAGACACGTTACATGTGATGGCGGGTGCACGGGGCGCGGTGAAGCCTGGACTTTAATAAGAACTTATCTAGAAAGCCAAATTCTTAATACAGAATGTACTCTCATATGTACTCAAGCATGAAGATGACAAAGCAATCCACGGATCACTGCTTCAAAATAATGGACACGCCAAGCTGCTATTTATTTGGGCACATGGATGGGAATCCTTAAGAAGGTGCTCCCCTTAAAGAGCACCTGTCGCCAGGAATGTAATTTTTAGCTGGGGACAGGTGCCAAATCAATGCTGATTTGAAAAATGCCTTTGTCAGAATTCTGAATCATTTCAGTACATTACAAAACCTTATTTCACATTACCTGGCTCCCTGTCAGAAGCGTGTGGTGAGTCCCGGGGGAGAGGTGCAGCCTGTGTGGGCCTGTATCTCCTCATGCATTATTTCTCTACTCCATGTCCATCCCCCTCTCTCCCCTGCCTCCTCAATGCACATGACAGGAAGTGGGGAGGGAGCTGGATGAGTGTGGAAGAGACTCACACAGGCTGCAGCTGTCCTTCCCCGGGGACTGAACACATGCTGCTGGCAAGGAGTCAGGTAATGTGAAATAAACTTATATAAACTACTGAAATGAATCAGGATGCTAACAAAGGCATTTTTGAAATCAGCAAAGCATAGGACCTGTCACCAGCTAAAAAATGACATTCCTGCTGACAGGTTCGCTTTAGAAATTATGTTTTCATGGATGAAAGTGCATGCAAGTATATTCAATAGGTAGAGGGGAGTAGCTGTGTATTGCAGTTGCTTATCTGCCCTGATTATTATCCCATATTCTACGGAATAAAGATCAGCACAGAGCGGGGATACGGCGAATTACGTGTTGTGGATACACGATTATTAGTGGGAAGAAACTACCGTGCTACAGAGGAAAAGTGGTACAGCTGGAATCTGATTGGTTGCTGTAAGGAACTGCTCTAACTTTGGTTAACTTTAGTGCAGAGTAATGATTTGGTAAGTTAGTGGTTAATATTATGTATATGGACAGCAGTAAATACCAAAAAAACACAATATATAGAAACAATAATCACATATTCACCACAGTTACCTGCTCTCCATTCACCCCAAAAGTAGAAACAGTGTTATGTAGGTTTTTTTTATAAGCTTTTCAGAACTTTCCTATTTCACAGAAATCTGACATTTAAAAAAAAAAAATCCAGTTTTTATCTTTATGCAGAGGAGCTGTTTGGTGCACTGGGGGCGGAGCTTTGACTGCTAGTGCACTTATTGTATTTTTTCTATAGGGGGTGTTGATCAGTTTGTACGAGGCTATACTGGGCAGCATAAAGAGAAGAATGCGGCTACACTAGTAGTCACGGCCCCGCCCCTGGTGCGTTGAGAAGCTAATTTGCATAAAAATAAAAACATCATTTTCTCTCGGTTTAAATATTTTTAGGGAACAGCAATGGTATTTTGGAAAACCTCATAAAGTGCACGACATTGGGGGTCATTTACTAAGGGCCCGATTCGCGTTTTCCCGACGTGTTACCCGAATATTTCCGATTTGCGCCGATTTCCCCTGAATTGCCCCGGGATTTTGGCGCACGCGATCGGATTGTGGCGCATCGGCGCTGGCATGCACGCGACGGAAATCGGGGGCGTGGCCGAACGAAAACCCGACGGATTCCGAAAAACCGGCGCATTTTAAAAAAAAAATGTGTTGCGGAGCTTGCACCTACCTTAACTCAGCCCGGCTCGGTGTATTCCAGTGCGTTCCAGGGAACTTCAGCGCAGCAGCGCCACCTGGTGGACGTCGGAGGAACCGCTGGATCGCGAATGGACCGGGTAAGTAAATCTGCCCCATTGACTTTAATTGCTGGGGTCCCCAATGCTAGGACCCCCATAGTCCACAGTGACAGGTGTTACCACCGTAACTGGAGATATGGCTGCACATAGGGGCTGCTGCTCCATTTAACCCCTTTCTGACCAGGCCTTACACGGCTTTATTGACCGGAGCATTTCTAAAAAAAATTTCATACTTATTGGTTTTGTAATCGCATAAAATGTGTTCCTGCCTTTATTCTCGTGACACAAAGTGACAGTTAAAAATTTAAAAAAAAAGTTAAAGGACCTTTTTTTTCATTTTTAGTTTTTTTAGATGTTAAAGTTCCAAAAACTGGAAAAAATTTTTTTTTCCGGAATGTATAGTATATATTTTTCAGTTTTCAAGTCAACTCAAAATTCCCTAGTGTGTGGCGGTCGTTGTGATATATATGTGTAGTTTTTTGGGCAAATGGGGCAACTAGGGCGATGTTTTTTATAGCGTAGTGGGAATTTTATTGGGGAACATATATATATAAGGTTAAAACACACACATATGTCTCCCACCCGCTCATAAATGACCCCTGGGGGAAATTTCCCCTTTTTTTTTAATTTTTAACAATTTTTTTAAATTTTTTACTTCTATTTTTCACCTGCATCTGTAACAGCGCCAGTTACAGGGGGAAACTACCCCAGGTGGGGGCAGATGTTGGATAAGAGCTGGAAATATGTGGATAAGTCTGATTTGACCCCGCAGCTCTGATTAACCCCTACAGACCCAGCTGTGAGAATCGGAGAAGGGAGTAGCGGTAATAACTGAATGTTTCTTCTCCCTATGGTCTCCGGGTGTCTCTGATAACCGGACACCTGGTCCTGCTCCCACGAGACGTGGCCGCAGACTCCGGACTTGTACCCGCTGACGTCTTTGGCAGTGGGTGGTCCGGGAGGAGACCCTTTGGCTCTATTCAAACCAAGAACCATGAATAGGGGGAAGTCTCTGTTTCCATTTCTGTTTCATTATGAAAAGCAGAGTTCAAAATCCCTATAAGACCACAAACCCACTGAAATCCACTGAAATCTGATGCCTGAACCAAGTACCTGATCTGAGCTGCCATTCCCCAAGTCAGAGTCATTGGAGCTTCCAAAATAAAGACGCCATATATTGGACTTGGAATCGCCCGGAGGAATTTTGACCATATCCAGAGAGGTGAAAGACTGTTCCAGAGCGCTGTCCGGCTCCCCCGAGGATTCATCCGATACGCTGCTGTGGTTCAGGAAAATCATTGAGGATAAACTGGCGTCACTGTCAGATCCAGACCCATTGTCCTAAAAGAAGCAATATTCTATAGTTTGACTTGCAAGAACAGTATGTCATGTAGAAGAGCTTAAAAGGGAATCAGTCAGCAGTTTGAATCATAAAAACTGCAGCCATTGATATATATTGTCCCTGGAGAGATGTGCAATCAGGGCATTGTGTATGTTATTAGTAGCAGCAGGACTGTGAAAATATGGATTTATATTCCAGGATTGCTGCCTGAGGCAAGAGGCTCGCCTCGCCTCATGGATGGTCTATCCCTGGGTGCGAGATCTCTTCAATGTGGACGGGGGTTGTTTTCATAACACTGATCTAAGGTGGGGCTTAAATTGGCCATGTACATTAGATTAGATTAATGTCCAATATGACCATAGAAGCAGGATCGGCCAACAATATGTAGTAGGAGATAGGAATCAAGATATTAATATGCCTGATTCAGAGGTATCCGGTGATGGATTACTTCCTTTTCCTAATTTAGGAGGCATGCAGTAAGCCAATTGTGAAGGTGTATGGGACTGTCAGTCAAACAAACCATCAACTAGGCCAAAAGGTATGTAAAATGTATGGACGACTCTGGTAATGACCACACCTGGGGTGCACTAGGTGCTAGGCTGGAATGGATGGCCTCTAGCTGAGCATTGTACAACAAGGCCTTCAGATCCGCTCCGGTGAAGTTCTCTGTCCGACTGGCGATGTACTGAAAATCCACATCACGGTCCAAGGTCATGGAGCGGCTGAGACCTTTAAGGATTTCATATCGAGACGTCTGTATAAAAAAGGTTTTCTCCGGTTATTGTACTTTCACTGTAATATTAATCTTACTCTGCAGGTCAATATAAAGATGGCACATCTATTACAATTTTGTATAAAATACTTAAAAAAATAATTGCTTTGTCTTTTCTTTTTTTTTTTTTTTTTATTCTTCTGTCAATTGAGCTGTTTAAGGGCTTGCGTTTTGCGGGACAAGCTGTAGTTTTTACTGCCTCCACTCTCAGAAAGGCAAAGTGACCGAAAAAAAATGCAATACTATCTTTTTGTCTACGAGAGGACCTTGCTTTTGGTACGTACATCTTTCAGGAAGATGAAAAGTGGCTTCGGAGTTAAGTGGTTAATTAACAAATTCTGCTGGTTTGTAAAAAAAATAATCAAGCTTCTCCCTCCCGTAGAGGTGCGTATTCCAGCCCGTACAGTGTGTGTCTATGCAGGCTGCATGACCTCACATCTAATCTCCCAGTGTTTGGTTAAACAGCTTTGAGAAGGGAGGATTAACCCCTTCACTGTCAGTTTGATGTTTGAACACAGCGGATATGAGCAGTCATAGTTGGCTGACCTGGTCTGGAGGTGGACAATACAAACATTCATCCAAGCGTCCAGGTCGGAGTAGGGCAGGATCAATCAAATCTGGACGACTAGTGGCTGCCAGAACATAAACCCCTAATACAATAATCGGAGACAGAAGTTATTCTTATAAAGTTTATAAAGCTGTAATCAGTCCATGTACAGAACTATTATGATAGCGACTTTACCTTGTAGACCCTCCACCCCGTCCAGCTGTGTGAGCATCTGGTTGACCACCCTGTCGGTGACTCCTGTGTTGTCGTGTCCTCTTCGTGGAGCAATGGAATCGAACTCGTCGAAGAACAAGATGCAGGGTTTGGCAGCCTGAGCTCTGTAAACATAGATCATAGAACAGAAATGGAGTCCAGACATTGAGTAGTGACTTGTGTTTGGTCCTTAGGTCATGAACATTAGATCGGTGGACGTCTAATACTTGACACTCCCATAGTTGAGCTCCCACAGATCTAGTCACAGTATATGGAGTGAGAAGCAGACAGCTCCACGCAATCCTTGGTGGCCGGACATGGGTACTGCCATGAAGTTAGCATTGAAGTGAGTAGGAGTGAAGCTACTATAGTGTTGCATGGGCACTACTCAGGTTTGCAGCAGATGATTGGCAAGTCTACTGGAGGTCAGGTCAAACAACTACTATGACAAGTCAGAAGTTCCTTAGGACTAGAAGTAAACTTTAAATAGGCTTCCCCATTCCGTTACGTGTAACACATTACCTCGTAAAGACATCCCGCACCGCCTGCTCACTGGCTCCAATATATTTGCTGAGCAGCTCAGGACCCTAGAGGACACAGATGGCATTACAATTTTTATATCATATAAGAAATCTTCTTGCATCAAATGTATTAAAAACTGTAAACTTGAGACAACCCCTTTAAGTGTAAGTACAATGCCCTTATAGGTTTACCCATATTTTATTTGTACTGATAAACTTTAACCAAGGTTGTGGATTCTGGGGCTCAGGGAGGAGGTATGTGTATACCAGTTAGTACCCCCTTCCAATCCGCACATAGATTGATGCGAGCAGCAACATTTCATATCCTTTGAATATGAATTTTCTGCTGTGGATCTGCGGTGAGGATTTTTTCTGCGTCTGTCCACAAGTACTAAATGCAGATTTTCAGAAAGATTTGGTTGCAGATCAGGTGCATGGACTCTAAAACTAAGGCACATGTCCAGGGCAGGGGTTAAAGGGAATATAAAAACTTGGCAGTGTCTACTGAGTGATGTTTTAATGAGCCTTCTTAGTTGCTCCTGGGTTGAAAAAATTAATTTGGTCTGAGGGACCAGAAAGCCTTTACACTGCATTACCAATACCCTCCGACTCATGGTCAGTGTCAGTGTGCCATTATATCATGCGACCGGGGCTGGATTCATGCTGCTGTAAACACCTTCACAGGAGGATGTGTTCAGTTGCTAAAAATTTGGTAGCTACTGTGACTGAGGGGGCTGGATGTCTTCAGTACAGAAGCATAAATCTAGCATTGGACCATGCTTGTAATGCACTGTAAAGGCACTGCTTCCTGGTCCCTCAGGCTAGATAAATTAATAATTTTTTATATTCCCTTTTCATATTCCCTGGATAACTCCTCTAAAACCAAATGACTAAGTAAACAATAAACTCATGGACGTCATTGTATATTCCAGAAAACAAGGTTAGTACCTTAATACTGATGAAGTTCATCCCGCTTTCATGAGCTATAATACCAGCCAACAAAGTCTTGCCAGTGCCAGGTGCCCCATATAACAATACTCCGGATCGGTGCCGGATTGGAAGGCTTCCAAATAACTCCGGATACTATAAAATAGAAAAAAAAACAATAAATCATATTTTTGCATTATTAGTATAAATAAAAAGCATATCCCACAACCCATGATGATCGGGGATGGAGTACGATGGCCACGGGCCCTAGGCTGTATCAAAATTGTGGGTCATTACAAGTCTAATATTTTGATAGCATTTACTTCCTTCATATGGTACTAGAATAAAGCTACTTGGGAAAGTAGGGGTGTCCCTTCTGTCCACTTTTAGTTCAGCAGTTTTGGACCTTCGGAGGACCTATAAAGGTCCTGGAAGGACCCTTATTTAAATATGTGTTAAAAGCATGCATATTTAATAAATGGAGGTCCTTACCTTCCACAGGGCAGAATTAAACTTGGTAATTGGTTCAGGTGGTAATGGGCCACCTAGAAGCCTTGGACCCCAGGCGGCCGCCCAAGCCGCCTGTATTGTAATCCACTACTTATGACGATAGATAAGAGTAATATGTAATGTAACATTACAGTGACTGACCTTGGCCGGTAACTCAATGGTGTCCTTCAGAACCTGCCGTACGTCGTGTAATCCTCCCACCATATTCCAGCCTTGATCCTTTGGCTTGTGTAAATTGGCGTTCTTCAGGGACATGGGGGTGAAACCTTTAAGAGCTTTTTGGAAATCTGTTGTTGTCAAAACTAAATCTAAAACATCCAAAAAAAAAAAAAGATGATGAGAACAATGTACCAAATATACCATGTTAATATTGTTATAGTTTCGAGTTACTTTCCAGACACTATTTCAGGGCATTATATAACAAATTTTTTTGCAGTTTTCCCCTCTCTATGCTCTATCTCTAATTCTCAGTTGTCTCAGAGCCGGTCTCTGGAGACTCGCTGCTATGATGTCTCCCTTACACTGCACACAGGAAGTAGCGGTGGAGAATCAGCTCCCAAACTCACATTATTAAAAAGTTAGTTTGAACTTCCAGTATGGAGAGATTATGGGGCTCATTTACTAAGGGTCCGTGGCCGCACTTTTGTTGGATTTTCCGTTGTTTTCAGGATTTGCGCCACTGTGACAGGTGGTTAATAGGAGATTCCGTCGCAAGCGATTGGATTTTGGCGCAGCTACGCTGCTTTCATGCGAAATAGGGGGGCGGGGCGGCGTAGGATCCGACTTTTTAACTTTTAAATTGTGTCGCAAGACAATGCACTTACATACACCAGGAAGAAAAAGGTGAACTCTGTCGGACCGGAGCGGGGAAGCGACACATGCAGAATATCGGCGGACGATCTTAGTGAATCGTGGCACAGGGCATTACCATCGGTGAACTCCTCCGGACACGTAAGTAAATGTGCCCCAATATCTGCTTCATCTGCCCCCCAATTACCTTGTTTAGTGTAGATCTTCCTTGTAGCCACACTGGATTCTATGGCTCGCTCCACGAGCATGACAAAGTCTTTGGCTACAAAACCTTCTGTCTCCTTTGCCAGGATATGAAGGTCCAAGTCTTTGAAGCGAGTGATATCACATGAAAGGCGGTTTTCGACGATGCAGCGTAAAAGTTCTGATCTTTCTTTCTGTAATAATAAAATGTGCACTTAGCTCCCCGTTATTTAATAGTGTTGCACGCTCTTAATTAATCTGGTCCTTTTTCAGGATGTGCACACAATTCTGACGGATTCTAAACATAAATGTTTCCGACTAAGCACTACTACGCCCCTTTAGGTGCACACTATTCTAAAGTGTCGGACAAACTTTTCATGCAAACTTAGAAAGAAAAAAAAAACTGGCGCAGACACAATAATATATCTGGGCCAATCTATAATAAATTACATTCTGCATAATATTAATACAGACTGTATACTGCAGCTACCGCCTCTTTTTTAAAGAGGACCTGTCACCCAAAATTTCGGCACTGGAAGCTCCGGTAACGCTATCAAACACTGCGGCAGGGTACAATGTAATTGTCAGACAGCTCGCAAAGCTGTCTGACATATTCATGAGGGGGCGGGGTTGGGGCAGTGACTGCCGCATGACGCGCGACAGTCACCGCCACCCTATGGAGCGAGCGGGGCGGTCCGGGGAAGAGGCAGCCCCTCATGAATACATCGGACCCCTTTGCAAGCGGTCAGATGATTACATTGTACCCTGCTGCAGTGTTATATAGCGGAGGTTTCCGGTAACGCTATCACTATAACTCGCCGTTTGTTCAAGCACTAGGAGCTGCTTAAAATCGGGTTAAAAGTGGAGTGGTGTGGGGGGACTGATTGGCCTGCGGCTCCCTATTATATATTTAATAGGGAGCCATTCAATAGCAAAAAGAGCCGGCTCTTCCTAGTGAGCGGAGCCTAATGATCCAGCTCACTAAGAAGACCTGGAATTACCATCACTAGTGGCCGCTCGTCTTCCAACGGAGAAGGGAGGGGTGAGGAGCGTTCACTCCTCCTCCCTTCTCCACCCAACCTTGTGCTTGCCCAGGATCTAGTCTAGGCGAGCACACGGCCGTGTGAATGTAGCCTTAGTCATGCCAGGGTGAGGACTAGGATAGAATTACTGAGGGAATGCCTTTAAATCGATGCAATGATGTATAGACAACTATACTATACCTGTGATGGTGGCGCTATGGGTTTAAGGCACTGGAAAAGGTGAACTCCTTCCGAAGAAATAAGGATGGGATTCAGGGAATGTTCAGATCGGCTTGTGGCGATGACCGCAATCTGCGTCTCCATGCGAATTATTTCCTTCATAAGATCTTTCAGTACTGTAATACACAAACCATCAATGAAATTGACAGCCAATACCACACATATCAAGTTAGCATCGACTGCCTGTGAAACCTGATGGCAGGAGATCGGAGTGTATAGAGTCATTGATACATAATTATACATGTATGTTCACAAATGGTGGATATGCTCCAACAGTCTATAGTATATTGCTGGAGCACTGAAATGAGACGTTATTAGTTTAGCTGTGTAAGATAACACTAATTGTCGTTCTGATTCACTGTCATCTGGTTACTACTGTAACTCCCTACTAACCGGTCTTCCACTTACTAATCTGTCTCCTCTACAATTTTGCCAGAACGGCCTATCAATCCAGATGCTACATGGATGCCTCCACCATGTGTCATTCCCTGCACTGTCTGCCAATTACCTCCTGTACTCACTTCAAATTAATCACCCTCATCCACACAGCTCTGCACAGTGCTGCACCTCCTTACCTCTCTGCCCTCATCTCAGTCTATCACCCAGCCTGTGCTCTTCCATTATCCAGTGATCTAAAACTATTTACAAACCTCCCATAAAAGTCTCCAGGACTTCTCCCAAGCTGCTCCTATTCTCTGGAATGCACTACCCCAGACTATTAGTAATACCCAACCCAACAAGGTTTCAAATGTGCCCTAATAAAACATCTTTTGAGGCAGGACTATCAAACTCCCTAACTGCATGTAACTTTCACTTTCTTGTCTCTAAACCTCTGCTGATTTTTCTTCCCATCTATGTAATCACTCACCACTTGATACCATTAAACAGGTTACAGATGTGGATTCTGTGAATATTGATAGCTGCTGGTGACGGATTCAGTAACCGTTATTAATGAATGAATGAATGAAATTATTGTAACCGCTGAAAAATGGCTGGACCCCTGTCCAACTCTTATAGCTCCTGTGCCCCCCCCCCCCACCTTGTTATTGCTCGTTATGTTATTTTATTCGTATTTGTTCCTTATTATATGTAAAGAACTACAGAATCTGATGGAGCTATAGAATTTATTATTAGAATCATTTGATCTGTATGACCTTCCCAACCTGCAGATGTATCTATGGTTGGATTTCAGCTCAGGATGGACAGTAGGACTTACCATGTGATACCTGCTTGCTGTGCATGGCCTCGGGGCTATGCTCTTGTTCTGGTGTCATTGGTACCCCAGCAATCTGGTCCAGGTCGTCCAATAACAGAACCGCAGGCTGCCTCCACGCCGACTCAGCAAATCCTTCCTCCAGAGTCTGGCATAAGCTTTCTAGAGTCTTTCCTGAAACGTCACCAAAGTTAGAAAGTTACCATGAGCTACATTCAACCAGTGACAGAAATTTTTCATTGGGGCTCATTTACTAAGGGTCCGAACGCCGCACTTTCGACAGATTTGGTATATATTTCCGTTTTGTGCTGAATTGCCCAGGGATTTTGGAGCACGAGATCGGATTTTAGAGAATCGGTGCCGGCTTGCAAGCGACAGAAATCGGGGGGCGTGGCCATCGGATAACCCGACGGATTCAGACAAAAAAAGTATTTGTGTCGCAAGATCAGCACTCACATGCACCGGGAAGAAGCAGGTGAACTCCGGCGGACCTCAGCACAGCAGCAGCACCTGCGGGAACTCGGACGCACGATGTTAGTGAATCGCGCTGGACCCGAATCCTCGTCGGACAACGCACCATGGGGATCACGACGGGACCGGATAAGTAAATCTGCCCAATTGTGTTTACAGGGCTTTTCATGGGGCTACAATATTAGGTTATATCAGTTTAGTGAATTCTTACTGTCCCCAGGTTCTACCCCACCAAACTAGCACCTACAAACATGTTGCTCATGTGATATTAAACATAAGAATTTCATCTTTCAGGTCCCTTCAGGCTTATGGTTCTGTGAGTTACAGAACTGGACAAATGGGCCGTTTAAAAATAGACGAGAACTGGATGTTTATCTGCAGAATCTTTAACTATGTATTCAGCCGCCTGTATCCTTGGTTCTGTAACTTACACAGCCATAAGCCTGGTGTGGTCTTAAAGATGAACTCCTTATCTTAAATATGACACAAAGCATGTTTCTAGGTGCTATAGAACAGAAAAAGAGGCTTCTGACATGACACTAATCAGGCAATCACTAAACTTGACTCATATCTTGTGAAAATGAAGTGAGAAGAGTCATATTTTCCTAACTTTGGTGACTTTCCTGCCTTGCCTTTGATATTTTATTTCATACCCTACCTGAGGGGACTAATAGTTTAGTGGGGTAACACCTGATAACATGTTCTCTTTAAATGCCCCCCACATGCATCAGCTGTTTACTAGTGCCAATCATTTGTTAGTGGCTGTTCCTGGTATCGCAGCTCTCTTCAATGTAATCTCATTTAAAGGGGTTGTGCCAAGTTGTATTGTTATCCACTATTCTCTGTATAACAATCTAACTAGAGCGGTTCCCGACCGCTAGGAACTTTAATATCCCGTTTTCAAAACTGAATCAAGTGGCAAGTTGAGAATACATCTTGCCACTCTATTAACTGTCTACCGTTTACTGTCTAGCGGGAAATTACATCGTTCCGCTATCTCTAGCACTCTTTCAGCTCATATCATACTTGTAGTTCTCTGTACCAGAGATAAAGGAAGATAAAGACATAGTTGGAAGCTGCAGATAAAAATCTTTACCAGTCTGTATCTCTAATTCTAGACACATGATAAAGAAGCCTGATGCAATCTGAAAGATGAGATTCTTCTCTTTAATATGACGCCAGCAGCATGTTTCTAGGTTCTATAGAACTGAAGATAGATTTCATATACATCAGTAAAAAGTCAGCCAAACCCACCTTGGTTTTGTGGGACCAGCTAAGTATCTATGTAATGCATCTGTCTACTCTCCTTAAACAGTAGATGTCAGTGGAAGGATGAATAATGCATATTGTATATCAATATACCTGATGCTTCACTCCTAAATGGTATAAATGGCCACTAGGGGATACTGATCACACTTCACAACTTATACCACAACTTATAGAACTTAACACAATTTATACCCCTTTCTCATTAAAAAAAATGATGCAAAGTACATAAGAAACATAAAGCATCATAAAATACCTTTTAATAATTTACAGTCGATTTCTTCCACATAAGCTTCCAGGCAGTCGAACGCCTCCCTACATAACGCCTTCGCTATAGTGGATTTCCCAGAACCCTGTAAATGACGGTCAGACAGTAATACAAAATTTTACTTTAATACAAGCCCAGAACAAATCATCAATCAAAACACCGATACCTTTGGTCCAGAAAGGAGGATGGCACCACTGCGGAGTCCAGATGCTGTAGAAACAAACTGCCTGGACAAGGGCCGGCCCATTAGACAGTGTACAATATGCTGGTAGCAGGTTGTCAGTAAGTCATCAACACCTCTGTAATGTAAAAGAAGATAATTGTAGATTCTAAGGGGTCCCACATAGTTGCAGGAATGTCTCAATTTAAGAAAAGCCGTGGAGAAAAAAAAATAATACATTCTTCCTACCTGAAGCCACCACTAGGTGGAGCTAAACTGTATACAGTATGTACTAGCTAAATAAATCTGCAAGTAAAGAGCTCCATCTAGTGCCAGCAGAAGGTAGGAACAATTATATAACTTATCTATTGCTTTGGTACACCCAAAAATAAATATGTATCATGTGTATAATACCCCAATCTGTTCATCTGCAGGTAGGAAAGGTTTTGATCAGGTTGCTGGAGGGTAGAAGGTTTTTCTGGTGGAGCAAATTCTAAATTGACCTGTATGGGATAAAAGAGACACATTATCCATGCAGAATATGGGAATAATTTCATATATTACAGTGTATTCCAGTAGATCTAATAAGAGATCAAGCTGAGCCATAAACAATTAATACAGAGATCGTTGTTGACTCCAGCAAGGTCGCACCTGAACCGCAGCTCCTGTGGCCTACAGGGCACCTTTACCAGGGTAAGTACAATATGGGTGACCCTATTATTTTACCCTGGTAAATGTTCTTATAAGTGGCCGCTGTATGACCCTTGTATGGCCGATGCAATTTGTCACACTCCCTGCAATTCAGCTTTGCTCTAATAAACTGATCTTACTTGATATTTACATGAATTTTAGTCTTCTGTATGAAGTCTTGGCACAACATGAATATCTCATCCTGGTTTTTCAGTTCTGACGAATGATCCAGGCTTATTGAGAATTCTGCAATTTCTGGGTCACAAAACATAAAAAAGTAAAAGAAAACCGGATTAGTATGGCCTAGTGGCTTTAGTAATGTATAGGAGGTTAACATATCAATCTTTATGAATGTATGTCTGTAAATGTTATACAGGTGGTCCCCGACTTAAGGACACCCGACTTACAGACGGATCTCTCTGTCCCCTGTGACCTCTGGTGAAGTCTCTGGATGTTACTATAGTCCCAGACTGCAATGATCAGCTGTAAGGTGTCTGTAATGAAGCTTTATGGATAATCCTTGTTCCCACTACAGCACAAAATTTTTAAAAACCAATGCCAAAATTTGGGTCTGGCGCTATACTTATAATATAAACCTGTTCTGACTTGCATACAAATTCGACTTGAGTACAAACCTAAAGAACCTATCCTGTACGTAACCCGGGAACTGCTTGTATATTCTCTTATCACTTACCATCACCAAGCGAGAGCAGTGCAGTATCTGTTATCCCTGATATCCAAGGTGAGGAGGATGAAGAGTGCCCCTGCAGCCAGGAGCTGAATGCTGATTTTACATCCTCTGCTGTAATGGCCGCATCCTTAAAGAAGAGACAAGATGTGGATTTAAAGGAAGTCTACAACCTCTATCAAGGATAGAAAACCAAGCACACTTACATGCTGTCTGCGCACCCTCTGGTGGGATCCGTTCTACTTTTAGCTTCTTATGGCTTTTTTTTTTTTTTTTTAAAGTCTTAAAAATGATGCAAATGAGCCTGAGGGGCTACAACTACAAACCCAGAGCCCCTCAGGCGCATTTGCATAATGTTTAAAACCAGGCATAAGAAACTAAAAAGAAGAGCAGATCCTGCCAGAGGGGGGCACACAGCAGCATGAAATTGCATTTGGTTTACAATCCTTCATCCTGGTGGTAGATGACCTTTAAAGGGGTTGTTCTTGTTCATGTTTCAAGTATGATTTCGGACCTGACTAAAAGGCCAAAGGGTTCTTGTACTAATGTGTACTGCATTCAGATGCATAGTATCCCATCAATAACACCTTATGCCCAGTTATTTAAAGGACATCTACCATCAGATTTACAGATGGTGGACGTGTCCTAATGAGAAGTTCCTGAGTCACCAGAGCGCCTCGTATTTTAATGTATTTACTCCTGTCTGGTCCGCTGCTCTATGCACTGTGGAGTGGCAGGACCGGGGGAGACTGCTAGCGGAAAAGGGGAAGTGAATAAATTAAAATACGTAACCCTCATTAGCATAATTTTCATAACTCTATATTACTGCAAACAAGGCAATATAATAAAAGATGTGATACTCAGGAACTTTTTATTAGGACACGTCTACCATCGGCAAAACTGATGGAAGATGTCCTTTAAGGCACCTTCCCTGCTGTGCCTGAGCAATAAGGTTCAAAAGTCTCCTAAAAAAATTGCGTAAACATATGTCCATTTTCCAGTGTTTTATTACTGCAGGTTTACTCAACTCTATACCTGTTCTTTCTGTCCTGACCTCTGCTATTATTATTATTATATTATTATGACATATTGGGGGCACATTTACTTACCCGTCCCGTTGACGCCGCCGATGCAGAATGTCCGACGAGGATTCGGAGCTGCCGCAATTCAGTAAGATCGTGCGTCCAATTTTCGGCATCTGTCGCTTCCCCGCTGAGATCCGCCGGAGTTCACCTTCTTCTTCCCGGTGTAGGCGAGTGCTGATCTTGCGACACAATTTGGTTCTTAAATTCCGCGGTTTGTCCGAATCAGTCGGGTTGTCCGACGTCCACGCCCCCCCGATTTGTGTCGCATGCAAGCCGGTGCCGATGCACCTCAATCCGATCGTGTGCGCCAAAAACCCGGGGCAATTCAGGGCAAAACGGTAAAAAGTCGGGAAACCCGACGAAAATGCGGTTTTCGGACCCTTAGTAAATGTGCCCTATTGCCTGATTTTGTCTTATACACAGCTACCACTCGATGAAAATCACTTGTAAAGGTAGTAACCTGGTGGTTCCCTGCAGATCCCAGTGCATGGCTTAAAAGGTTACATCTAGGAGACCAATTGGACATTATCCTCAGAATTCGCCCGAAACCGAATCAGTTCAGTACCACATTGGATCTACACCCTCCACATCACATAGGCCGCTCTGTCCAGCCTATACTTATCTTGTGCACTCTGCCGCTGCATTTCCTATGCGATACATCTGTCACTCACCAGGCACTGCCTCGGCTGCAGCATTATTGATGAAGGGATTTTAGGTTGGGGCTCCAACGACTGTATCCTGACAGCGGAGGAGATATTAATGTTCATGAGCTTTCTAAGCCTCTCCGGTATCTGTATGGACACAATATTTGGGAGAAACATATAAGCTTATAATATACAACAAAATAAAAATGTATATACTATAGAATCGTTCACCTGTATGGAGGTTGTGGTCTCATCACCAGCTCAGCCCCATTACTTTACACTGCAGCTCTTCTTGCTTGTATTAGTTATGAGTAAATTAGAAAATATGTCGTAAACTACACAGACAACCTATTGCTTTATAATGGGGATTGTGTAATACTTAGACTTCTATTCATTTTTATTGACAGCCTATCCCCAGGATTGTCCATAAATATCTGATGGGTTGGACAGGGATTAATGTCTGATTATTAGGGTTATCGACAGTGGATAACTGTAAATGATTGAAGAGTTTTTCCATTACAAACATGATAGAAGAGAATTGACAGACTATCTATGGGTCAGAGTGTTGGGACCACAATGAAAAGGAGACCAAAAGAGCTGCAATACGTCACTTTCCCGGCAGCCCCATAGAAGTGAATGGAGCATCAGTCATGCAAGCTTCATTAACCATTTATCCAACTTTTGTACCCCCAATCCCCCAGTGACATGATACTTATTCCCTATTTTGTGGCTAGCAGCTGAGTATATCTCATAAGATAAGGCGCACTAAGAACACAGTAGCACTCTGCAGATGCATCGTTTCAAACCCCTTAAATGCCATGGCTACTAGTGACCATGGCATCTAAGTGATTAAATAGCCAGGATTAGATGGCTTGTGCTCCTTATTACTTTATATTATTTACCATGAAGTTATCTATGGTAATAACTTGCTGATTGGTTAGAGTTTGACCACTGAGACCCCCCAAACGTGGTATTGTCTCCCCCGTATGAACAAAGCGCAGGTCACACACAAGCCTTGCTCCATTTATCTTCTTAAAGTACAGCACTTGGGCATCTTTCTCACTGCAGAGAATGAATGGTTTGGCAGGGAGCATGTCACTACAGTTATATAGGAGAGACAGGACCCCATGGCTGGACCCCCTACCAATGAGCAAGTTATAATCTAACAGGAGAGGTCCTAACTTGATATCATGGCCAAACCCCTTCATGCAACGCCCAATACTTAACACATCTACACAATGATTGACTGTTGATGACCTAATCACTGACCCAAACTTTTGCAATGTGTGTATTCCCATTCCGGGTGTCATACTCAATGACGTCTTTGATATCTTCAAAGCCATGCCACACGATCTTCACCACGGCTTGAGGCATCTCGGTGGCCGCCCCACCAGATTCCTTCTTCCCCTCTGATCGTTCTGCGCTTGACTTGCTATTCTTTTTCCGTCTCCTTGGAGAAGGGATCTCTACAATTGTGCCATAGGATACAACTATGTCTGGGAGTAAACCTGGGGGTTCAGGGTACCAGAGAAACACCTGCACGGTGTTATCATTACTATGGTCCAGGAACGCTCGGCTGGTGCCTATAATAGGAGGAACATGGCGGCATACTCGGAAAACCGCTTCTAGTCTAACGCTTTTCAGCAAAGTCCTCCTGAAGACGTCCTTATCGTGGACACCATGAGTCTGTGAGGGATTTTTTCCCAGAACCCAAGAAAAGAGGCTTCCTAATGAGTCCCATAGACTGGACCCCTCCGGAACAGGGATTTCGGAGGTTTCACTCTTGTCTTTGAGTGATGAGGTATCGCTGCTGCTTGTGGTTCCTTGAGTCGTCCTACTAGATCCAAAGTCAAACGCCGCAGTTTTTATAGGGGGGAAATGTGGTGGCACCTTCTCAGATGTTCTACTTTTTGGAGAAACAATTAATTCTGTCAGGGGTTCCAGTCGGCCATAACTTGTAGCCGGTGTTAGTGTTCCTAAACATAAAAAGAGAGTTTTTTTGTAAGTTGAGACATTGCAATATTTTTAGAACATTAGGGCCGATTTCATAGAAATATGATGGCCCGCAATAACTTTTTTGCATTGAAGCCTGACCAGGTGATCTACGAGTGTCCATCTACCGAACCCCCAATATCATTGGTGGGATCACCTCAGGGAATGCGCCTTGTTATAGGTAATCCAGACAAAGACTACATTTTGACCAAATTTACCCATGTGAACAAACCCCTTCATTGGAATGGGAATCCAATATGGTTGCACTGCATTACCAAAGCCAAATGGAGCCATTGGGGCTCATTTACTAAGGGTCCGAACGCTGCATCGGGTTTCCCGAATATTTCCGTTTTGCGCTGAATTGCCCCGGGCTTTTGGCACACGCGATCTGATTGTGGCGCATCGGCGCCAGCTTTCACGCGACAGAAAACGGGGGGCGTGGCTGTCGAACAACCAAGGATTCGTAAAAACCGGGGAATTTAAAAAACGATTTCTGTCACAAGACACGCACTTACATGCACCGACGCAGCAGCGATACCTGCTGGATATCAGACGCACGACCTTAGTGAATCCCGGCAGACCCGAATCCTCGTCGGACAATGCACCGTGGGATCGTGACTGGACCGGGTAAGTAAATGTGCCCCATTGATTTGTAAGAG
This sequence comes from Engystomops pustulosus, assembly GCF_040894005.1. Classification (NCBI taxonomy): domain Eukaryota; kingdom Metazoa; phylum Chordata; class Amphibia; order Anura; family Leptodactylidae; genus Engystomops; species Engystomops pustulosus. The sequence continues at coordinate 198,409,943 of NC_092415.1, read as the reverse complement.
ATATCTGGGATGTGTAAGCCACAGTGAGTTCTTGATCTGAAGAAACAGGTCCTCAAGTGTCCCCTGGAAAAGGAGCAGTGGTCCTTATTGAAGCGGTGGTCATGCCACCCCATACTGCATTATGGGGACCTATTCTAATTGCTTAAGGTCCTATTGGCTGAAACCCCAGTAAACAGACATTTATCTTCTATCCCGTGGAGATGTGTACCGAGGACAAATAAACATACCTGGAAAAAAAACTACTTACCTATCTGAATGTAGATACATGTGTGCAGGTCCACCCACACGGGAAACACAGCCTTAGGATAAACTATTCGGATCTGGTCAAGAAGGTGCATTTCAAGGGCAGATGCATGCAGCTCCTGTAATGCAAGATCAATATTATCTTAAAAATATATGTATATATATATTGATTTCCTAATTGTGGTTGTGAGTCGTAGAAAGACTATTCATCTCCTGTAATACAGGGATAAATTTAGGTTCTGGCAAGAACTCAGTGGCCGCACTCCGGCTATAAAGTCATAGAGCTTCCAATGTGGGTATTTATTCTTCTTGATTGCTGAATTAAAAGGGTCGCTCCTTTTTTTTTATTATATGGAAGCCTGGGCGCTGCAGATCAAAATAACTTCAATTTTGCTTATAGGGGCTGTAAAAACAGTCTAAAGGGTTAAGCTCAGATGAGGTAGAGGAGATCCCCGTTCTAAACAACACTATACTACATTGGTCTGTATATAGAATACAGCTTCACTTTAATGCCCTTACTGTTTACAAAGGGACCTAAGTACGTATGCATTGAGCTCCCCCTTGTGGTTGATCGTATAAGAGTAAAATGAGCAATTACCAGTATTTCCCAGTCATCAGCAGATAGTGGTTCGACTGTGACTTCCTTACAAGATGGGACATTACTGCACGGTTTGAGAAAAACCTGAAGAAAAATAGAAAGAAGCTTAAAAATGTTCACTTTTTGATAAAAAAAATGTTAATGTTTTCCTACTAAATAACTTCCATTGTTATCCCCTATATATGGGTATTCCGGATGCCCTCATGGTCACTAAATATACTCTGCAATTTCTGGTGCTGGTATAGTATTGAGCAGTGGCAGCACATATGCTGAACCTACTGCGTCAATCATTTAGTGAGCATGGGACCACCGTTCCCGTGATGAGTTCTTGTGATCAGTTGGGATCTCACCAGTTGGATATGGGATAACAACCAAAAATATATTTTAAATACTGATCATATATTCTTATTATAGGATATTGATATCACATTGGCAGATGTCTGACAAAGAGCCCCCCATGAGCTGCTATTTATGTGGTCATGGTGCTCCAGTGAATGCCGCTCGACTTTTTAAAAGATTTTTGTGCCAAATGCCATAGTCACATCTCCAAACCTTTTTTTTTTAAAATTTTGTTCCAATATGAAAACATTAAAAAAAAGAAAAAAATTTGACTATAATAGAGGCTGTACTACATAGGTCATAGAATGGAAATTCCAGGTTTGCTTAATTTTACTGCATTTTTGACTCCTCAAAACTAGTATCAAAAAATCAATTCCACCCCTATTGCCACCTCCACGCCATTTTGTTGGAATGTACAGTAAATGTGCAGGGAAGCAGTAATTCCGGCTCTTCTTAGTGAGCTGGCTCATTAGGCTCCTCTCAATAAGAAGAGCCAGCTCTCCTGGCTCCTGAACGGCTCCCTATTAAATATATACTAGGGAGCCACAGGCCAGTCAATCACTCCACATCACTCCACTTTTAACCCAATTGTATTGGATTATAGGAAGCGTGGTGAGCCGGTTATGGGTAGGGTTAAGTGAGCCATTGGTTCACGTCATTCAGTAACAAGAGCCGGGTCTTAGAGTCGGCTTGTTCGCGACCGTCCCATCACTAAGGAGCAGGGCAGGGAATACTAGACCCGACAAAATTACTATTGTTTGCACCAGAGTGTTTTTTTTTATACTACATTATAAATATACATATATATTTAGGGTCACACAACATAACTGTTGGGTCCCTATTTTCACAAAAAAGCTTCATGCAAGGGACAGAACCAAACCCCACACAAAATTACGGCCCGAAAGAGGTATAATGTAATGGGGGGTGTGCTATAGCATGTGGGGGCTATCATACAGAGAGTGGCCCACAGGGAATGACATTATACGGTGTAGGGGCTACAAGAGGGACATTATACAATACGGGAGCCACACTAAATAATGCTATTTCTCTTTCTGGCATTATAATGGAGAGGGGGTATAAAACAGTGTGGGGGTATTAATGGAGTACAATATGAGGGCACACAAAATAGGCATTATACATTGTGTGGGCCACAAGGAAGAGTATTATACAATGTGGGGAGTCAGAAATAGGGCATTATACACTGTGTGGGGCAGACAGAATGGAATTGTACTTTTTGGAGGGTAACACATGGGAAATTTGTGTGGGGACTCCAAGGCATGCTAGATTTTTGGGGCTATTACACAGTGTTGGGGTCACAACTGGTCAATTATAGTGTGAGGGGAACATGGGTGCCATTTTACAATGTGGAGGCCACAAGGGGCACTTATTACATTTAGGAACCACACGGGGCGCTTATTATATTTAGAGACCACACGGGGCGCTTGTTACATTTAGAGACCACACGGGGTGCTTGTTACATTTAGAGACCACACGGGGCGCTTATTACATTTAGAGACGACACGGGGCGCTTATTACATTTAGGGACCACACGGGGCGCTTGTTACATTTAGAGACCACACGGGGCGCTTGTTACATTTAGAGACCACACGGGGTGCTTGTTACATTTAGAGACCACACGGGGTGCTTGTTACATTTAGAGACCACACGGGGCGCTTATTACATTTAGAGACCACACAGGGCACTTATTACATTTAGAGACGACACGGGGCGCTTATTACATTTAGGGACCACACGGGGCGCTTATTACATTTAGAGACCACACGGGGTGCTTATTACATTTAGGGACCACACGGGGTGCTTATTACATTTAGGGACCACACGGGGTGCTTATTACATTTAGGGACCACACAGGGCACTTATTACATTTAGAGACGACACGGGGCGCTTATTACATTTAGGGACCACACGGGGCGCTTATTACATTTAGAGACCACACGGGGCGCTTATTACATTTAGGGACCACATGGGGCGCTTTACAGGGGCAACTTTCCCCCCTCTTTCCATCTCTATGAGTTGAGGTGTATACACACACACATATAGTAAAGGGAATATTACATTAAATAAAGCCTGCGTATATCTTTATTAACAATGACACAGTCACTGACACCACAGACAGTGAGTGTATGAGGCAGATTATACTGAGGGTGATTGTGAATGAACTTGGACATGGCGCTGACTTATATCGTCTCCACCACAACTGTGACTTTGGGCGGGAACGATCGCCCACCGCCTGCTCCGTGTAAGCTCCTCCCCCCTATGAGCTCTCCAGCCAATCAGCAGCAGGCAGGTCAGCCTCCCGCCAAAGTATAAACCGCGCAGTGTGAGGAGCGCGGGAGTTCCAGTGATAGATCGCAGCTTCATCACCTCACGGAGCAGCCGCTACCGCCGCCATCATGTGGATCCAGGTGCGCACCATGGACGGCCGGGAGACGCAGCGCATTGACTCCCTGTCTAAGCTGACCAAGGTGGAGGAGCTGCGGGAGCGCATCCATGACGTGTTCGGGGTGGATCAGGAGCGGCAGCGGCTCTTCTACCGGGGGAAGCAGATGGAGGACGGGCACACGCTCTTTGATTACAGCGTCGGGCTCAATGACATCGTGCAGCTGCTGGTCCGCCAGCTCCCCCCTCCTCCTGCCCCGACTACTGCTCCCGAATCTGCCGAAGAGCCCGACGACGCCCCGATGTCGGAGACGGAGCCCGAAGATGTGCGAGCAGAGGAGCAGCCGGAGCCCAGCGCCCACGGGCTGTACAAGGTGAAGGATCTGGTGGACGCCCGGGACCTGCACATGGGCGCCTGGTTCGAGGCTGAGGTGGTCAATGTGACCCAGGGAACCCCTGGGGGAACCCCTGATGACGTCATCTACCATATAAAGTATGAGGACTATCCTGAGGAGGGGGTGGTCCAGCTGACCAGTAAAGACGTGAGACCCCGAGCCCGCACTATGCTGCCCTGGGATGAGATACAAGCCGGACTGGTGGTCATGCTCAACTACAACCCTGATGACCCCAAGGAGAGGGGCTACTGGTACGACGCCGAGATCCTCCGCAAGAAAGATGGCAAGACCAGCAAAGAACTGTATGCCAAGCTGCTAATGGAGGGTGCGGGGGACCCCTTAAATGACTGCAAAATCCTTTTTGTGGATGAGGTGTTCAAGATCGAGAAGTCCACCACCCCAATCCCACCAGAGATCCCGCTCCCAGCAGTGGAGGAGGTGCCTCAAAAGCCTAAGACTGGTCCACAATGTAAACTCTGCAAGGACGACCCCAAAACTAAGTGTCGCATGTGCGCCTGTCACATCTGCGGTGGTAAACAGGACCCTGAAAAGCAGCTGCTGTGTGACGAGTGTGACAGCGCCTTCCACCTCTACTGCCTTGATCCTCCTCTATCCGCCCTGCCAGATGTTGATGACTGGTACTGCCCGGACTGTAGGAATGATACCAGCGAGGTGGTGCTGGCTGGTGAGAAGCTCAAGGAGAGCAAAAAGAAATCCAAGATGGCGTCTGCCAGCTCATCCTCTCATAGAGACTGGGGTAAAGGGATGGCTTGTGTGGGCCGCTCCAGGGAATGCACAATTGTCCCGTCCAATCACTATGGCCCGATTCCAGGAGTACCCGTCGGCACCATGTGGAGGTTCAGGGTGCAGGTCAGCGAGGCTGGAGTACACAGGCCTCATGTGGCTGGCATCCATGGAAGAAGCAATGATGGTTCCTACTCTCTGGTGCTAGCTGGAGGTTATGAGGATGATGCTGATGATGGGACAGAGTTCACCTACACAGGGAGCGGAGGTCGTGACCTCAGGGGTAACAAGCGTACAGCTGAGCAGTCATGTGACCAGAAGCTCACCAATATGAACCGTGCTCTGGCTCTGAACTGTAATGCCCCCATCAATGACAAGCAAGGTGCTGAAGCTAAAGACTGGAGAGCGGGCAAACCCGTCCGGGTGGTGCGCAATTCCAAGGGGAAGGTACACAGCAAATATGCCCCAGAGGAGGGTAACCGATATGATGGCATTTACAAAGTGGTGAAGTACTGGCCCGAAAAGGGCAAATCAGGCTTCCTTATCTGGCGCTACCTGCTGAGAAGAGATGACGACGAGCCGGCGCCATGGACCAAGGAGGGCAAAGACCGCATGAAAAAACTGGGCCTCACCATGCAATACCCCGAGGGCTACCTGGAATCTGTCGCCCAGAAGGAGAGGGAGAAGGAAAATATAGATTCGGATGAGCCCGAATCTCCAGTCAAGGGCAAAAGAAAGAGAAAAAGAAAATCAGTCATTGATGAAGAGGAGGAGGAGGATGAAGAAGATGAAGCAACACCCAAGAAAACCAAAACAGAAATTGAGTATGATCTGACCCCAGATCAAAGAGAGCTGATCCAAAAGGACGAGGTGAACGTCAAGCTGTGGAATGAAGTCATGAAGCATCTCAAGGAAGGTCCAAGGTTCATCAACAAAGTGGAGGAGACCTTCCTGTGTATCTGCTGCCAGGAGGTGGTGTACGAGCCCATCACCACCGATTGTCTGCACAACATCTGCAAGAGCTGCCTCGACCGATCCTTCAAGGCCGCCGTGTACAGCTGCCCGGCCTGCAGGCACGACCTGGGCAAGAACTACAACATGTGTGTGAACAAGCCCCTGCAGACCCTGCTCAGCCAGCTCTTCCCTGGCTACGAGAGGGGGCGGTAAATCCCCCGCTGTATGCAGTTACTATCCCTTATGCTTCCTTGTAATTGTTGATCAGTTAATGCTCTGTCCTTTATGTCCTGCAATGAGATCAAAGGCTGCAATGGACATTGCATTCCTCAGGTGACCTCTGTAGTGACCTGGAGATATGTGGACGAGAGGTCAGCTAATCCACTTGCAGTTCTACATATCCGGGATACAACCATAAAATCTTGACTATAAGATATCTATATAAAGCCAAATTACTTTGTAACTCTGTAATCGGGCATTGAGTTATGGCCATATACTATGATAGGATTATGCCAAAACAAATTTGCATTTGCCATCTTGAACCCAGTACAGCTCAGCCTTTCAATGCATGTCCTGGCTCTTCCACTGTACTGAGATTGGGGTGGTAAAATCTGGCAAACACAAGGGCAATCTAAATTAAACACTCACAATGTAAATCATTTTCCTTAAGCCCTAGAAAGATAATACCATAAAGCCACTGAAAAGGGTATACAGACATTAAGATAAAAATAATTGCAAGGAGAATATACAGGCCTCTAAATGAGGGGCAGGAAAAAGTCTCTCCTTCCATTTTGCTATCCCTGGATTTGTACTTATATCCGTTGTTGTCTTAATGAATGTTTGTGCTACCTACCAGTTTTTGGGGTAGATAATATGTATTTTCAGTGATCCTGGGTCTCTAATAGAAAGAGATCACGTATTAAAAGTGACTGTAGATATTCTAGTAGTATTATAGGAGAGACTTCTGGGGTTGTACTGTTGCTTCCAAGGATGTAAAGCCATCATTAGAAATACCTTTGTCATATTTTCTGAATATGTTAGTTCTTTATGTGCCAAAGTACTTACACATCCGTATACACAGTGCTAACTGCAACGCTGCGTCCTGTGCTCACATCAGGGACCTCTAGTCTATTCTGTCACAGCCAGTAAGTGCCTTATTAGAGTAAACATAGTTGCATAAACTAAAAATGAATATTTCCAGTTATGATTTATCCATTCGCTTTGATCCCAGGATGATGAGATCCCAATATGCTGTGAGGTATGACTTCTGTGACTGCTCACGGTTCTGTTACATTTGCCGTTAATCACGCTTTGGTGTGTGTACGTTAATATGAGTTGTTGGGTTTGTAATCCGATACAATAAGTACTTAAGCAGTTTTGCTGAAATTTGCATTTATGAACTGTTAAAATAAATGTTTACGCATGATACAATTTGGTACAATGGTTATTACTTCCTGGACAAGGCAGATCTAAGGCCCAGGTTACACTTGCGTTTGGACCTTCATTATGGTTTGTTGGTAAAATGATAATAACCAGGCCTCATTCACACAACCGTTTGGGGGACGTATATCCGGCCACAAATATACGTCCCACAGACTCCAGTGGTGGTGCGGCGAGGTGGCACCATTCAGCGCCGTACAATGGGAAAAGATGGAGCATGCTCCATTTTTGCTATGGAGAGGGGAGGGGTGAGCATCTTTCACCCTTCCTCTTCAGTGCACCACCATATGTGTGTGAATGTACCCATAGTCTGTTTTCAATGGACTTTTCATTAGTTTCTATTTGCACCATTCGTGTTATGTGCACAGAAGCTGCAGAACTTTAATTTTTGTCTTAAAGGAAGCCATGTAAATGCCTTAGATCTGTTAGACTTCTCTTGTTATAGTTTTAGTTACTGAAGATGAGCCTTGCGTGTGGAGGTGCAGAAAATTGTATTCGTATTAGAACAAAATTGAATTTCAGTTGGGTCTAGACATAGAGAATCTTCAGCCATGGCAAGGGGGGGGGGGGGTCCTTGCATCCACAGAGGGGTTGTTTTGTGGAAAATTGTTGTGGAGCTGAATGCTAAGACCTTCAGTGATTGAGGACAACTGTAAATCCCCCTGTGTATGAAGCACCAGTGTGGATCAGTTCTTCTGGTGCTCTATTCATAGGATTGGCGATTGCAGACGGCCAGATTGAAGGAAGGGGAGCTGGTTGTAATCCTCCATGTTGCTTGGAGTCCACACTTCCCAGCAGAACTAAGATCCTATACGATCCATCACTGATAAGTAGTCGTGGGAGGAGGAAGGGACTCCCAGCATGGAGGACTGTGCTGCTGGGAGACTGGTTCCAGTGTTAAAGGGGTTGTCTAGCCACTTCACATTTTTCACTATTTACAAAATGGGGCATAACTTGCTGATAGTTAATGGGAGCCCCCCCGGATCATGAGAACAGGAGTCCACTGAACCCCCTGAATGAATTGAGTAGCGTTTTACATGCGCCTGCTATAGTACTGGTGGATATAGATGAATGCTACTTCCATAAGTCACAGAAGGTGAACGGAGTGGCCCTATGCCTGTCTGACCTGCTGCTCCATTTATATGGGGTACAATCGACCCCCGATTCTCATGAATGTCAGGGATCTCAACGATCAGCAAATTATCTCCTATCCTGTGTTAAGGGTAAACTACATGTGTCTAAACAATCCTTTTAAGTGGCAGCCACAGCCGACTTCATGGCAATGGACCCATGTGCTGGCCACATACCTTGGATCTAGCACAATGCAGTGGACGGGAGTCCTTACATCATAGAGAACAACAGCGCTGGTGCAGAGACTCCTTGCAATAAAGATCTCTATGATGCAAGGATTCCCTTTTACTTTACTGGGCTAGATCTGTAGGATCTGACTAGTGCATGGGTCATTTTCCATGGACCAAGCATGTTCAGGAGGTCTGACACTGAGAAAGATGGGGGATGTAATATACACAGCTCAGCAGCAGAGATTAACCTTGCTTTGCATAAGAATTGTGTGTATTCTCGGCGCCATCCTCTGGATCTGGTGATCCTGACAACTCCGTACCTGCTGTCCTTCCACAAGCCCCAGTTTCTCCGCAAGCTGCCTGTTGAGTTCTACAAGTGTGTAGTCAGTGGTCCTGCTGCGATTCTCCATCCAGCCGAGGTAGACGGGCTGCTCATCCCATGATGCCTCCACAGCGCAGCCCTAGAAGAGAAGGGGCAACCATCAATACATGAAGGACAAAAACCTGAGGGCGCGTTCACACGTTGCGGTTTGGTTGCTTTTTCATTGCGTTTGAAACGCATTACAACAGCTGAGGTAATTTGCCTTTTTACATTTGTTAACACAATGTTAACCCATGTGTTAACATCATGTTTACTATGCGTTTTGTAAACAGAAATGTTAACAGTGATGTAATTAGGCAAATCCCCTCTCCTCAGCTGTTGTATATGCATTTCAAACGCAGGTCAAAACGCAACGTGTGACCGCGCCGTGAGGATTGGAGAAACAATGTGCGGTGGAGAAGGACTTGTCCTGATTGCAGATACGTTTAGTCCTAGAAGTTTGACATAAGGGTGAGCGCTGCAGGTTTTTAGTTCTGAAGGGATCTGTGATCTGGACAAGCTGCTGCCTGTGTTTTACGTAACTCAATAACAGTGTGTGAACGCGGCCATAGTAAGCTGCAGGATAATGTGATCTTAAAGGGGGTTTTCAGGATGGGTGATAACATTCTCCGCAGGACAGGACGGAGCAGCCTCCCCTCCCCCACTCTAGATCGTCATTACTCATTAACATCTATCTCCAGGGGCAAAGGTTTTATTACATTGGAGTTACGCTGCAGCGATCACGTACACGCGGAGAGACTGATCCCTCTATAGATGGGATGAGACTGGGATGTAAAAGGAACCTGCACCCAGATGTTTCTCTGCACTGACATCAATGTAGTGGGAATCTACAGGGGTCTGATTATATCCACCAATCACAGCTCAGGATATCATTCAGCCTGGAGTTCCCCTTTAAGAACTGATTTAGACTCATTCCATGAAGTAGAGAATTCTCCCAACACTTGACAACTACAACTCCCAGCATGCCTTGCAGTGGGGGCTGTCAGTTCAGCGTCTCACCTGTTCCAGGCGCAGCTGAGCCCTGAGCTCTGGGGACAGGCGGAGAAACGCATCCTTGGCCCCGGACAGGGTGAGGGTGACAGCCGCGGCCCCCGTGATCCCCCCTCCCAGCATTCCCCGCAGCGGATCACAGCATCATCCCGAGCGCACAGCGCGGAGCACACTGCTGCCGGGACACCGCACTCTACACAACACCGCGGGGGGGGGGGGGGGGAGAAGGCAACACAGGTGTCAGTCAGAAATTCTTTATACTGTCTCTGAAATCCAGGACGCCAGACACCATAAATTATTATATTTCTATGAAGAAAACTACACAAAGTGCGGCGCCGGTGTAAAATATTTTATTGTAATTGGTAAACAACAAAACCGGCCTCCCCCGTAGAATTTTTACACAATGGTTCCTTCCGTCCAATCAAATTTATAGTAGCTGTATCCGGGTATTGGGGTGACAGGGATTTCTAGGGAGTGCCACCGTCGATTAAAGATGTCCGTACATCGGAAGACTGTACCACTCGGCAGCGGCCATCTTTCCGGAGTCCATAAGACATAGGACCTCATTAGCAAAAGTCGGCAAAATGGACCCGTGGTAAGAAGACAAAGCGGTGACGTTTTCCCATAGATAGGGGGTTGGACGAAGCTGTAGAAATAATTGGAAGTGTTTGGTGCCCGAAAGAAAAATGGCGGATCCTCGGTTACAACTCGAAGTGTATCCTCACCACGAACAGCGGAAAATATGTGCATCCCGAGCCAAGTACCGGGATGGACGGAGGCCGAAAGCAGTCAAAGTACGTGAACCACTAGAACCCTAATACAGGATGTAACTCAGGATCAGTACAGGATAAGTAATGTCACTTATGTACACAGTGACTGCACCAGAAGCAGAATAGTGAGTGCAGCTCTGCAGTATAATACAGGATGTAACTCAGGATCAGTACAGGATAAGTAATGTCATGTATGTACACAGTGACTGCACCAGAAGCAGAATAGTGAGTGCAGCTCTGGGGTATAATACAGGATGTAACTCAGGATCAGTACAGGATAAGTAATGTCATGTATGTACACAGTGACTGCACCAGCAGCAGAATAGTGAGTGCAGCTCTGGAGTATAATACAGGATGTAACTCAGGATCAGTACAGGATAAGTAATGTCATGTATGTACACAGTGACTGCACCAGCAGCAGAATAGTGAGTGCAGCTCTGGGGTATAATACAAGATGTAACTCAGGATCAGTACAGGATAAGTAATGTCATGTATGTACACAGTGACTGCACCAGCAGCAGAATAGTGAGTGCAGCTCTGGAGTATAATACAGGATGTAACTCAGGATCAGTACAGGATAAGTAATGTAATGTATGTACACAGTGACTGCACCAGCAGCAGAATAGTGAGTACAGCTCTGGGGTATAATACAGGATGTAACTCAGGATCAGTACAGGATAAGTAATGTCATGTATGTACACAGTGACTGCACCAGCAGCAGAATAGTGAGTGCAGCTCTGGGGTATAATACAGGATGTAACTCAGGATAAGTACAGGATAAGTAATGTCATGTATGTACACAGTGACTGCACCAGCAGCAGAATAGTGAGTGCAGCTCTGGAGTATAATACAGGATGTAACTCAGAATCAGTACAGGATAAGTAATGTCATGTATGTACACAGTGACTGCACCAGCAGCAGAATAGTGAGTGCAGCTCTGGAGTATAATACAGGATGTAACTCAGGATCAGTACAGGATAAGTAATGTCATGTATGTACACAGTGACTGCACCAGCAGCAGAATAGTGAGTGCAGCTCTGGAGTATAATACAGGATGTAACTCAGGATCAGTACAGGATAAGTAATGTCATGTATGTACACAGTGACTGCACCAGCAGCAGAATAGTGAGTGCAGCTCTGGGGTATAATACAGGATGTAACTCAGGATCAGTACAGGATAAGTAATGTCATGTATGTACACAGTGACTGCACCAGCAGCAGAATAGTGAGTGCAGCTCTGCAGTATAATACAGGATGTAACTCAGGATCAGTACAGGATAAGTAATGTCATGTATGTACACAGTGACTGCACCAGAAGCAGAATAGTGAGTGCAGCTCTGGGGTATAATACAGGATGTAATTCAGGATCAGTACAGGATAAGTAATGTCATGTATGTACACAGTGACTGCACCAGCAGCAGAATAGTGAGTGCAGCTCTGGAGTATAATACAGGATAAGTAATGACATGTATGTGCACAGCTGTGGTGTAATATCTTGTCCTCCTGCCTGTAGGTTTACACGGTAAATCTGGAGTCTCAATACTTGCTGGTGCAGGGGGTCCCGGCCATTGGTGTAATGAAGGAGCTGGTTGAGCAGTTTGCTCTCTATGGAGCGATAGAAGAATACAATCCCCTGGATGATTACCCGGCCGAGCAGTTCACAGAGGTTTATCTCATTAAATTCCAGAGGTTACAGAGCGCACGGTGAGATATAACCAGCGTCCGGCTGCTTTATGTCATGGGCTTTGGTTTCCCTGTATAGTTCTTCCTGGCAGAGAATCCATAACTGGAGAGCCCCCTAAAAATATAAGTGAGAATCTCTGATAACATTGATAATCAGCCTCGTGTATCTGTGGCTGTCCCTTTAAATGATTTGCTAAATCTAAGGTTATTATTTATGATTTATAATCTTGGCTTCTATCCTGACTCTTTAGCATCGCCAAAAGGAAATTAGATGAATGCAGTTTCTTTGGAGGAGTCCTGCACGTCTGCTATGCCCCGGAGTTCGAAAGTGTCCAAGAGACCAGAGAAAAACTGCAAGACAGAAGACGCTACGTGGCCCGAGCCACAGCCGAGAAGGGTCAGTCCTGGATTACTGGAGGAGAACCATAAAGAGTAGGGAAACTGTAGTATATAGGGGGCAGTATTATAGTAGTTATATTCTTGTACATAGGGGGCAGTATTATAGTAGTTATATTCCTGTACATAGGGGGTAGTATTATAGTAGTTATATTCCTGTACAGTACATAGGGGGCAGTATTATAGTAGTTATATTCTTGTACATAGGGGGCAGTATTATAGTAGTTATATTCCTGTACATAGGGGGTAGTATTATAGTAGTTATATTCCTGTACATAGGGGGCAGTATTATAGTAGTTATATTCTTGTACATAGGGGACAGTATTATAGTAGTTATATTCCTGTACATAGGGGCAGTATTATAGTAGTTATATTCTTGTACATAGGGGGCAGTATTATAGTAGTTATATTCTTGTACATAGGGGGCAGTATTATAGTAGTTATATTCTTGTACATAGGGGCAGTATTATAGTAGTTATATTCTTGTACATAGGGGGCAGTATTATAGTAGTTATATTCTTGTACATAGGGGTAGTATTATAGTAGTTATATTCTTGTACATAGGGGGCAGTATTATAGTAGTTATATTCCTGTACATAGGGGGCAGTATTATAGTAGTTATATTCTTGTACATAGGGGCAGTATTATAGTAGTTATATTCTTGTACATAGGGGCAGTATTATAGTAGTTATATTCTTGTACATAGGGGGCAGTATTATAGTAGTTATATTCTTGTACATAGGGGTAGTATTATAGTAGTTATATTCTTGTACATAGGGGGCAGTATTATAGTAGTTATATTCCTGTACATAGGGGGCAGTATTATAGTAGTTATATTCTTGTACATAGGGGCAGTATTATAGTAGTTTTATTCTTGTACATAGGGGGCAGTATTATAGTAGTTATATCCCTGTACATAGGGGCAGTATTATAGTAGTTATATTCTTGTACATAGGGGCAGTATTATAGTAGTTTTATTCTTGTACATAGGGGGCAGTATTATAGTAGTTATATCCCTGTACATAGGGGGCAGTATTATAGTAGTTATATTCTTGTACATAGGGGGCAGTATTATAGTAGTTATATTCTTGTACATAGGGGGCAGTATTATAGTAGTTATATTCTTGTACATAGGGGGCGGTATTATAGTAGTTATATTCTTGTACATAGGGGGCGGTATTATAGTAGTTATATTCTTGTACATAGGGGGCGGTATTATAGTAGTTATATTCTTGTACATAGGGGGCGGTATTATAGTAGTTATATTCTTGTACATAGGGGGCAGTATTATAGTAGTTATATTCTTGTACATAGGGGTAGTATTATAGTAGTTATATTCTTGTACATAGGGGGCAGTATTATAGTAGTTATATTCTTGTACATAGGGGGCGGTATTATAGTAGTTATATTCTTGTACATAGGGGGCGGTATTATAGTAGTTATATTCTTGTACATAGGGGGCGGTATTATAGTAGTTATATTCTGTACATAGGGGGCGGTATTATAGTAGTTATATTCCTGTACATAGGGGGCGGTATTATAGTAGTTATATTCTTGTACATAGGGGGCGGTATTATAGTAGTTATATTCTTGTACATAGGGGGCAGTATTATAGTAGTTATATTCTTGTACATAGGGGGCAGTATTATAGTAGTTATATTCTTGTACATAGGGGTCAGTATTATAGTAGTTATATTCCTGTACATAGGGGGCGGTATTATAGTAGTTATATTCTTGTACATAGGGGGCGGTATTATAGTAGTTATATTCTTGTACATAGGGGGCGGTATTATAGTAGTTATATTCTGTACATAGGGGGCGGTATTATAGTAGTTATATTCCTGTACATAGGGGGCGGTATTATAGTAGTTATATTCTTGTACATAGGGGGCGGTATTATAGTAGTTATATTCTTGTACATAGGGGGCGGTATTATAGTAGTTATATTCTTGTACATAGGGGTCAGTATTATAGTAGTTATATTCCTGTACATAGGGGGCGGTATTATAGTAGTTATATTCTTGTACATAGGGGGCGGTATTATAGTAGTTATATTCTTGTACATAGGGGGCAGTATTATAGTAGTTATATTCTTGTACATAGGGGTCAGTATTATAGTAGTTATATTCCTGTACATAGGGGGCGGTATTATAGTAGTTATATTCTTGTACATAGGGGGCGGTATTATAGTAGTTATATTCTTGTACATAGGGGGCGGTATTATAGTAGTTATATTCTGTACATAGGGGGCGGTATTATAGTAGTTATATTCCTGTACATAGGGGGCGGTATTATAGTAGTTATATTCTTGTACATAGGGGGCGGTATTATAGTAGTTATATTCTTGTACATAGGGGGCAGTATTATAGTAGTTATATTCTTGTACATAGGGGTCAGTATTATAGTAGTTATATTCCTGTACATAGGGGGCGGTATTATAGTAGTTATATTCTTGTACATAGGGGGCGGTATTATAGTAGTTATATTCTTGTACATAGGGGGCAGTATTATAGTAGTTATATTCTTGTACATAGGGGGCAGTATTATAGTAGTTATATTCTTGTACATAGGGGGCAGTATTATAGTAGTTATATTCCTGTACATAGGGGGCAGTATTATAGTAGTTATATTCTTATACATAGGGGGCAGCATTATAGTAGTTATATTCCTGGTGCCCATAATTACAGTTCTCTATAGATGGCTACTGGATTCCTATCATTTTTCTATCTGGTGTTGTGTGTGTAAGATATAGGAGGCAGAGTCTCATGTTTTCTTCATCTTGTGTATGGGAGACATCATAGCGTCCAGTCTCCTGCCTCTGTGAATTGGAGATAAGCTGACAGAGGGGTGTACAGTGTTACAAACCATGGGTACACATTCAGGGAAATGTTCAGTGTGTGCAGTCACTTACCTCCTGAGTTGTACTTGGTCGGGAATTGAATACTGACCTGAGACTTTTTAGACTTTATCCTCCTTGTGTTTTTTCCATAGACGGCCAAAATACTGAAAAAAGAAAAGCCGCAGTGGAGAAGTCCAGTCCAGCAGCTGCTCCTGTGGTGACGAACCTTACTGGCCCCTGGGGTCCCGCTCCTCAGCCTCGTGACTTCTCCCCCATGCCGCCATTGCTACCTGCTGTTCCTTACCAGCAATACACATCGGCGCCTCCATCAGGATCCTATGCCGGAGGCAGCGCCCCTCCCCCACCCTGTGCCAGACCTAAGGGAATGGTCAGTCCAGACAAGGACATTGCGGGGAACAGCACTGCCAGGTTCATGCCAAGGACGACCCAACTCCAAGAGCGGCAGAGGAGACGGGAGGAGAGCCTGGTGCACTCATTGTCTCTTTCGGACTCCCCGGAGGTTGTGATTGGACCGAAACTTCCTGAGCCGCCAAAGTTAGACCTGGAAGACGACTCCCTAAACACATCAGTGCAGCTAATACGAGGAAAACTCAAACAGGTGGGTGTGAAGGGGTGGTCCTCCATGTATAGTATAGGCCATAAATGTCTAAGATGAAAATATCCCTTTAAGGGTGATGCCACACATGGCGTTTTGAATGCGTTTTTGGGGCGTTTTTAAGCATGTGTTTTTTGCGTTTTTTGACAGACTGCTTAAAAACGCCCCAAAAATGCGTTCAAAACACCACGTGTGGCATCACCCTAAAGGAGAATCCATTCCAGTAGGTCCTCTAGTGGACGGACCATATCCTCCGAGGACCCTGCAGAGGTGTCATCGCTCACCTATGGAGGGGATCCTGTACGTTTCCTATAGGTTCCTGGTAACTTTGTGGTAAGGGGGTCTTATGGAATTATGGGTGGCGATCCCGTGTACCACTACCACATTCAGCATCTCCATTCACTGCTGGAAGTAGATGATCAATGATGTTGGCCATTCCTTAGAGAATGAATGGAGGCTGAAGGTGCAACCTGACAATGAAGCTCCGGGTTCTGCGTTCTCCAATCTTTCCATCGCTTTTAGTCATGTAGTTTATGTCCAACTCACAGATTCTGCCGGATAGTAAAGGCTGGATATGAGGTCTGTGTGTCCGGACAGCGGCTACTGCCATCATGTGTGAGCGCAGCTTCATTCCCGGGTGGCTGTTACTTCTACATCCATGATGGATCTCTTCTCCCATGCACTGATCCCGATGAGTGTGTGATTCTACTACCATGACCCACTTGGCGAGGAGGTGGCCTAAGGGGGGGGGACAGGTCGCATTCCCCGGACACACACCAGAAACTGCAGCTTCTTTAAGGCCTTGATATATATAACCATCTCCCATTCTGCGGGATCTCTCCCTTTTGCTGCTCTCTACAGGGTGTGGGATCTGCTCTTCCTGGAGACTTAGGTTCCATTTAAAGGGGGAATCTGTCATCAGTTTCTACCCCATTAAACTAGCAGCCCCCCTCAAATAGAGAATGAAATGTCCTTTCTAGAATTTCCTCAAGTTTAGCGGCTGCAATGCGAATGACACATCAGACGCCCCAATCTTTGGTTCTATAGCACCTAGAAACATACTGCTGGTGCCTCGCCATCAATCTTACGGGTAACAAAACTGGAGATGCAGCTACTTTAAAAAAAAATAGCTGCAAACCGGATCTTCGTCTGCAGCTTGTATTTCCAGCTTCTGTCTTCAGATGCCTCAATCTCTCGTTCTGTAGCTCTGTAAGTCACAATCCTGGTGCAATCTTATAGATTAGATTCTTATCTTTAATATGACACAAAGTATAAAGTACCAGAAAACCAAAGTTGACCCTCCTGCTGCAACCACTAAATGTGACTCATCTCATGTGAGAATGTGGTGAGAAGAGTCATATTTGCCTGACTATGAGGGAGATTTTTTTTTATAGGTAAAAGGCTGAGATTTTACATAAGAGAGAATTTTAGAAGGGACATTTCATAACCGGCCTGAGGGGGCTGGGAGTTTAATGGGGTAAAACCTGGTGACAGGTTGCCTTTAACTCTGTGTAGCCTAGTAACCTGCCTTATCCAGCAGCAGTTTGCTCTCCCACCCCAGGTCAGATTCAGCAGCACAATCCGCCAGGTGGAGGAGTTGTACATTATTTGTCAGACTGTCTGCTCTATCTGTAGGTATCAGTGAGGTGACGCCTAATAAAGTTTTAATCTGAGCAGGAAAGAAAACATCTAGGAGATTTTCCTTTTTTCTTACAGGTTTCAGAATCCTGCACAGCAACAAAACCAGAGACGACAGAACCAAACCCCCAGGCTGCTCCTCCAGTGAAACAGAGAAGAAGAATATGACTTCACAAAAAATTGGATAATAACTTTCTATTGTTTGTGTCATCAGACTTAATAATTCAGGGAAGAATAAATTATTATTTTTATAGTAAATATTAGAGATGGTGTCCGGTGTGTGAGTGCTGGACTTGGGGAGTAGACTGGACTTGCAGAGATATCCCCAACAAGATCTTGTATCTTGCTTTATTTTTGAATGATGTCCTGGTTCTAAAGGTCAGTGGGATCTGCAAAGGCTTGACTTTCAAAGGCCATGATACTCTGCGAGAAGAAGGCAACACATAGCACAAGTACAGGAAGACTGATGTTAAAGGGGTTGCCCACTTTACCTCATGTTTATGTGTATGAGGTAACTTACTAATATACATCTATTTATAGTTCTGCTTCGCTTTCTTGTAAAGTGAGGCCTCCTGTCTTATCTCATCAGCCGGAGATTCCCGACCATAAAATGGCCGCATATGGAGGGTCATGTGATCTCTATGTGTCCATGAACAATCGCCCTGCCAGGACCTTAATCTTTTATATTCATGAATACTATCATAAGTCATAAGGTCCTGGCAGGGCGATTGCTCATGGACAGAGATCACATGACCCTCAATCTGCGGCCATTTTATGGTCGGGAATCTCTGGCTGATGAGGTAAAAGACAGGAGGCCTCACTTTACATATCATGAAAGCAGATCAGAAGTATTAAGATGTATATTGGTAAAATAATATATACAATTTATATTATATTAAATTATTAATATCCTGCCCCCCCCCCCCCCCTCATGTTACAAAAAACATGAGTGGCCAACCCTTTTAATAAAAATCCATCCTGATAAACCAGGGACATTACTCATAGATCCAGGCACCGGGACTGTGGTATGTTCATATATATGTTCCTTCCTTAAATCAACTTTTAAAATTGTGCTAATGAGCCTGTAGGGCTCTGGGGTGGTGTTACCAGAGCTGCTCCATGCTTTAAATTCACAGGTTGTTACTCTGTCTCCCCCCTGCTCCCTCAGCATTTTCTCCCTTCCTCTGTCTGCTGGGAGGGGGAAGTCCTTCTGTAACTGCCTGTGAAACTGTAGCACAGAGGAAATCTGGTAACACCCCTTAGTGCACTTCTGGATCATTAGCATAATTATAAACGTTGATATTAGAAGGTAGGAGGCCATGGATAACACATATAAGAAGATTCCCACAGTCCCGGTGCCTGGATCTATGAGTAATGTCCCTGGTTTTTCAGGATGGATTGTGATGGGAGATTTCCTTTGTCTCTGTTTTGTAGTAAATTTCACAACATGAAAAGGTCATCAACCACAATTAACACAAAGTGCTAGATTTCTGCCTCTCACCTTACTGTCCGGCAGGCAGGGGCCAAACGCCTCCAGTAAGAGGTTTTCCTCCCTGACGGCTTTCTCAAAATCTGAGTAGGATAATTTACTGTCGTGGTCGTGATCCTGCGGGAGAAAACACGTTATGTCTTATGTGTACGAACACGAGGAATCCAGTGAATCACTGTCACAGGACGTCATCTGGTATCTCCACATGTCTCCAGCAAGTTACACGGATGAATGGAGGCTGCGGCCCGGGCCCCTTACCTGTCTGATGGGTCAGGACATACATCCGATATACTATATATTCCGATCACGGATCCTGAACCGGATCTTCCTGCATAATGTATTTACATTGAGTTCTATAAAGAAGTCCATTGTACTGGCAGATAAAGCCATAGATTCTCCATGAGGCTGCTGGAGATGGCTGACAGCTGTGCCAATCACATGGATAATAATAATTCCTTTATTTATATAGTGCACATAGATTACCCAGCGCTGCACAGAGCTTGTCACACCAGTCCCTGTCCCCAATGGGGCTCACAATCTAATCAACCTACCAGTATGTTTTGGAGTGTGAGAGGAAATCGGAGGACCCGGAGGAAACCCACGCAAACATGGACGAGACTTGAACCCAGGTCCCCAGCGCTGCAAGGCTGTAGTGCTAACCACTGAGCCACTATGCTGCCCATAAGGTACCGCCCCTTTAATAAAGTTAAACACCTCAGGTCTGCAGCAGATGAAACTCACCATCTTTTTCAGTGTAATCTCTACCAGGTCCTTTATGCCCTCGTCCGGATCTTCTTCCGTCGGCTGCTTGAGGAGACTGTTCTTCAGCATGTGGAACATCTCTTCCCTGGAGATATATCCGTCACTGTTCAGATCGTAAACCTCAAAGCAATCTGCGAACGGAGGGAACGTTCACAAGAGATTCATATACATTCACTTATAGGAAATCTACCATCAAAATCCATCATGATGAACCCGGGGCACCGTGACACTGGTAATCATCTTATATTTGTTTTTCCCTCCTAATATCAACTTTTAAAATTATGCAGAAGGGCTCTGGTGGGTGTTACCAGAGCCCCTCCATGCTGTAGCTTTGCAGGCTGCTACACTGCGCAGGAGCACTCCCACCCCCAAATGTTTGAGATTACAGCAGGCAGAGTGAGGGGTTGAGGGAGCAAAGGGAAACCGTGTAACAGCCTGTGAAGCTGCGGCATGGAGGCTGTTACATCATGCTTGATTTTGATGGTAGATTTCCTTTAAGTGATAAGTAACTTTTTCAGAAACTTTGCAAAAATCAATAGTTTTAGGGAATATAAGAAACTCTAATCTATCTTATCAGAGGAAAGTGCTTCTTTCTCCACTTATCCGGCTCTTTTCCTCCTCCTCACTCCGAAAATCAAATTCACTCTAACATCTCTTGTGACCATCTTGCTAATGGGCTGGACTTCTATCAGGTTACACACAAGTCTATGCAGTAGAAGCAGTAATTAGGCACAGACGGAGGCTGCTGGAGCTAAACGTAAGCTTCTATCTCACCCCAAGTGCTTTAGTACAGGTGAGTCCTTCTCTACAATGTTCAATCTGATCCTGCTTAGGAGTGTGAGAAATGTGACACCGACATGATGCAGCAACTTGTAGTATGTTTCTCTCTCGCCCCATCTGCTCTATTCACATCAGCACAGGTCAGTACTTGTCTATAATGTCCTATATGATCCAGCTGAGTCAGGGGCAGACATGAAGCAGCAGCTAGTAATACATTTCAATAGAACTGCATTATCTTCATCAGTACCTTTTTATAATGTTATATATGACCTTGGTTATGTGAGAGAGGAGAGACACAGGCCGTGACATCATGCAGCAGCTAGT
The DNA here is from genome assembly GCF_040894005.1 of Engystomops pustulosus. Classification (NCBI taxonomy): domain Eukaryota; kingdom Metazoa; phylum Chordata; class Amphibia; order Anura; family Leptodactylidae; genus Engystomops; species Engystomops pustulosus. The sequence goes on along the minus strand of NC_092415.1, from coordinate 198,388,860 downwards.
GAGAAGTTTCTATATCACCCCGGCAGCTTTATTTATATACAAATCTATAATGTCTATATAATTGTATAATACTTGTACAAGTCTATATAACAAGTCTTCTCTATAATGTCATGTGCGATCCTCCTGAGTGGCAGAGAGAGTGTTATAGTGAGTGTCAGGGTATATTCTGTGTGCAATGTATGGGAGACATGATAGCAGCCAGTCTCCAGCCTCCAGCTCTGAGCCTGCTGAGGGGAAAACTGCTAAACACTGCAGGATACAAGTCACATGATGTCCAGATCTAGTGTTATTCTACATATACACACACGTCACATGTACATTGTATCATCACTTCCCGTCTGATTGGACCTAAACCTGCGGAGACCCAGAACCAGGACTTCTGGGGGTGTCCCCAGTGACCCCTGACATGGGGTTATGAATATAACGCAGTTTTGTTACTTTCTAGTAAACTTACATTTAATCTTCTCATCCAGGGATCCGCGGAGAAACACGGACAATCCTTCTATCCACTCGGCGACGCTGATGTAGCTGTCATTGTCCTTATCGAATCCTCGGAAAACTAATAGAACACGAGCAGAGACATTATATACAGCGAGCGGCCTGTGTGCAGCCCCACCACTACCCACAGCCTGGTACTTACCACTACCCACAGCCTGGTACTTACCACTACCCGCAGCCTGGTACTTACCACTACCCGCAGCCCGGCACTTACCACTACCCACAGCCCGGTACTTACCACTACCCGCAGCCCGGCACATACCACTACCCGCAGCCCGGCACTTACCGCTACCCACAGCCCGGCACTTACCGCTACCCACAGCCTGGCACTTACCACTATCCACAGCCCGGCACTTACCACTACCCACAGCCCGGCACTTACCGCTACCCACAGCCCGGCACTTACCACTACCCACAGCCTGGCACTTACCACTACCCACAGCCTGGCACTTACCACTACCCACAGCCTGGCACTTACCACTACCCACAGCCTGGTACTTACCACTACTCACAGCCTGGCACTTACCACTACCCACAGCCTGGTACTTACCACTACCCACAGCCTGGTACTTACCACTACCCACAGCCTGCCACTTACCACTACCCACAGCCGGGCACTTACCACTACTCACAGCTGAGCACTTACCTCTGTCCATGATCATGTCGTCCGTCATGGCGAATGTGTTGTGCAGGATGTTCCGGAACGTGTTTCGGTCGATGCCTCCTCTGGTGTTGGGATCGATGGGGCGCCCCACGATGCTGTTGTACAGACGGATTAGACACTCCACCTCGTGCCTGGTGACTGCGAGACAAGACACAAGAGTCTACCTTAAAGGGGAGGTCTCATGAGGATCCCATTCTGTATAATGTGACATCCCCTTTAAAGGCGGTCAAAACAAATGTAAAGAAAATCTCATGAATCAGATAAATATGCAAATAAGCACTTGGGTGCAGCAGGGGCGTGGCCGGGGGGTCCGGTGCACCCTCTACACACTACATGGATCTGTTACTGCTCACAGCTGAGGGTTTGCTACAGTTGCATCCAGTCCAGGCAAAGTCTTGACCCAAAGCTTGATGCAACTGTAGCAAACTCTCAGCTGTGAAGGTATCGCAAGCCCCAGCAAGTCTACAGCTACCGCTCGGTGTGAATAGTTACAGTGTCGGGCGCTGCGGCTCAGGGTCTCGGCCAGCTTCTGCAGGTTCTTGCGGTTCATGGCCGCCACATGCTGGGACATGGTGTGCGCCGCGCCGGGGACTAGGGTCTCACTGACACTCGGACGCCACAACAAGCGTAGCCATGGTTACAGGTCCGGCCAATCAGCTTCTTCGCAACGCTTACGTCATCACGCCTGCGACTTGTACGTGATTGGTTCGTGTTTCCGCAGCATGGGCGGCACGTGACCCTATGTAAACAAGGCGCGGGGGATAATACCGCACAGCATGTGGTCACTGGGCGCTGTTCACACCCAGTACTTGTGGTGTATGTGGAGGGCTGTAATATAGGAGCACAGACTCAGCCTGTGATCCGTACTCAGAATTATTACCCCCCATAACACTGCACACTGGTCTGACCGAGTAGTACCCCAATACTAACTAGTCAGAAATAGTATCCCCTTAATACTAAAATGTCACTACTAGTACTCACATAACACTACTAACCAACAAAATTACTATCCCTTAAATACTACAATTATGTATAATTATTACCCCCATAACAGTCAGACCTAGTTCCCCCATAATATTGCCTCCCAGTCAGCCTTGTATCTGCCCTTCACACTTACCTTCCTAACATCTCTCATCCAGCACAATTACTGCCCCCAGGACACCGCTATACACAATGTTACTGTTACCCCCATAACATTGCTAACCAGGCACATCAACTGCCCCATAGCACTGCACACCAGCAAGTTGGTGATAACATTGTGAGCCCTCAGGGCGCATTCACACAATGCGTTGCGTTGTGTGTTGCGTTTTTGACACATTCCACTGGCTTCAGCCTTGATTACAAGCTAAGGTTACATTGCGTTTCCACTGCATCTGCTAAAACGCAATGGGGGACATTTACTATGGCGTTTCTTCCAGTTTTGTGGCGCTCTCATCACATATTCTGCTCTCTGACTTATTTATTAGCTGGCGGCGCCAGAAAAAATGACTCTTTCCGCCTGCTCCGACTCTTCTCCGAACAGGGGCGTGGCTTTGGCGGAATGGAAACTCAGACACAATTAATATGTGTCACAGCCATTTTTGGGCGCTGTAAACTGGCGTTAAGTAGACCAAAAGAAGTTTGGTCTAGCAGGGACACAAAACAGGGCTATTGCACTGTTGCTTGTTCTCCGACTGTTGGACACATTTCTGGAACGAGAGACAGATTTTGGTCCCAGGGACAGAAAATGGTCTTGGCGCCAGAAATGTGTGTGCACAGCTCCACAATATTAAATGTGTATCTTCTTTCTGAGAGCAGGTCCGTAACAGAGCCAATGGAGACACTGACACTTTATGTAAATGTCCCCCAATGTAACCTTAGCATGTAATCAAGGCTGAAGCCAGTGAAATGCGTCAAAAACGCAACACACAACGCGACACAACGTGTGACTGCTCCCTGACACATTTACTGCTCCCTTATTATTACTAGCCTGTCAGAGCTGCTGCCCCATTACTTTGTTAGATAGCCAGTTATTATCCAAACAACAAACATCACAGTAACAGTTCACATCCCATCATGGAGGAAAAATAGGGGCAGGCCACATGTTATAAAGATGCCCCCCACCTGCAGATTGTCTAAATCCCTCATCTGCAGTTCTTAATTCAGTTTATACTGAGATATCTGGTTTAACAGATTTGGATGCTATGGCAGCAACCCAGCTTTCTACAGAAATGTAACTAATTCCAGAGGGTGATAAACATTAATTTACCGAGAAACTCTCTAAAATCCTGTATGCAAATGAGCATTTCAGAGCCGAATGGGTGCGGCCAAGAGGTCCGGCGCCCCCTCTCTTGTTCAGTTATACAGAGTAGAATGACAAGTCTGAGTGGATACCTCTGGGCTCTGAAACTGGTGAAGAAAGGGTGCACCAATTCTCCCCGTGATGCACCAAAATGCTAATTTGCATATTAATAAAAGAAAAATGAAGATTTCTCTATATTCTCAGCTAAACATGATCGTGATGCAGGACATCCCCCTACAAGGATATATATGACCCTTTAATTTGAAATACTGCATAAATACAATAACAAAACCATTGATCTAATGACTGTAAAATAAAACAAACCGCACACGATCCGTAAAAGATATTTTTTTATTTAGATTCATAATTCACTTTCATAAAACAAGACAAGTTTCTGAACGGGTCTGGTACCGAAATCTAAGCAGCTCAGCTTCAATATGAAGCCGTTAAATATTAATATATATATATATATAAAAAATAATACAAAACAAACATAGCTTTATACACGCTAATGATTTCCATAACGACCCCCCCGGGGAGGAGGTAAAACTGAGATTCACTACTGATGGGGTCAGATGTATGGCCAAAAATATAACAGTGACATCAAGCCACTTCTAACGTCATCCTGCTGACCTCAAACTAAAGTTCAAAAGAGATTGCATGTTACTACGGAGGGTAAGTGATGAGTTGTGAGCTGTGTGGACACCTGGCAGTGACAGCAAGAGAAATTAAAGGGCTTTTCTGAACCCCAGGCAAATTTTGATACTGATAACCCATCCCTAAGGTAGGTCATAAGTATTAGATCCATTTGGGTCCAACATCAACTGCAAAAATTTGTTGTACTGGCTTTGCCTCTAGTGCCAGAAGCTATACAGGGGACAGAGCCAGAAGTAAATAGATCACTCCACTGTGTAGAGGCAGAACTGCAGTACTCTAGCACCACCACTATACAGGGGACAGAGCCAGAAGTAAGTCGATCAGTCCAATGTATAGCAGCAAAACTTCAGTACTCAAGCATCACCACTATAAAGGAGACAGAGCCAGAAGTAGATGGAATGTTCCAATGTATAGCAGTATATCTGCAGTACCCCAGTGTGACCACTATACAGGGGACAGAGCCAGATGTAAATGGATCAGTCCTCTGTATAAATCGGCAGAGCTATAGTACTCCAGTCTCACCACTATATAGGGTACAGAGAATTCTCTTTCTGGCCCTTTTCCATATATACTTTCTTACCCAAGGACACTCCTGGAACTGCTATCCAGTGCAGAGTCTGGATATAGTTTCCCAATAGTGAATAAAAATAATTTATCTACCGTAGACATCCCCTTTAACACCATAATCACACTCAGTGTTGGCCTCTGTAAGCTGACGATTGCCCACACAGTGCAGGCTACTCAGAGGAAGATCTAACCTGTACGATGGTTTCTGGTCACTGTTCCTCCACATAATGTCCTATGTGACAGTCATATATTACATCATCTAATGAAAATATCAACCGAGAACATGTAAAAAGCAGGAGTAACCTCACTATGAAGGATGGGTCACTGCAGTCATGTTGGGCTTCGGACCATGATCTTCTTATAAGGAATTCCTATTATTACTTAAGTGTTTCCCAGCATGAGGCGCATGACACATCAGCACTGACTGGACTGTAGAATGATCATAAATAACCTACCTATACATACACTTTAAGGGGGTTTTGGGATTATCATCTGTTCTGTCAGTAGGAGTTACACAGTGGAATCAGCCAGTAGCAGAAAGCGCCATCCACCATGTAGTGGCCATGCTGTGGTACTGCAGTTGAGCTCCCAATCATTTCACAGTGGATGAAGCAACCAGCTTCCACCTCCCCACATTGGGCCACATTTATTAAGCTATACATGTGTAAGTATGTGTATGTATGATGTGTTTGTGCTAGTATTGTGTAGCGCCTGCAATACGCAGTATTCACACCAGCCGCCACATTTATGCCGTAAATCTAACATAAATTTGTTGCACCCCTTGATCTGAGTGCACCAGAGAGAAAAAAAAAAACTTTGGGCACCTGCAGTTTCATGAAGACCGGGCTCCGATCTGGCGCCCTCTGCCGTACTATTAGTAAATGTGGCCCATTGTGTAGAACGTGGGGGGCCGCCTTAAAAAAAAAAAAAGCAAAAAAAAAAGCTTGCTTCTATGTTTCCGTCCCCACAACCCATCTCAATGGTCATCAAAATCATAGAGAGCCTTTTATAGGCTCCACCAATAACATCTCTGTCCCGAGTTTAACAGGGTTTTGTCACACAAGTCTGATTACTGGGGGCTAGACTGCTGGGACCCCCTGCAATCAGTAACATTAAGAAACCTTAAAAGGGGTTTTCCCACGAAGAACAGTTAGGGTCTATCCACGGGATAGGGCCTAACTTGCTGGTCAGTGGGGGTCTCAGTGCCGAGACACCCACAGATCACGAAAACGAGGAGTCCGTTGTTTCTCCGTCAGATTAATGTAGGAGACGCCCGTGCATGACCGTTTTGCGCCATTAATCTCTATGGAGCCAACGGAAATTGCTGAGCACAGCACTCACCCATCTCTGTCAGCTCCATAGAGATTAATGGAGCAGAATGGTCATGCACGGGCGTCTCCTACATTAATCTGACGGAGAGACGAGGCGTCCGTCGGACGTTTTCGCGATCTGCGGGGGTCTCAGCACAGAGACCCCCCACTGATCAGCTAGTTAGGCCCCATCCCGTGGATAGGGCCTAACTTTTCTTCGTGGGGAAAACCCCTTTAAGTCCCCATGTGATCTCCTATAGTGACTTCCAGGACAGCCCGGCCTTATCTCTGCAGGTGTAATCCTCCATGATCAGACATTTCTCTGTTAAAAGTCTTACATGGTACAACCCAAACAAGACAAAAAAAAAAAGCAAAGGGTTAACCTGCAGTTCTGCTGTATGACAAATAGCATGTAGCGGCCTGCAGGTCCCTTCTGTAGAAGTAAAGACTGTGTAGTAGAGACCATTACATTGCTCCTCACCCTCCGTTATGTGCGTATCTGGAACTACTGAGCCCCACTGGTAGCAATAGCTCGTAGTGGGGGGGGGTCTATAATGTGCCCTGTAATACATACTGACTGAGATAACACCTACCTGACACCCAATTATAACCCACAGCGTCTGACACATGTAGTGGGATTGTGAGACAATATTGCTTTGTGTATATGGTACCAGTTATTGTTCTTCTCCATCCCCCTGCATTCTAGATTACAGGATCCCAGGCAGCATTAACTACGGGACCCCCAGATATTCTATGAAAAAGTCCAGAAGATCTAATAACAGGAACGTGGATGAGTTTGGGCGGTCACTGTACATGTGCGGGGGTCAGTCACTGTACATGTGCGGGGGTCAGTCACTGTACATGTGCGGGGGTCATTCAGTATCGGAGCCGGAGGCGTGAGATCTCTTTTTCTTCTTCTTGCCGTGTTTCTTGTGCTTCTTCTTCTTCTTCTTCTTGGCTTTATACTGTGATAGGAGGGACAGGATAGGACCGTTAGGGCGACTACGTGGGAAACAGGCGGGGCACAAGCAGCTAAAAGGGGGTTTTGTGGGACTAATAGGGGTACCCCATGATCAGCTGCTGGAAGACACCACAGCATTTTGAATGATTTTCAAGGTCCCTTCACTCCTTATCAATCACAACATGATACATGGTATAGTAATGGTCACTCATTGGGAAGGTCATGTGACTGGTGGCAGTGCCCGCTAGTGTGCCACCTTCATCACCAAGTCGATTCATACAATGGATGACCCTTACTCATACATACTGGACTCTTATATTTGTTATCCACAGTCCCCTTCCTTCTAAAAATCAACTTTAAAAATTATGCCAATGAATAAGAATAGCTCTAAGGGGGGTGGGGGGTGGTACCAGTGCCCCTCCATGCTGTAGTTTACCGGATGTTACATAGTGCAGTAGGTACTTTCCCCCACCCGCCCATTGTGTGCTGAGAGGGTGGGCGGAGTACTGAGGGAGCAAGGGGGGGGGGGGGGGATAGGCGAAACAGCTTGTGAAGCTGCAGCACAGAGTGATCTGGTAACACCCCCAGGAGCCCTTCACACTCCTTGGCATAACTATAAAAGTTGATTTTAGAAAGGAGGAGGCCATGGATAACAAATATAAGTCACACAGTCATGGTGCCTGTTTCTATGCATAAGCGTCCCTGGTTTATCAGGATGAATTCTGATGGAAGATTTCCTTTAAAGGAAACCTACCACTTGTAGTGGCAGGTTTCCGATGAAAATACCGGGCACCAGCTCAGGGTGAGCTGGTGCCGGAGCTTATTTTAGTTAGTGTTTTATAACGCGGTATCGCGGTTTAAAACACTTTTTAAACGTTATAGCCGGCGCAGGCAGGTACGCGCTCGGCGCTTACCGTGCACACGGCTCTCATTCACTTCCTATGTAGCCGCGCGCACGGTAAGCGTCGAGCGCGTACCTGCCTGCGCCGGCTATAACGTTTAAAAAGTGTTTTAAACCGCGATACCGCGTTATAAAACACTAACTAAAATAAGCTCCGGCACCAGCTCACCCTGAGCTCACCCTGAGCTGGTGCCCGGTATTTTCATCGGAAACCTGCCACTACAAGTGGTAGGTTTCCTTTAAGTGAAACAGTCACCAGCTTCTACCCCACAAAACTACCAGCCTCCCTCTGGTAGAGGATGAAATGTGTTTTCTGTAATTTACTCTCTTGTGAAATCTGACCCGTTCAACTATAAAAAAAATAAATGTGAAAATTAGCAGAGAAGAGTCACTTTTAGAGGCTGAAGGCTGAGTGTTACTGCAATCAAAGCTGTTTTGAGTTCTATGGCACCTAGAAACATGCTTTGCTTTTGGTTTCCTAGTAAGGAAAATGATCTTATCTTTTAGATCACATCCGTCTGGTGGTTCTGTGACTCTATAACTTTAACTGCCCATATCTCTGGGTATGTAGCTCACTGAACCAAAAGCCCGACTTGATGAGATTCATATCTTTTATTCGGCACCGGCAGCATGTTTCTAGATGTTAAAGAACTGGATATAGGGGCATCTGAAGTGACTCTCCCCCTGTAGCCTCTAAACATGACTCATCTCATGTAAAATAAGACTCTTCTCAGCTCATTTTCACATGACTTTTGAGAATTTTTTTTATACATAATCTTGTAAGATTTCACATACGGTAAGTGAAACCCCAGTTGACGATATCCGTCAGACACCTCAGATACTTACAGCTTTCTCTTCGTTGCTTCTTTTCTTTTTCCCATATGCCTGAAAAAGCAGGAACAATGTAAGTTCTTAGTTGTTTTCCCAATGTATTAAATATCCTGAATATACAGGGAATACTGTCTGACATGGCAGCGCACACTTACGTCTTCTTCTGACTCAGATCCGGATGAGGAGTCAGATGACGAGTATCTCTGATCCTCACTATCCGGATGTCGTCTTTTCCTGCTCACGCTCTTCTCATCCTTTATGTTACAAAATATAAAATAAAATTAATAATAATTTATTTATATAGTGCACACAGATTACGTAGCGCTGCACAATGCATGACGAATTGGTCCCTGTCCCCATGGGACTCACAATCTAAACAACCTACTAGTATGTTTTGGAGTGTGGGAGGAAACCGGAGGATCCGGAGGAAACCCACGCAAACACGGAGACGCACACATATGGCCTTAAAGGAAATCTACCATCAAAATTCATCACGATAAACCAGGGGCAGTTACTCATAGATCCCGGCACCGTGACTGTGGTCATCTTATTGTGTTTGTTATCCATGGCCTCCTTCCTTCTAAAATCATGCAAATGAGCCAGAAGGGTTATGGGGGTGTTACCAGAAACCCTCCGTGCTGTAACTGCACAGGCTGTTACACTGTCTTCCCTGCACTTCTGATGTAATTTCACTGCAGCAGAGGAAGCATCAGCACTCTCTGGGGTGGTGGTGGGGGGGCCTATGCTCATAACAACCTGTGAAGCTGCAGCACGGAGGGTCTCTGGTAATACCCCCACAGCCCTTCGCATATTTTGAGAAAGACGGAGGCCATGGATAACATATATTCGAAGATTACCGCAGTCACGGTGCCTGGATCTATGAGTAATATCCCTGGTTTATCAGGATGGATGTTGATCTTTAAAGGATATCTGTAGTTAGATAGTTTTTTTTATAGTTTTTGACTGTACAAAGCTGTAGCCAATGTAATGCATTGTCCCTAGAGATCTTTGTTATCGTACATTGTAACTGGACTTGGTGCATTCCTGTGTCAGATCTCAGGGTCCCTCCATTGTGCTGCAAGTCAAAGCAAAAGAAGGCTTCTGGTTAAATATTGCAACAATGAGGGAATTAAGTCCAGCTACAATCCTGGAATATAAATACATATATCACAGTCCTGCTCATACTAACAAGATACACAAAGGCATAATTACACATCTCTCCTGGGACAATACCTAACACTACCTGCAGGATCATACCAGCTGGTGCTTAATATAGTGGCCCCAGATAACACAATACTTAAAGGGAACCTACCACCACGAATCTACCTATAAAGGTAGATCGGGTGGTAGGTGGATGTATGGGACGTGAGGATAGCCCTTTTTAGAGTTAATCCTCACGTCCCCGCTAGCGTAGCATAAACTTTATTGCCCTAATATGTAAATTTTATTAAGCGGCTACCGGGGCGTGGAGTAGCCGGACACGAGGCTACACGGCGCGGCTACTCCACGCCCCAGTAGCCGCTTTCCCCCGCCTACCCTGTGATCTTCGGCGCGCAGCTCCTGACAGCTGCGCGCCCTCGTCCGAGAAGCCGGAGTTCTGCGCATGCGCAGTAACTCCGGCCTCGTTCCCGAGATCGCGCATCCTCGGGCCTGCGCTCGTCCCATACATCCACCTACCACCCGATCTACCTTTATAGGTAGATTCGTGGTGGTAGGTGCCCTTTAACCATTTGTCCACAAGGGCCTGTGGGTGGTTTGGTGTCCCAGATCCCGGACAGGTTCCCCTTTCTGCTACTCCTATAATATTCACTCACCTTCTCTTTCTCGTGTTCATCTCTGGATTTTCTTTTCTTTACCGAATCCTACAAAAGTGAAGCCCTTGTCAGATTATTCGATGAAGATTTATGAATAACTTCTGGATAAGTTCAAACAAGTAAACTGAAAACCACGTGTCCGGAAAATGGTCTCAGTTTCTTGAAATTTTGAGCTCTTGCAATTTGTAAACAAAAGTGAAAAATAGTTTAAAAGGCAGATGGGGGGGGGGGGGGTGTTTCTCCTGATCTGCAGATCGGCTTGTGGTGTGTAGTGATTAGTCATCCAAAAAGAAAATTAAAAAATTCACTGTTGGTCGCAAACACACATACGCTCGTACGAGCCGCACACCATGCATGCGCTCGCACGTGTGTACGCTTACTTTTCACTGCTATACGCAAACACGTACACACTACACTGCTACATCCATTCACTGAAACAAATACACTCAACACGGCTACACCATCCACTCATTCTCTCTCTCACACAGATCTTCTTCATACCCATGTCCCAGCCTCAACTTCTACCAACTTTCAAGGCCTCATCCCCAAGCAGCTTGAAATGATATAAGGACCTTGTAGTGAGCACGTGATCAGTCACGAGCTCCTGCCATATTTCCCATGTCGTAATGCGGACAAGAGGAACCAGTGCAGAAGCTGCTCTCTCAGAGATCGGGTGAATCACTTTGTCAGCACTTCACCCAATCTTCAGGAAAGACTGTCAGTGCTGGATCCTCCTGACCTTCGGACTATAAGATGCAGGCACTCTTTAACAAGATTTTTTTCCTTAAAAAAATCGTTTTATAGTCCCAAAATCCGGTACATAACAGAATAGACAGACTGGATAAACTCTATCCTGTACAAATACAAAATGATATCGTCCTGTGTGGCCATAAATGGAGTCAGAGTAACACCCTAGACTCTCATGGACCAGCAGTTTGGTGTATACATCATATCCACTATATGTTTACCACTTAACACAGCGGATCCGCCAGTACCTAACCTGCTATATGTGCATCACATGGGATGTCTCGTGCTTATTCTTCTGTTTCTAATGTTTATTAAACATTTGATGATAATCAAGATTTTTTCACCATTATGACCAGAGTCTCACATCACTCTGTCTCGTACCTTGCTCTCGGAGTCGGAGCCGCTGTCTGACGTCCTGCGGGAACGTTTCTTCTTCTTTTTTCTTTTTGAAGGTTTTTTCTTGGTCTTGATGAAATAAGCAAAAAAAAAAATAAACAATATACAAATATTTAATTTACAATATTACGAAACTTATGGGAACAGGTCACCCTGTAGAGCCCCTGGTGTGCACTCACCTCATTATCAGATTCCTCAGAACTGCTGGAAGAAGCAGAACGCGATGAAGTGGAGGAAGATGAGGAGGATAACTTGACCACAGACAAAAAAAAAAAAAAATTGAAACTTGTGAGACGCACATTAAACAGGATCAGGCAGATATTAGAACCATTGATGCCAAGCAAGTGGGGATTGTGGGATCTTTGTGTAATCACCTATCACCTAGTATAGATAATCAATTAGTCTGAGTACAGTCTGAGAACTTGCACCCCCCCCCCCCCCATGATCTGTCAGGTAAGAGCTGCTTTCACTTTACAGACCTGTCTCATCACATCCACTGGTCCCATGGCATTTTCACAGTTCTGTCACTGCAGTACCACACACAGCCACTATACAATGTGAAGCGCTGTGCTATGGCAAGGTATAAAAATACTGCAGTGCTAGTCATGGGAGTGCTCAGTGTTAGACCTGCACAGAAGATATATTGATAATCTATATTAGTGAGAGGTGAACAATAAGTCAATCGTGGAAACGATTAGGCTGTGGAGACACAGGCTGGTTTCCAGCTGCAGCAGAAACCAGTCATTTCGCTGCAGCAGGGAGTTCAACCTTTGCATTGTGGTTAAATCCCATCCACTCTTCTGCTAATGTCAATGTAGTTAGCCTTGTGCCCTAAGTCTCCCTGTTCTTTAGAAGGTTGTACCAAATATTAACATTTATTGGAAGGATAAAGGATCACAAGTGGATTGTAGAGGGACAGCTGGTGTCCCCACTGATGACAAAAATAGGACCCTGACAATGCAGAGAATGAGGAATGGCTGCTCTGACTAATGTATGGAGTGGCAGGACGAGTATGTGTCTTGCCACAGAGGTTCAATGCTATGGGTGTGTCAGAAATTGCAGAGCACAGTGCTCTGTTATCTCTGTCACTCTCGTAGATGGTGAATGAGTGTGCCCAGATACCAGAGCGCTGTGTTTAGCAATACGTGACACTCCCATGACAATGGATGAATGAAGAATCAGGACGCATTCTCTCCCTGCTGCTGCATTAGTGTGAACAGAACCCCTATTCTTTGAATTGTCAGAAATTGCTAAGCACAGCGCTCTACTATCGCTCTCACTCTCATAGATGCCGGATGAGAGTGCAAAGATACCAGAGCGCTGTGCTCAGAAACTGGTGACGCTCCCATAGACAACTTCTGAATAAACGAAGCATGAGGACACATGCTCTCCTCACCGATCAGTCAATTAGTGAGAACTGGAACCCCACTATTTGGATTTCTGTGGGTCCAAGCAGTCAGACTCCCACCGATCAGCAAGTTATCCCCTATCCTGTGGATAAGGGATAGCATAGTTGGTACAACCCCTTTAAGCTTACATATTTAGTCCAGTCCAGCACAGAGTCCTGTAATAGGACAATACACACAGTAAGAGTGAACAACAGCGAGATGAAAGCTCTTCTCACCCCACCAGGTTTCTTCTTTTCCTTCTTCCGTTTCTATGGAAACAAAAGGAAAGGTTAAAGTAAGTTAGATGGGCAGCAAAATACAGCGACAGGTTATTTCTGTGTAGAGTCTCTCATGCTTTACCCACTCTCATATTGCAATGAATTGTTCCCACAGAGTCCCAGGAGATCCCCTTCTATTCCCTCTCTAATCTCACACCAGGAATCTATCCGGGTCTAAAACCATTACAATGTCTGCAACAGGAAACCCGGAACCTGGGAAGACGAAACTAAGAAATCCCTGCAGAATTTACTCGTACAAGGTTTCCCCTTGACTGCGCCATTTACTTTGGCTTTTTAGGACAGTCCAGATGACATGTCCCCTTTATATAATTTTGGTTGCACTCAAAGAAAAGTTTTGTTACCTTTAAAAATCTTAAAAATTCCTCTCCATTGCCAGATTCTGACCCTGTAAGTTCTTTTTATACTTCTGTGTAACGTCAGTATTTGCGGGATATATTCTGACGTTGTCACCAGTTGGCACCTCCGGATGAAGTGAGAAACCCCCCACAATAACCCGACTGCAGTTAACAGCAGGCGTCTGCTCTATAATACAGCAGACACCAACCCTGTAAGGAGAGGGCTCAGCCTCTTTGGGGGTTAATAAACAAACCTTCATACAACTACCTCAGAATTTAGGTAGCAGACAGAAATCCTGTTGTTGGAACCAACCCAGAAGTTTTGGTTCCGATCACAGCAGGTCCAGTACACTAATCCAGGTAAAAGTAATTATATATAATAAAAAAAAACTATAAAAATTCAAAACTTGCAAAAATCAGGAGTCCATCAATCTTATGTTCTTGGACCATACACCAAATCCTCCAGGTAGCCGGGGGTAAGTTTATCTCCCCTTCACTTTGCGTTTCTGTAAATCCCCATAAATAGCCCCAGCAGCCATTACATAATAGTGATTTATAGCGAGCAAAAAAACTTACCTCCTTCTTCTTTGAGGATCCATCACCGATAATTTTCTCTCTGTGTTTTTCCAGCTCTTTCCTCCAGCTCTATAAAGTTATATTAAAAAAAAAAACAACAATGAATACTCCATGCAAACAAGAATGAGCAAAACACTCTAGGGACATAAGTTTAGGACCAGGATCTAAGGCAGGACTTTATCACATAGAGAGCATTCAATATAAGAGGGACCATCTATACATAGTCAAAGAAGCCATGTGACACCCATCACCTCTATGATCAGATTTTTAAAGCACCTTTGAAGCATCTACCACCAGGATGAAGGATTGTAAACCAAGCACCCTGGTGTGTGTCTCCTCTGGCAGGATCCGCTCTTCATTATGCTTCCTATGCCCTTGTTTTTAACAATAAAAGTCTTTAAAAATGATCCAAATGAGCCTAAGGGGCTTAAGGCTCCATTAAAACCTATGGAGCCTGTAGCCCCTCAGGCTCATTTGCATAATTTTAAAATCTGATTTTTGTAAAAAATAAATAAATTAAACAACTGGAAATAAGATGCCTAAAGAAGAGCAGATCCTACCAGAAGGGGCACACACCAGTATGTCAGTGTGCTTGATTTACAATCCTTCACCCTGGTAGGAAGAGTATAAATAATATCTGTAGCCTCTACACTCTTTACCAGTGCCATACATTGTAGAGTGGCTATATTTGGAACTGCAGCTCAGTCCCAGTCTCCTTAATAAGATTGAGCTGCACAAAGGCCGTATGATGTCACAACCTCGAGCAGATTTCTTCCCAAATATTTTAATCCTGGAATCTATCTGAGCTCTCAACCCTTGCTGCTGCTGTGGCACCCACTGGGAGCAGCAGCTCAGAGATATGACTATTTCTCTTTAGCCTCACAAAAGATACCTCATTCATCTTTTCTTCAAATTCTGCCAGTGCTCGGGATCCTTTCTTCTTCTTCTCCAGTTGCTCCTTCACTTCTTCCCTACAGGAGACAAAGACATTAATAAGCAGGCACCTAGGATGCCAAGGGGTTCTATACAGCCCTACCATTAGACAGAGGACTATGCTCCATCCAAGTTATGACATTAGCTGTGCATCAGGTGTCAGACCCCCAACAATAGACCTACCACAAGTATAGATCAGTATCAAAACCATCTACAGGGACCAGTCTCCAGGATTCATACAAATCATAGAAGGACGGGAACAACGAGTCCATGTATTATTTTGTCAGCCAATTGATCTCTATGATTTTTATAGAAACTCACCAGGTAGGTCTTGGTCTGCTCAGATAATCCTGTATGGTTGGACCTCCGGAAGACGAGGGGCCCTTGGCCCGGGCCATTGCGATAGGGTTCATATAGGCCTAATAGGAAAAACAAACAAACAAGAAGAATAAAAAAGTGAAGAACTGTGTATAAAACCCTGAAGGGAAGGAGGAGATCTGAAGTAGGACCCTCTCCATAGGATGGTCACTACTTAAAGGGCTTTTCCATGTGGTTTTTTTATACCGATGACCCTTCTTTAGAATAAGTCTTTATTATGAGCTGACGCCTGCCGAATACAAAGTGGATGGAGTCAAAAATAGTAGACAGCGCACTTAATACAGGAGCTCAGGTTACAGTCAATTGAACAGGTTCAAGCTTCCGCTCTTCAGGATGGCCGCTCCATGGTGTACAGCGCCATCTGCTACTTGTTTCATACAATGTGCATATCCAGCTGATCTAATGAATGGGGGTGTCAGGTATAGAACATCCTACTAATCTAATTGGTGGGGGTGTCAGATGTAGGACCCCCCACTGACCCCTGCTGAGCCAATGGATGGGGGTGTCATGTGTAGGATCTCCACTGGTCTAATAGATGGGGGTGACAGGTGTAGGACCCCTGCTGAGCCAATAGATGGGGGTGTCATGTGGAGGACCATCACTAGTCTAATGGATGGGGGTATCAGATGTAGGACCCCCGCTGATCTAATTGATGGGGGAGTCAGGTGTAGGACCCCCGCTGGTCTAATGGATGGGGGTGTCAGGTGTAGGACCTCCACTGTTCTAATGGATGGGGGTGTCATGTGTAGGACCTCCACTGGTCTAATGGATGGGGGTGTCATGTATAGGACCTCCACTGGTCTAATGGATGGGGGTGTCATGTATAGGACCTCCACTGGTCTAATGGATGGGGGTGTCATGTATAGGACCTCCACTGGTCTAATGGATGGGGGTGTCATGTATAGGACCTCCACTGGTCTAATGGATGGGGGTGTCAGGTGTAGGACCTCCACTGGTCTAATGGATGGGGGTGTCATGTATAGGACCTCCACTGGTCTAATGGATGGGGGTGTCATGTATAGGACCTCCACTGGTCTAATGGATGGGGGTGTCATGTATAGGACCTCCACTGGTCTAATGGATGGGGGTGTCATGTATAGGACCTCCACTGGTCTAATGGATGGGGGTGTCAGGTGTAGGACCTCCACTGGTCTAATGGATGGGGGTGTCAGGTGTAGGACCTCCACTGGTCTAATGGATGGGGGTGTCAGGTGTAGGACCTCCACTGGTCTAATGGATGGGGGTGTCAGGTGTAGGACCTCCACTGGTCTAATGGATGGGGGTGTCAGGTGTAGGACCTCCACTGGTCTAATGGATGGGGGTGTCAGGTGTAGGACCTCCACTGGTCTAATGGATGGGGGTGTCAGGTGTAGGACCTCCACTGGTCTAATGGATGGGGGTGTCAGGTGTAGGACCTCCACTGGTCTAATGGATGGGGGTGTCAGGTGTAGGACCTCCACTGGTCTAATGGATGGGGGTGTCAGGTGTAGGACCTCCACTGGTCTAATGGATGGGGGTGTCAGGTGTAGGACCTCCACTGGTCTAATGGATGGGGGTGTCAGGTGTAGGACCTCCACTGGTCTAATGGATGGGGGTGTCAGGTGTAGGACCTCCACTGGTCTAATGGATGGGGGTGTCAGGTGTAGGACCTCCACTGGTCTAATGGATGGGGGTGTCAGGTGTAGGACCTCCACTGGTCTAATGGATGGGGGTGTCAGGTGTAGGACCTCCACTGGTCTAATGGATGGGGGTGTCAGGTGTAGGACCTCCACTGGTCTAATGGATGGGGGTGTCAGGTGTAGGACCTCCACTGGTCTAATGGATGGGGGTGTCAGGTGTAGGACCTCCACTGGTCTAATGGATGGGGGTGTCAGGTGTAGGACCTCCACTGGTCTAATGGATGGGGGTGTCAGGTGTAGGACCTCCACTGGTCTAATGGATGGGGGTGTCAGGTGTAGGACCTCCTCGATCTAATGGATGGGGGAGTCTGATGTAAGGCCCCCATTGATCTAATGGTTGGGGGGAGTCAGACGAAGGACCACCACTGATCTAATGGAAGGGGGGTGTCAGATGTAGGACCTCCCACGGTGTGATCCATAGTTGTTTTCTGATACATAGAACAGACCCTCAGGAGTCAACTTTTGCATAAAAATAGAAGGAACACCGACCTTTCCGGAGTGACCCCACTTCCAGCTCTTGGGGGGCTTGCAGTGCCGTTGGACCCGCAGAAGATGACAGATACAGCGTGCATGTGACTACTGAGCAAATCCCTTTCTAAATGTATGTCACATACCAATGGTAGCTCTCCAGTTATAGGGTCTGCTGGGGCCAGGGGGACTTACCCCTCTAAGGGAAGCTCCTACCAAGGGCTTTATCCGCAGACTTTAAAGCAGCGTCATAGTCACAGCAAGTTATTCCCTATCTGCAGGATTGAGGACAAGTTGCTGATATTATGGGACCACGCTGCTCTATACATCTCTATGACACTGCTGGAGATACCAGAGCGCAGTGCTCAGCTACTCTCACCATCGACATTGTGCATCCTACACCTGACCCCATTCATTTGGGCAGCAGACCCCTGTCCTCATGACTGGTGGAGGTCCCACCTCTAAGCTATCCCTCACCCCTTTAATGTAATACAGAGGTATCCGAAATGTCGCCCCGTTACTGCGGTCACAATATGACAACCGATACCAGCACCAGGTGTGTGGGTTCTGTCCGCACGTCCATGTCTGGTTCTGGTTGTCAGATATTTAGACTGCACTGCACACAATGGTCACAGGGGGCGCCATAACATGCGACACATCATAGAGATGAGATTCTATCAGAGTATAAAACCGCACAGTGTGTACAGGTACAGCGCACACAGAGCGCAGCAGTGACGGAGGAGCCTGTATAATAGAACATATTCCCTCCATGCACCTACCACCCGGTTATCCCGCTTCCCCATGTTGTTGCTGTGGGCTCCCGGTGACGGTCCCGGGTGAGATGAGACGTCTGTGAGCGGCCGGGGCCTCCGCGGCTGCACGGACCATAAAGCACAGCGGCCGGGAGATAGAGAGGAAGGGAGTGCGCAGCGCCGCACAGCGACTCCTACAGGACGGGAGCGCATTACACCCTGACTGACATCTATACCATATCTATACAATGTATCACTTCTCTAGTAACTATTTCATATCTATCCATGTACAGTATCCAACCATATACTATCTATAGTTCTACCTATTGTTCTATCTAGTCCTGTATTTCTGTGCTGTATGAATCCATATATACGTGATGTTTATCATCCGTATGTGCGTGTATGTCACCGTATCCATGCTGTATCTGTATAAAATACAGTGGGCTGGCAAATTATGGCTGAAAGAATACACCTGGCACCGGTTCTGGTCTCCCTGGATACTGAACGTGTATACGGCAGCATACGGTGCACAGCGGGTATTTAGCCCGTATTTTAAGGGTTCCCATAGACTTCTATGGGGCATATGGAACAGAAATACTAGATAACGTGCTCTGTTTTTTTTTTACGTGTAGCTCACGGTACGCTGGACAATACGCCCATGTAAAATGATGACTGATTTGCCCATTGAAATAATTGTGGCCGTATGCTACCCATAATTCTTTTATTTAACCCCTTAAGGACGGAGGGTTTTTCGGCTCATTTCTCGCTCTCCAACTTCAAAAATCCATAACTTTTTCGTTTTTACGTGTACAGACCTGTGTGAGGGCTTATTTTGTGCGTAACAAATTTTACTTTTTCCGTAATGTTATTTATTTTAACATGCCGTGTACTGCGAAACTGAAAAAAAATTCCAAATGTGGAAAAATTGAAAAAAAAACGCACGTCACGTTCTTGTGGGCTCAGTTTTTACGACTTTCACTCTTCGCTCCAAATAACACACTTACTTTATTCTTTGGTTCGGTGCGATCGCGGTGATACCAAATTTATATAGGTTTTATTGTGTTTTAATACATTTTCAAAAATTAAACAAATGTGTACAAAAAAGAAAAAACATTTTTTGCCATCTTCTGACGCTAATAACTCTTTCATACTTTGGTGCACGGAAATGTGTGAGGGGTCATTTTTTGCGAAATGAGGCAACATTTTCATTGCTACCGTTTTGAGGTCTGTGCGACATTTTGATCACTTTTATTCCATTTTTTAATGTGATATAAAAAGGTGTAAAAGTCGCATTTCAGACATTTGGGCGCCATTTCCCGCCTCGGAGGTCAATGCCGGTTATAACCGTTTTTATATTTTGATAGATCGGGCATTTTGGGACGCGGCCATACCTAATATATTTGTGATTTTTACTTTTTATTATGTTTTATATCCGTTCTAGGGAAAGGGGGGTGATTTGAATTTTTAATATTTTATAAATTTTTTTTATTTTTTAAACTTTTTTTTGTCTTTTTTTTTTCACTATTTTTGACACCATCTAGGGTACATTAACCCTAGATGGTCAGATCGCTGCTACCATATACTGCAATACTTCTGTATTGCAATATATGGCATTTTTGCAGCACATTCGTTACAATGAGCCACTGGCTCATTGTAACGAATCTGCAGATGCCAGATAGCCTCGGGTCAAACGAAGACCCGAGGCTACCATGGCAACCGATCGCCGCCCCCCGATGATGTTCGGGGGCACGGCGATCGAAAAAAAGATGGCGGCGCCCACGCAAGCACCGACCGCGGTTATTAGCGGTGGGGGTTTTGTGCAATATGCAAAAACCCCCACCTTTGTATGAAGAGGACTCAGCCCGTGAGCCCTCTTCATACATCCCTTATCCCTTATACAAGCACAGAGCTTGTCACATTAGACACAGAAATGACAGTTTATGACCATAACATTATACAAACAACTTCCACCTCCCACCAAAAGGAAGAAACCCCCTCGCTACAAACTCCCCCCCCCCCCACCCAGCGGTCCGATCCCCTGTAGCCCGCAGTTACAACCTTCGTTTGCTGCACCCCAACAATGCCCCTGCTCCATCTCAGCCCCTACCTCCCCCTTACTAGTCCCCCTAGGTTCACTGATGTCCATCTTCTGAGCAACTCCTCCGTCCCTAGTCCTGGGCAATCCAGCCATTTACACCATTGCTTTTCAAATTTCTTCAAGGTATTACGTTTTAGGTAGACCCCTAGTTCCATGCGAATTGTGACATTCACCATTTTTTTAACTTCTGAAATCCTAGGAGATGTGGTATCCAGCCAGTGTGTAGCTATTGTCTTCCGCACCTGATATAGAATTTTGGCTATTGCCAGCTGTTCTGCCCTTGTAACCTCCAGTTTCCCCACATAGCCCAATACACACAACTTTGGGTCAGATCCCACTGTCACGTCGACCACCCTTTCCATCAATCTACTTGTACTGTCCCATAAATCTCTCAGCGCCGGGCATGACCAGAACATATGCATAATATCTGCGTCATCCACCAAACATCGCGGACATCTGGCCTCACTACGGACCCCATTTTCCTCAGCATGACTGGAGTACGGTAGGCTCTATGGAGCAAGAACAGTTGTGAACGTCTCTGCGCTACATTCAATGAAAGCTTACAGGAGGAGTCCAATATTTCGTCCCACTCTTCCTCTTCTAACCCACCCACATCCCGTTCCCATCTCTGTCGCACTCCAATCATCTGATATCCCTGCACTCTATCCAGGATTTCTCTATATAGCAGAGATATTAACCCTCTCATGGCCCTGGCCTGGACTACCCCCGTCATTACCCCAAGCGAAGATATCTCCAACTCACTTGATTCAAATTGCGACTGTAAACTGTGCCTCAATTGTAAATATTGGAAGAACATTTGTCTGGGAACTTCAAATTCCTCCTCCAACTGCTGGAATGATTTCAATGTGGAGTCCACATATAGCTGGTGTAGATATTTAATCCCCTTCTGTTCCCATCATCTTGTGCCCTCCAGCATGTACACTTCTCCCAAACGCGGATTGTCCCATAAAGGAGTATACTTAGTCCAAGGCCCTACCCCCACCAACTGCTTATACATCCGCCACACCCTGTTCATTAGATTCAGCGTAGGATATTGTCACGATCTACCCCCTAATTTCCCTGCCTCCAGCATCGCCACTGGCGATAATGTTCCCCCAAAGTGCCTAACCACCAACGGGCACCCTGAATCTCGTCCCTCCACTGCCCATCCCCCAAAATGTTGACATTGGGCCACCAAAAAATACGCCCAAGCGTCCAGCACCGCCAGTCCCCCTTTAAATTTAGGTAGCTGTAATTTCGCTAGTTTTATTTGAGAAACCCCTTGTTTCCAAATTAAGTCTCTAAATTGCCCATGAATTCTTTGAAACCAGTACTTCGGTATCCACACTGGGGAATTGTGCAGTACATAAAGTAATTGTGGCATTATTGTCATCTTGATAAGATTCGCCCATCCCAGAGGAGAAAGTGGGAGTTTTTTCCATGCCCTAATTCTATTGCGTAGTTTGGCTAGTAACGGAACCACGTTTAATTCAATAAAGTCTGATACCCTCCTAGTGACCCTAATGCCCAGGTATTTAAACTCTTCTACCACTGGGATTGCCCCCTCCCAATTCTGTAGCCGATGGTTCTGAGCTAGTGGCAGTATGGCAGATTTCGACCAATTGATACGCAACCTGGAGTAATCCCCAAATCTTGCAATAACATCCATCGCTGCCGGCAATGACTGATGGACGTTGGAGAGAAAAAACAAGATGTCGTCCGCATACAATGCTACTTTCTCCTCCCCTCCATTATACCAGAAACCCTGAATGTTTTCATGCTGTCGTATCCAACAAGCCAATGGCTCCATGGCCAGTGCAAACAACAAGGGTGATAGAGGGCACCCCTGACGCGTACCCCAATCCATTAGCCTTAGCTAGAATTTTTATGTCCGACGTTAACAGTGACACCGGCCTATAAGAGTCAGGAAGCTGTGCATCTCTACCTTCCTTCAAAAAGACCACTATCAAGGCCTCATAGCACGAGGATGGTAGGCTACCCCTGTCAAAACTTTCCTTCAGTGTCTCCCACCATTGAGGCAATAAAATGTCCCCAAATTCCTTATTCACCTCCGTAGGGAGTCCGGCCATCCCCGGGGCCTTGTCATTAGCCATACCTCCCAGTGCTTCCTCTAGCTCCTCCAGGGAGATGGGAGCTTCCAACATTTCTCTGGCCTCCATTCCTAACACTGGCATGTCAATTCCCCTCAGAAATTCTTCCAACTGGACTGCAGTATAATCCACCGTACTGAATATCCAGGACTACTGGTATTACTGAGTCAGACCCCAGAATCATATCAATCCTGGACAAGGAACCGTACGTGGAAGACACTCATGAATATTGTTGCACATTCTCATTACGCTCTCGCCACAAGTCATGTAGGACTACTTCTCTACACAGCTGTCCAAAGGACGTCAAGGTAGTATTGCCTCCTCTCTCCCCCGAGGCCCATCTATCTTTTCCCTCACAGACCACCGTATTAAAATCCCCCATTACTATTACGGGTACATCCGGCAACTGTGCCAGTTTCTCCAACAAGTCCCTTAACGGGACACTAGAGAATGGAGGAGGAATATAAACCACCACTAACACACACTCCCATCTATATATCCGACCGTGTATCCCCACATATCTACCCTCCCGGTCAGCGAATGTAGAATAGCATGTAAAGGGCAGCCCTTTGTTAATAAGCAGGCTCACTCCCCTGGAGTAGCTTGTGTGGAAAAGCATGGTATCCCTGGGTAAAGCCCCCCATATTACCTAAGTGCACTGTGTCTTTTGAGAGGTGTGTCTCCTGAAGTCCCACTACCTGTACTGAGCGCTCCTTAATATAGTCAAATATAGCTTTCCTCTTCCTAACCGATCCCAAGCCCCGAACATTCCAGGACAGACAAACAAATTTATCAGTCATTGTTATCCAGGTCTCCCTGCTTCCCTCCCCCCCAATTTTTATGCAGGTTCAAACGCATAGGGTACAGCCACCACATCTCTAATTTAGTATTTCCCTGGAACGCTACCCTAACCCTCCCCCTCCCCCTTTGAACAATGAACACTTAGATCCCTTTTCCAACAGGGTCAGGGCGAACAATTAGCATCCTAGCACACTGTACAAGTAATAACAGTAATAGACAGTGTAATTCCTGCGCTTTCTAGTATGACATTACCCACCACAGCAAACGTAATTCCCACGTTACAAAGGTTTGACATACCACCCCCCGCTAACAGGATAAACTAAGCATTATCTTCCGCTAAAAAAACAATCTGTAAACAGTGATAACAACACACACACACACATATATATATATATATATATATATATATATATATATATATATATATATATATATATATATACAACCTGGCTTCTGGTCTCTAGGAACCAATGGTCTTATCACAAAAAAAAAAAAAAAAGGCCCCACGAGTCACAAGAAAGTCCCCGTCAGGTTACGTAGGTTGGAGCGAGAGTCCTCTATTCCCCCGCTGGGTCTTCTGCTGGTCTTCTCAGGCGCCCCTCATTGGCATCCACCCACTGCAAAGCCGCTCTTGGTGTGTAGAAGAACTGCGTGGTCCCAGAGGCCACCACTCTCAGCCTTGCCGGATACAACATGGAGTAAGGCACCTCTAGCGCTCTCAGCCGCCTCTTGATATCCATGAATTGCATCCCTTTTTCTGAATCTCTGCCGAAAAGTCCTGGAAGAAGGCCACTCTCACTCCATTAACCGTTATATCATTACAGTCTCGAGCCATCCTCAGGATACGATCCCGATCTTTATAGTGCAATAACTTGACCAGTACTGGCCGTGGTGGTCTTCCCGGCGTTTCCCGGCCTGGTAGGCACCCGGTATGCCCTCTCCACTGCAAACAGAGGTGTGAGATTATCTCTTCCAAAAACCTCCAGCAGCCACTTTTCAAAGTAGTCATCCGGGTTCTGCCCCTCCACCTTTTCCGGCATGCCTACTTTTCCGGCCTAGCGTGTTCTCCAAATCATCAGCTTTGGCCTGGAGAAACAACACTGCTTGTGACTGGTCACGCACCTCCTGGCGTAGGGGGGGAAGCACATCCTCCACTTCTTGCGCTCTCACTTCCACCGCTGTGGTTCTCTCTGCCACTTTATGTATATCATGGCGCATCAACAAAATGTCCTCTTTTAGGCTATCCACACGGCCTGTGAGTTTGAGCAGGGTTGATGTATTATGCTGCACAACCCTTAAGATATCAGCCAGCGTGAGTTCTGTAACCTCCTCCTCTCCACTGCTTCTGAACGGGACTCTTCTGTTTCCCCCTCCTCAGCCGACATTTCCTCCTCCTCAGACATGGGCTCCCTCAACACATCAAATCTGGACCCCGGGGACTTGCCTGTGTTCCTGCTGGTAGGTCGGCTGCCTTTAGCATAGGCACTCACCGAGTTCACCGCCCGGGCAAAGCTGCTGAGCTTGGCGGCAGTCTCTGCCCTCAGCGCCCGCCCCTCTTCTCCCTGGCGGCCGCCATCTTGTGAGCCCCGTTCCGACTGTCTCCCCAGGGACTTCAGACGCTTATTTCCGGGCATTCCGTCTCCGGACCCGGCTCCGCTGATCGCTGGGGTTAATAACTGGGGGACCGGCGCCCTGACACCTTCCACCAGGTCAGTTAGCCACGGGTAGCAGGATTATGTCGCGGAGCTCTGGTGCCGTGCGGCTCACTCCATCGGCAGCTAGGCCACGCCCTTAAGGCTGTAATTCTAACCACTGAGCCACCGTGCTGCCCATTAGAAAACAGTTCGGCACGGCTAGCATATGTCCATGTAAAAGAGGCCTAATTATTTGTATCTACCTATTTTATATCTTCTAAACATACTGAACTATTGGTTGAATTTTAACCCCTTAGCGACCAAGCTCTTTTGCGCCTTGATGGCCAAGGCCTATTTTTCAAAACCGGCGCATGTCACTTTATCCGGTTGTAACTTTAGAGGCTTTAACTTACCCAAGTGTTTTTGAATTTGTTTTTCTGTGACCTTTTGTTCTTCAAGTTAGTTGGAAATTTTGGTTGATATATTTAACATTTATTATAGAAAAAAAGGTACTTCAGGTAAACATTTTGAAAAAATTAGCTATTTTCAAACGTCAAAATGTTCTGTTTTTCAAACTGATATTTAGTAACTGATTTGGGTAGTAAGACTAACATTTCCCATATCTCAGCTTTGTGTTGGTGTCATTTTATAAGTCTCCTTTTTTTCTATTACGACGCTAGAAAGATCACAAATCGAGCCGCGTTCTCTCTCGCTCAGATTTTCAAGAAAATTTTACAATCAATTATTTTAGGGACCATTTTATTTCTCTAGGGGTTTTGGATGTTCTGTTAATAGAAAGCCCCCACATATCACCCCCGTTCTATTAACTTCACCCCTCAAACTATGCAGAACAGCAGGTAGGAAGCTTGTTAACCCTTTATGCTTTTTACAGAAATTCATACAAAATTAAGACTGGGAGGTAGTAAAATTGAACACACAATTTCCCAATAAGGCACTTAATAAAATAAAAGGCAATGAGGCTTCCTGTTGGGTGTAAAAAGGTCACAGCTATTTATTTTAACATTTTAACAAAACTCCAAAACTTAAACGGCACTGTTAGATGTTCATTCTCAGTGCCAAACCGCAGCTGCCCAAAGCGGTTTGCTCGGCCGGACTCCCGGCCAACACTGCGTCTTCCGGGCAAATCTCGTTCAAATCTCCACATCTCCACCAATCTCTTCCTTTTTACCGCCACCAGAAGCTCCGACCGCCACCCAACAGGAAAAGCGCCTGCTCAATGCCATCTTGCAGGCCTGACAAAAATATGTCAAGCCCAATGTCCGTCAGATGGACCCCATCATCAAGCATCAAAGCCGAATTATCCCCTTCCAGTTCTCTGTGTCTAACCACCACCCCAAACTATGACCTCACGAAGCGCGCCATCCGAGCATTTATGGTCTGCCTAGCACGGTCAATAGCCCCAACATCCCTCGCACCCTGCCAAGCCACCCAAGGGACCATCTCAGACCACACTATGACGACCTCAGCAAAGAATGCAGACAACTTGTCCACATCTGATCGCATAACCGTGAGCAGCTCTGCGACCCTAAGGGAACCAAGGTCATTCCCGCCAGCATGTATCACCAGCACTACCGGGGAAGTACAAACACGACTGATGTCCACCACCTCAGTAAGGATCTGGGACCATAAAAAACCCATGCCAGACTACATCCACAGCATGGAAACCCAGGGTCCTCCCACCCGGCAGACTCTCCGCCCTTTGGGACGCCCAATAGACATACGAATGCCCTAGTATCCACACAGCCGGGCGCGATCGCAGCGGTAAAAGAACCTGTAACAGAAAACAAAGAAAAATTATTGGCAAAACACTTACTGAAGATCAGGACGGAAGTAGCATGCAAAACAACCAGAGCGCCAGCGCCCAATACGCATAACATCGGAATCAGGTAAACCCGCCCTGGTCGCTTCAGTGGCGGCGTCGATCCTAAATAAATGAGTACCGTACTCAGACGGGACAAGGTCCAAAGTTGACAAACATGTACGAAAAACAGACAAAAATTGAAAATGGGTAAGAAGTGAACCGTCAGTGTGCACCAAAAAACGATCCCCTTGCGGAGAAGGGATAAGAAACTACGGGACAGCATAAAAGGGCAAAACGGACCGGGTACAGCGCACAGACAAATCCAGGAACCCCTCCCGTAAATGTACGTCTTAGACCTGCGGACCTTAATTCGTAAAACATCTTAAAAACCACGTCCTGCCTAAGCAAACCCCCAGAGGTAGAGGCAGATGCCGGCAATAACTCCCCGATAAGGAAAGCCCCAAAAAATGCGAGACTAAAAGCCAAAGAAAACAGGTTAGATGAACCTTTTCCAACCTTTAAAGATCTGTCTGATATGAAAACCTTTTGTAATATCTGGCCAACCCTGCAACTGAAAATGGAATGCCAAGCCAGAAAGGCATTTTTGCGCAACCGCCCCGGAGACTCTGCGGGAGCGGAGGGAGGATAAATAGGCTAAAGTCACTTCAACCCTGTCCGACGAGCTAGAAAAACGAGCTCGAGCCAACCACGACTCCCACGCCTTACCATATTGACGCCAAGTCGAAGGAGCAAGAGAGGACTGGACCAGCGACATCAATTGAGGATCAGGTCCCACAGGAACGATGGGCATTCCCGCCCCTCCTGGGCGGCCGAAGGAAGAAACTCCCGAAACTCCGGCCAATGAAAATGGGAAAGAGCATCAGCAACAATGTTAACACAACCAGGAACGTGTTGGGCCCTAAAAACAATGTTAAACTCCAGGCACTGAAGGACCAGATGACGTAAAAGTGACAACACAGGGAGAGATGAGGATGTCAATTTATTGATGCAAAAAACAACTGCAAGGTTGTCGGTATGAAAACAGATCCTACGGTTGGCCAAAGAAGGTCCCCATAGTTCCACATCAACCACGATCGGGAACAACTCCAAAAGGGTCAGGTTCCTGCACAAACCTGCATCACGCCATGCCAAAGGCCACTCAGCGGCGCACCAATCAGACCCAAAAATGGCCCCAAAACCCAAGGACCCCGACGCATCAGTAAAATGGGACAACTCATGGCTGGGGACTTCTGGAAGAGGCCAACACGTCTACCCATTGTAAGCAGACAGAAAAACACGCCACACATGGAGATCAGCCCTAAGCTGTGAGGTGGCCCCAGCGGGGACACGCGTAAATTAGAAAACGGGGGGTAACTGAAAGGGCCCTCAATCCTGCCCAAAGCAACCTCCTTCGCAATTTTTTCCCTTAAAACTTCGGGGTGTTCCCTGGCCGATTTCAAGTTATCCGCGAAAAATCCTTCCCAGGACAGAGAAAAAGGGATGAAAAAACCGCTGCGAAAACCAAAAGATAGGGACTCCCTATTGGGGTAAACATCGAGCCACGGCTGCATCGCGGCCACGCTCACCGGGATCTTTTGGTTCCGAGGGCCTAGGCGGCTGCTTACCCGCCGCTCTATTACAACGGGAGAAGGGGTGAGATCCTCCGCAGGACGAGCACTCGTGTTTGTATTTGCAAAGGCCGAAAAAACGTCAGTGTCCTTCATTAAAGAGCCAATAGGCTCCTGGGCGCCTAACGGCCACCGCCCCTGAAGCACTGACTGCTCCAGGGGAGGCGGCCGCGGCTGGAAAGGAAGGGGGCTTTTGGGACACCATTAGCCGTAACCACGCATCCGTCGCTTTTACACCCCAACCCATTTCCGGATGCAGAGATAACCGCTTCCGAAAATCCTCATCATACTTCCACCATGCAGAACCGCCATGTACATAAACAACTCGGAACACCGTTCCGGGTGCTTCTGCCCCATGACCCCCCCCCAAAACAAAAAAGGCCTGGACCCAGTTATTAATGGTCTTGGCCACCCGGGGCTTCCTATCCTGGGGCCGCTCAGACCAAACCCGCCGCTCCTTGTCCACTGTATGCTGGTCAACCGTTACCAGTGACCAGATGTCAACATACGCGTTAGCCCAAATTTTTTCCACTATCTGTTTCAAAGAAGACAATATTTCTGAACCCACCCCACTAAGCCCCGCCCAAGCTCCCACAAAAGAATACTCGCCAGAAACAGTAGCACCTGTGGCCGGAGCCACAGGTGTCGCAATGGTGGCCAATGGCATCGGCGGTGGAACCAGGCTGGTCTCCCTGGCAGAACGGCTCCTGTCGCTCCCACGTCATCCACGACTCCTCTGACCAGGCATGGCCGAGGCGTCCGATGAACTGCCCGATGAAGACGGAGAACGCCATCTGAACGACCTGGTTTTCTCTCCCGATGAGAGGAGCGGGACCACCTTCCACTGCTGTCACAATGCGCCGCAGAGCCGCAGCGGCGATCCCTGCGTGCATCCCGGGCGGGCGAGGACGAAAAGGACCTGCTGCGTCTGGACCCAGCAGTAGCCGACGGACCCTGGGGCGGTTGAGATTGCGCCAGGGGAAAGGGCTGCTGATACAACCCCACAAATGGCTGAGAAGGAGCAGAAAGGGGTTGTGTGGGGACCACCAGGGGCTGCACGGGGACCACCAGGGGCTGTGTGAGGACCACCGGGGGCTGAGCAGGGGCCACCGGGGGCTGAGCAGGGGCCCATGCTTTGAATGGCGGCCGCTGTGGAGGAAGGAAGGGGCGGAGCTAAGGCCTTCTGGCACTTCCGGCAGCTCGCACTGTGGGGGCGGGATTGAGGCGCCGATTGGCCGTGCGCTCCAGCAGAAGAGGCAGGGACGCCCCCTGCCCGAGCGCGCGAGCCAAGACCAGCGACACACGTCCGGACTGCTGGCTAACTACAGGGGCAGGAGGGGAGGGAGAAAAGAAGGAGGAGGGGGCGGGAGAAAGGAAGGAGGAGGGGCAGAGAGATAAGCAGGCGCCAGGGGATGTACAAGAGAAGGCGCCAGGGGGGGGGGAGCAGGGGGTTGACAGCTGGGAGGGAGAGAGGACTTGTGACAGTCAGCCCTCTCCCTCCAGCCTAATGCGGGCGCGAAGTGCCTCTATCAGGGGATCGCCCATAATTAGTAAACCTGGCAAGGAGAACACAGGGCAAGAGGAAGCAGCACGCCCAGGCGCCCAGCTTATAAACCCAATGGGAGGGGAAACAACAGGGAGGGGGAGGAGAACCCAACAACAGAGCACCCTGCAGGTTTGATTTGGAATTCACTAATATTTATCATTAATACGTCCATTTAGCCGCAAAATGTACCCACATAAACTGAATAAATAGAAAATGCATCTAGGAATATATTGGAAGTTTTTTCGGAGTAAAAGGACCCCCCACATGTGGATGTAACCCGCTGTCAGGGCACATGGTGGACCCCCCACATGTGGATGTAACCCGCTGTCAGGGCACATGGCGGACCCCCCACATGTGGATGTAACCTGCTGTTAGGGCACATGGCGGACCCCCATATGTGGATGTAACCTGCTGTCAGGGCACATGGCGGACCCCCCACATGTGGATGTAACCTGCTGTCAGGGCACATGGCGGACCCCCATATGTGGATGTAACCTGCTGTCAGGGCACATGGCGGACCCCCATATGTGTATGTAACCTGCTGTCAGGGCACATGGCGGACCCCCATATGTGGATGTAACCCACTGTCAGGGCACATGGCGGACCCCCCCACATGTGGATGTAACCTGGTGTCAGGGCACGTGGCGGACCCCCATATGTGGATGTAACCTGGTGTCAGGGCACATGGTGGACCCCCATATGTGGATGTAACCTGGTGTCAGGGCACGTGGCGGACGCCCATATGTGGATGTAACCCGCTGTCAGGGCACATGGCGGACCCCCATATGTGGATGTAACCCACTGTCAGGGCACATGGCGGACCCCCACATGTGGATGTAACCCGCTGTCAGGGCACATGGCGGACCCCTCATATGTGGATGTAACCCAGTGTCAGGGCACATGGCGGATGCCCATATGTGGATGTAACCCGGTGTCAGGGCACATGGCGGACCCCCCATATGTGGATGTAACCCGGTGTCAGGGCACATGGCGGACCCCCATATGTGGATGTAACCCGGTATCAGGGCACATGGCGGACCCCCATATGTGGATGTAACCCGCTGACAGGGCACATGGCGGACCCCCATATGTGTATGTAACCTGCTGTCAGGGCACATGGCGGACCCCCACATGTGGATGTAACCCACTGTCAGGGCACATGGCGGACCCCCCCACATGTGGATGTAACCTGGTGTCAGGGCACGTGGCGGACCCCCATATGTGGATGTAACCTGGTGTCAGGGCACATGGTGGACCCCCATATGTGGATGTAACCTGGTGTCAGGGCACGTGGCGGACGCCCATATGTGGATGTAACCCGCTGTCAGGGCACATGGCGGACCCCCATATGTGGATGTAACCTGGTGTCAGGGCACATGGTGGACCCCCATATGTGGATGTAACCTGGTGTCAGGGCACGTGGCGGACGCCCATATGTGGATGTAACCCGCTGTCAGGGCACATGGCGGACCCCCATATGTGGATGTAACCCGCTGTCAGGGCACATGGCGGACCCCCACATGTGGATGTAACCCGCTGTCAGGGCACATGGCGGACCCCTCATATGTGGATGTAACCCAGTGTCAGGGCACATGGCGGATGCCCATATGTGGATGTAACCCGGTGTCAGGGCACATGGCGGACCCCCCATATGTGGATGTAACCCGGTGTCAGGGCACATGGCGGACCCCCATATGTGGATGTAACCCGGTATCAGGGCACATGGCGGACCCCCATATGTGGATGTAACCTGGTGTCAGGGCACGTGGCGGACGCCCATATGTGGATGTAACCCGCTGACAGGGCACATGGCTGACCCCCCATATGTGGATGTAACCCAGTGTCAGGGCACATGGCGGACCCCCCATATGTGGATGTAACCCGCTGTCAGGGCACATGGCGGACCCCCATATGTGTATGTAACCTGCTGTCAGGGCACATGGCGGACCCCCATATGTGGATGTAACCCGGTGTCAGGGCACATGGTGGACCCTCATATGTGGATGTAACCCGGTGTCAGGGCACATGGTGGACCCCCATATGTGGATGTAACCCGGTGTCAGGGCACATGGCGGACCCCCATATGTGGATGTAACCCGGTGTCAGGGCACATGGTGGACCCCCATATGTGTATGTAACCCGCTGTCAGAGCACATGGTGGACCCCCATATGTGAATGTAACCCGCTGTCAGGGCACATGGCGGACCCCCATATGTGGATGTAACCCGCTGTCAGGGCACATGGCGGACCCCCATATGTGAATGTAACCCGGTGTCAGGGCTTTTGTAGTTCTAACCCACAGATATATGGCACCAGCTCAGGGTGAGCTGGTGCCGGAGCATATTTTCATTAATACACGAAACCCCCGATTGCTAATTGTGCGAGTGCGAGTGTGCCCGAGAGCTCGGTGACGTCACCGGCTCTCCGACACTTCAGAATCAGCCGCACACACTGTCATGCTCATGATGCACCGTGCCGTACTCTGGTGCGCCGAAACAGATTTGAATATAAAGTATAAATCAGCAATCAGGGTTTTTTTTGGACTAATCTTCGAAGGCACGAGACCAACCCACAGTGACGCCTCATTAGTGTAATTCACAGAGCGTCAGACCAGGATATATTGTGCACCTATATAACAAAGTACAACACGGCTAAGAATAACTTATGCTTGAGCAGAACTTTTTTGTGAAGTATGATGTCATACAGACGAAGACTCACATTCCCGGGCTCACACTTGCAGGCTCAGATTCGCGGGCTCAGATTCGCGGGCTTTATGAAAGGAGGAGCCTTGATCTCTAATATTTACTGCATTTCCTGTTTTCTTCCTCATATTTACTGCTGCGCGTCTGGGTACAGGTAGGTCTCTGAGTGTTTTCTTTAACCCCTTACAACAATCTTCTCCTGTGTCTTCATTTACTGCGCCTCACCCCCTCTCCTTTAGGCACCTGCAGACTTCGTTCCATTAGTGTTAGGTGCAGACCGGACAGCTCACTAGAGTAATAAGGGCTGGCACCGGTACACAGCTGGATATACTCACTACTCTGATAACTGGGACAAGAGTTTCGCTCTCGGCATCAGGCGTCACGTTGCATCTCAGAGAATTTGCATTTGGTTTTTTATCATAGTATATGAGGCTGGGAAAAGATGCAAGTCCATCAAGACCAACCTTAGACTATAATACTTATACTTTTAGTACTTATAATACTATATGTAATATAATACAGGGTGAGCTGGTGCCGGAGCATATTTTCATTAATACACGAAACCCCCCATTGCTGATTTATACTTTATATAAAAATCCGTTTTGGCACACCGTGCGTGCGCCTTATTCAGAAGTGCTAGTTAGCCGGTGACGTCACCGAGCTCTCGGGCACACTCGCGCCTGCTCAACTTCGCACGGGGAAACAGGCCGTGCGAAGTTGCGCAGACGCGAGTGTGCCCGAGAGCTCGGTGACGTCACCGGCTCTCCGACACTTCTGAATCAGCCGCACACACGGTCATGCTCATGATGCGCTGTGCCGTACTCTGGTGCGCCGAAACGGATTTGAATATAAAGTATAAATCAGCAATCGGGGTTTTTTTTGGACTAATCTTAGAGGGCACGAGACCAACCCACAGTGACGCCTCATTAGTGTCATTCACAGAGCGTCAGACCAGGATATATTGTGCACCTATATAACAAAGTACAACACGGCTAAGAATAACTTATGCTTGAGCAGAACTTTTTTGGGAGTGGCTAAGCTCTAAAATTTTGTGAAGTATGATGTCATACAGGCGGAGACTCACATTCGCGGGCTCACATTCCCGGGCTCACACTCGTGGGCTCACATTCCCGGGCTCACACTCGCGGGCTCGAATTCGCGGGCTTTATGAAAGGAGGAGCCTTGATCTCTAATATTTACTGTATTTCCTGTTTTCTTCCTCATATTTACTGCTGTGCGTCTGGGTACAGGTAGGTCTCTGAGTGTTTTCTTTAACCCCTTACAACAATCTTCTCCTGTGTCTTCATTTACTGCGCCTCACCCCCTCTCCTTTAGGCACCTGCAGACTTTGTTCCCTTAGTGTTAGGTGCAGACCGGACAGCTCACTAGAGTGATAAGGGCTGGCACCGGTATACAGCTGGATATACTCACTACTCTGATAACTGGGACAAGAGTTTCGCTCTCGGCATCAGGCGTCACGTTGCATCTCAGAGAATCTGCATTTGGTTTTTTATCATAGTATATGAGGCTGGGAAAAGATGCAAGTCCATCAAGACCAACCTTAGACTATAATACTTATACTTTTAGTACTTATAATACTATATGTAATATAATACAGGGTGAGCTGGTGCCGGAGCATATTTTCATTAATACACGAAACCCCCCATTGCTGATTTATACTTTATATAAAAATCCGTTTTGGCACACCGTGCGTGCGCCTTATTCAGAAGTGCTAGTTAGCCGGTGACGTCACCGAGCTCTCGGGCACACTCGCGCCTGCTCAACTTCGCACGGGGAAACAGGCCGTGCGAAGTTGCGCAGACGCGAGTGTGCCCGAGAGCTCGGTGACGTCACCGGCTCTCCAACACTTCTGAATCAGCCGCACACACGGTCATGCTCATGATGCGCTGTGCCGTACTCTGGTGCGCCGAAACGGATTTGAATATAAAGTATAAATCAGCAATCGGGGTTTTTTTTGGACTAATCTTAGAGGGCACGAGACCAACCCACAGTGACGCCTCATTAGTGTCATTCACAGAGCGTCAGACCAGGATATATTGTGCACCTATATAACAAAGTACAACACGGCTAAGAATAACTTATGCTTGAGCAGAACTTTTTTGGGAGTGGCTAAGCTCTAAAATTTTGTGAAGTATGATGTCATACAGGCGGAGACTCACATTCGCGGGCTCACATTCCCGGGCTCACACTCGTGGGCTCACATTCCCGGGCTCACACTCGCGGGCTCGAATTTGCGGGCTTTATGAAAGGAGGAGCCTTGATCTCTAATATTTACTGTATTTCCTGTTTTCTTCCTCATATTTACTGCTGTGCGTCTGGGTACAGGTAGGTCTCTGAGTGTTTTCTTTAACCCCTTACAACAATCTTCTCCTGTGTCTTCATTTACTGCGCCTCACCCCCTCTCCTTTAGGCACCTGCAGACTTTGTTCCCTTAGTGTTAGGTGCAGACCGGACAGCTCACTAGAGTGATAAGGGCTGGCACCGGTATACAGCTGGATATACTCACTACTCTGATAACTGGGACAAGAGTTTCGCTCTCGGCATCAGGCGTCACGTTGCATCTCAGAGAATCTGCATTTGGTTTTTTATCATAGTATATGAGGCTGGAAAAAGATGCAAGTCCATCAAGACCAATCTTAGACTATAATACTTATACTTTTAGTACTTATAATACTATATGTAATATAATACAGTACTTATATACTTATAGTACTTATGTCATGTGCTCCTTTATGTATATCCTGTTAAATATTCAGTTATACAAGAGAAAGAAATAAAATGAATTTAATAAATTAGCAATTTGGATTTTATTTAGAATGTATGGACCCCGCAGTTATACTGTTTATGTAGGGATCTGCGTGTTATGGTGATTCATCTTTATAGGTGTTTAGGAGTAACTTTCCCGCCCCCTTTTCATCTGCCCGCTGTTTAGCGCAGCCATTTTGTAGCTTAAGGCTCAGCCCCATTTTTTGGATTCTGACCTGCGTCGCTTTATATGGTTATAACTTTTGAACACTGCTACGATTATGAGATTGTTTTTTCCCCACATGCTGTACTTCATTTTAGTTTTATATTTTGGCTGATAAGTTTTGAGTTTATTTACAAAAAAAAAAAGAAAAAAATAAATTTTTTGAAAAATTTGCCATTTTCGAAATTCCAAATCATCGCACTTTCAGGCAGATAGATTTACCATCTGAATAAGTTGCTGAATAACATTTCCCATTTGTCTAATTTACATTTTCATCATTTTTGAAATGTCTGGATAATTTATTTTGATGTCACCTTTTAGGCAGGTTGTTAACCCCTTTATAGTAATCAAATCAAAATGGAGGTGAAATTTAGAAATTTTACACATTTCCAAGAGATAAAAATAGAAAACCCATCTTACAATTCTTTAATTTCTTCCGAGTGCAGAAACCCCCCCCCACATGTGGCCGGTACTTGTTTTATGGGTGCACAGCGAGGCTCAGAAGGGAAGGAGCACCCTGCAGCTGCCAGGATTTTAGTTTCCTCATTGGCCCCTTTTGCAGGCTATAAAATTTTAGCTATTTCGTTATTGGGGCCATGTGACGGCATTTTTTTCTTTGCGGGATGAGATGCTTTTTCCAGTGTTACCATTTTGGGGTTGGTGTCCCCTATTGTCAAAAATTTAGGAACTTTTTTTACCTTTTTTTTGCTGTTGTAGCCCAATAATCACGTTATCTTTATTCTATGGGTTGATACGATTACGGGGAGACCACTTCTCTGTAAAGGGGGATCTGCCATGGACATTTCTGTAAAGGGGGCTCTGTCGTGGACATTTTGATAAGGTTCTGCGTTTGACCTATCCTCTCGGTGTGGGAGACCAAATGATGTTATGTGTCTGTGTGCACCTGGAACCCCAATAACCAGACAAACACAGTTATCTAGGTCCCAGGTGCCTAGTTCCTTTATTAAATGCCTTTTATAACAATCATGAGCCTATCGTGGTTTCCCATGTCATAACACAGCAAATATTGTCCAATCACAGCAGTTTGTAGGTCCTAGGGCGCTGTCCTTTGGGAACTCCCGGTGCACTCGATGGAGGGGGCCATTCACCTCTCGTCATGCGCAGAACAATTCTTCTTCAATGTTCTTCACTTCTCTATTTCTGCAGCTACAGGCTAGGGTGGAAGTATGTGGGTTTCCTGGGTGACATCCTGTCAACTGTAGCAACTTGAGCAACGTCCCTCGAACAAAAGACAAGATTAAATGAGTAACAAAGAAATATATTTTCTACCATTTTCAGCAAGATAAGCATATAAGCTACACTAGAGGTTCTGGTCAGTTTATCATTATTATTATCACTTTCTCATTCTGTAAAGGGGGACCCTGCTGTGGATATTTCTGTAAAGGGGGACCCAGCTGTGGATATTTCTGTAAAGGGGGAACCAGCTGTGTATATTTCTGTAAAGGAGGAACCAGCTGTGTATATTTCTGTAAAGGGGGACCCTGCTGTGTATATTTCTGTAAAGGAGGAACCAGCTCTGTATATTTCTGTAAAGGGGGACCCAGCTGTGGATATTTCTGTAAAGGGGGAACCCAGCTGTGGATATTTCTGTAAAGGGGGAACCAGCTGTGTATATTTCTGTAAAGGAGGAACCAGCTGTGTATATTTCTGTAAAGGGGGACCCTGCTGTGTATATTTCTGTAAAGGAGGAACCAGCTGTGTATATTTCTGTAAAGGGGGACCCAGCTCTGTATATTTCTGTAAAGGGGGACCCTGCTGTGGATATTTCTGTAAAGGGGGACCCAGCTGTAGATATTTCTGTAAAGGGGGACCCTGCTGTGGATATTTCTGTAAATGGGGACCCAGCTGTGGATATTTCTGTAAAGGGGGACCCTGCTGTAGATATTTCTGTAAAGGGGGACCCTGCTGTGGATATTTCTGTAAATGGGGACCCAGCTGTGGATATTTCTGTAAAGGGGGACCCTGCTGTGGATATTTCTGTAAAGGGGGACCCTGCTGTAGATATTTCTGTAAAGGGGGACCCTGCTGTAGATATTTCTGTAAAGGGGGACCCTGCTGTGGATATTTCTGTAAAGGGGAACCCAGCTGTGTATATTTCTATAAAGGGGGACCCAGCTGTGTATATTTCTGTAAAGGGGGACCCAGCTGTGGATATTTCTGTAAAGGGGGACCCAGCTGTGGATATTTCTATAAAGGAGGGCTCTGCCGTGGATATTTCTGTAAGGGAGACCCAGCTGTGTATATTTCTATAAAGGAGAGCTCTGCAGTGGATATTTCTGTAAAGGGGGACCCAGCTGGGGATATTTCTGTAAAGGGGGACCCTTTGGCAGGGCCAATTCTAGCTTTTTTGCTGCCGGAGGCGAAAACTGAAATGCGCCCCCCCCAAAAAAATATAAAAGAAAGATAGGTAAAATCCTAGCTCTAGTCTCCGCCTATATTCAGCCCCCTGAATTTACAGACACATCTTAAAAAAGAATCTAAAACCTGATTCATTACTAACAATATCCTCACTGACACGGTCTCACACACTAGTAGTCAGTGAGTGACACAGACATTATGATTTTTCCCGGACATAACAATCACTGTTGAATTAATCTGAAGATGTCTTCAGTACCGTGCAGCATCTCCACACTGCGCCCATAAAAATACAACAGTCACTTACAGTATAATGTCACAGCCCCCTAATAATTTAAGAAATAGTGACACCCTAAAAACTGTATATATAAAAACCAACCTAATAAACTTATGGTATATACAACCCCCAATTAAATTATATACAGTATAACATTATATACTGTATAACAACCTATCCCAAAAATGTCCCCCTTTTAATTAAGGTGTGTCCCCCATTTATAATCACCCCCCTTTATGTTATAGATAATAGCCCATGAGGCCAACCCCACCATTCAAATTATATCCATCCTCTATTTAAAAAAAGCCCCCTCCACCCCCAGTTAAGTTACATAGAACACATATATAGAGCCCCACCCCCCATTTTAATCATGGGCACAATAGTGAATTATGCCCCCCCCCTTCCTCCAGGATTTGTCATATATAGAGCCCATAAGATCCCCCACCCCAATTTATTTAGGATCTGTGCCCGATATTTTAATCTCCCTCTCCTATTATATACTGCTGCCGCACTATTTTTTTTTATTAATTATATAGCCAGGTTAAAAATAATAAAACTTTAACTTAACTCCTATTCTCAACTCCCGGCTCTTCTGCTGGGCAGTGCTGATGTGCATGGACGCAGGCGGCATGACGTCTAAGGCTGATGCCAGTTGGCCCAAACCCAGAGGGAAAAATTTCTTCCCGACCCCTAATATGGCATCAGAACAGCTCCCTGAATCAAGAGAAACTACTAAAAAAAGTTCTATTCCCATACAATGTTTTATTATAGCTCTCAAGTAAAGCATCCAGGCCTCTCTTGAACATGTACTTAGAGTCCGCCATAACAACCTCCTGCGGCAAAGAGGTCCATAGTCTCACTGCTCTTAAAATAAGGAACCTTTGAACCTCTAGGTGTAGAGGATGCCCCTTGTCTATGGTGATGGTAGAGCCGCCTCTCCTCTAGGTGTAGAGGATGTACCCTTGTCTATGGTGATGGTAGAACCTCCTCTCCTCCAGGTGTAGAGGATGTCCCCTGTCTATGGTGATGGTAGAACATCCTCTCCTCTAGGTGTAGAGGATGCCCCCTTGTCTATGGTGATGGTAGAACCTCCTCTCCTCTAGGTGTAGAGGATGCCCTTGTCTATGGTGATGATAGAACCTCCTCTCCTCTAGGTGTAGAGGATGCCCCCTGTCTATGGTGATGGTAGAACCTCCTCTCCTCTAGGTGTAGAGGATGTCCCCTGTCTGTGGTGATGGTAGAACCTCCTCTAGATGTAGAGCATGCCCCCTGTCTATGGTGATAGTAGAAGCTCCTCTCCTCTAGGTGTAGAGGATGCCCCCTGTCTATGGTGATGGTAGAGCCTCCTCTCCTCTAGGTGTAGAGGATGTCCCCTGTCTA
The DNA here is from genome assembly GCF_040894005.1 of Engystomops pustulosus. Taxonomy (NCBI): domain Eukaryota; kingdom Metazoa; phylum Chordata; class Amphibia; order Anura; family Leptodactylidae; genus Engystomops; species Engystomops pustulosus. The sequence continues at coordinate 198,349,061 of NC_092415.1, read as the reverse complement.
TGGTGATGGTAGAACCTCTTATCCTCTAGGTGTAGAGGATGCCCCTGTCTATGGTGATGGTAGAACCTCCTCTCCTCTAGGTGTAGAGGATGCACCCTGTCTATGGTGATGGTAGAACCTCCTCTCCTCTAGGTGTAGAGGATGGCCCCTGTCTATGGTGATGGTAGAACCACCTCTCCTCTAGGTGTGGAGGATTCCCCCTGTCTATGGTGATGGTAGAACTGCCTCTCCTCTAGGTGTAGAGGATGTCCCCTGTCTATGGTGATGGTAGAACCACCTCTTCTCTAGGTGTAGAGGATGGCCCCTGTCTATGGTGATGGTAGAACCTCCTCTCCTCTAGGTGTAGAGGATGCCCCCTGTCTATGGTGATGGTAGAACCTCCTCTCCTCTAGGTGTAGAGGATGCCCCCTGTCTATGGTGATGGTAGAACCTCCTCTCCTCTAGATGTAAAGGATGCCACCTGTGTATGGTGATGGTAGAACCTCCTCTCCTCTAGGTGTCAGGTTGCCCCCCGTCTATGGTGATGGTAGTACCTCCTCTCCTCTAGATGTAAAGGATGCCACCTGTGTATGGTGATGGTAGAACCTCCTCTCCTCTAGGTGTAGAGGATGCCCCCCGTCTATGGTGCTGGTAGAGCCGCCTATCCTCTAGGTGTAGAGGATGCCCCCTGTCTATGTTGATGGTAGAACCTCCTCTCCTCTAGGTGTAGAGGATGCCCCCTGTCTATGGTGATGGTAGAATCTCCTCTCCTCTAGGTGTAGAGGATGCCCCCTGTCTATGGTGATGGTAGAACCTCCTCTCTTCTAGGTGTAGAGGATGCCCCCTGTCTATGGTGATGGTAGAACCTCCTCTCCTCTAGGTGTAGAGGATGCCCCCTGTCTATGGTGATGGTAGTACCTCCTCTCCTCTTGATGAAAAGGATGCCCCCTGTCTATGGTGATGGTAGAACCTCCTCTCCTCTAGGTGTAAGGTTGCCCCCCGTCTATGGTGCTGGTAGAGCCGCCTATCCTCTAGGTGTAGAGGATGCCCCCTGTCTATGGTGATGGTAGAACCTCCTCTCCTCTAGGTGTAGAGGATGCCCCCTGTCTATGGTGATGGTAGAACCTCCTCTCCTCTAGGTGTAGAGGATGCCCCCTGTCTATGGTGATGGTAGAACCTCCTCTCTTCTAGGTGTAGAGGATGCCCCCTGTCTATGGTGATGGTAGAACCTCCTCTCCTCTAGGTGTCAGGTTGCCCCCCGTCTATGGTGCTGGTAGAGCCGCCTATCCTCTAGGTGTAGAGGATGCCCCCTGTCTATGTTGATGGTAGTACGTCCTCTCCTCTAGATGTTAAGGATGCCACCTGTGTATGGTGATGGTAGAACCTCCTCTCCTCTAGGTGTTAGGTTGCCCCCCGTCTATGGTGCTGGTAGAGCCGCCTATCCTCTAGGTGTAGAGGATGCCCCCTGTCTATGGTGATGGTAGAACCTCCTCTCCTCTAGGTGTAGAGGATGCCCCCTGTCTATGGTGATGGTAGAACCTCCTCTCCTCTAGGTGTAGAGGATGCCCCCTGTCTATGGTGATGGTAGAACCTCCTCTCCTCTAGGTATAGAGGATGCACCCTGTCTATGGTGATGGTAGAACCTCCTCTCCTCTAGGTGTAGAGGATGCCCCCTGTCTATGGTGATGGGAGAACCACCTCTTCTCTAGGTGTAGTGGATGCCCCCTGTCTATGGTGATGGTAGAACCTCCTCTCCTCTAGGTGTAGAGGATGCCCCCTGTCCATGGTGATGGTAGTACCTCCTCTCCTCTAGATGTAAAGGATGCCACCTGTGTATGGTGATGGTAGAACCTCCTCTCCTCTAGGTGTAGAGGATGCCCCCCGTCTATGGTGCTGGTAGAGCTGCCTATCCTCTAGGTGTAGAAGATGCCCCCTGTCTATGGTGATGGTAGAACCTCCTCTCCTCTAGGTGTAGAGGATGCCCCCTGTCTATGGTGATGGTAGAACCTCCTCTCCTCTAGTTGTAGAGGATGCCCCCAGTCTATGGTGATGGTAGAACCGCCTCTCCTCTAGGTGTAGAGCAGTGATGGCAAACCTTTTAGGGACCGAGTGCCGAAACTACAAGCAAAAGCCACATATTTTTCACAATGGGCCAAATGCCAATTTAAAGTAACAGGTTTCAAACGAATTGGCGCCCTAAGGACACCAATACAGGAGAAAGAAGTAGTTTCCCTTTAAAGTCCCCTTAACAGGATGAATCACAGGTCCAGAGAAGGGGCTACAATGATAATCAAGCTCAGCCCACACGTCCTTGATTTAGGTCTTGAGTCCTGAATGGAGACCTTTGTGCTGGGATGATGGCCTGGGTGCCCAAAGAGAGGGCTCCGAGTGCCACCTCTGGCACACGTGCCATAGGTTCACCACCACTGGTGTAGAGGATGCCTCCTGTCTATGGTGATGGTAGAACTGCATCTCCTCTAGGTGTAGAGGATGCCCCCTGTCTATGGTGATGGTAGAGCCGCCTCTCCTCTAGGTGTAGAGGATGCCCCCTGTCTATGGTGATGGTAGAACCTCCTCTCCTCTAGGTGTAGAGGATGCCCCCTGTCTATGGTGATGGTAGAACCGCCTCTCCTCTAGGTGTAGATGATGCCCCCTGTCTATGGTGATGGTAGAACCACCTCTCCTCTAGGTGTAGATGATGCCCCCTGTCTATGGTGATGGTAGAACCACCTCTCCTCTAGGTGTAGAGGATGCCCCCTGTCTATGGTGATGGGAGAATCTCCTTCTCCTCTAGTTGTAGAGGATTTCCCCTGTCTATGGTGATGGTAGAACCTCCTCTCCTCTAGGTGTAGAGGATGTCCCCTGTCTATGGTGATGGTAGAACCACCTCTTCTCTAGGTGTAGAGGATGCCCCCTGTCTATGGTGATGGTAGAACCTCCTCTCCTCTAGGTGTAGAGGATGCCCCCTGTCTATGGTGATGGTAGAACCTCCTCTCCTCTAGGTGTAGAGGATGCCCCTGTCTATGGTGATGGTAGAACCGCCTCTCCTCTAGGTGTAGATGATGCCCCCTGTCTATGGTGATGGTAGAACCACCTCTCCTCTAGGTGTAGATGATGCCCCCTGTCTATGGTGATGGTAGAACCACCTCTCCTCTAGGTGTAGAGGATGCCCCCTGTCTATGGTGATGGGAGAATCTCCTTCTCCTCTAGTTGTAGAGGATTTCCCCTGTCTATGGTGATGGTAGAACCTCCTCTCCTCTAGGTGTAGAGGATGTCCCCTGTCTATGGTGATGGTAGAACCACCTCTTCTCTAGGTGTAGAGGATGCCCCCTGTCTATGGTGATGGTAGAACCTCCTCTCCTCTAGGTGTAGAGGATGCCCCCTGTCTATGGTGATGGTAGAACCTCCTCTCCTCTAGGTGTAGAGGATGCCCCCTGTCTATGGTGATGGGAGAACCTCCTCTCCTCTAGGTGTAGAGGATGCCCCCTGTCTATGGTGATGGTAGAACCGCCTCTCCTCTAGGTGTAGAGGATGCCCCCTGTCTATGGTGATGGTAGAACTGCATCTCCTCTAGGTGTAGAGGATGCCCCCTGTCTATGGTGATGGTAGAGCCGCCTCCCCTCTAGGTGTAGAGGATGCCCCCTGTCTATGGTGATGGTAGAGCCTCCTCTCCTCTAGGTGTAGAGGATGCCCCCTGTCTATGGTGATGGTAGAACCTCCTCTCCTCTAGGTGTAGATGATGCCCCCTGTCTATGGTGATGGTAGAACCGCCTCTCCTCTAGGTGTAGATGATGCCCCCTGTCTATGGTGATGGTAGAACCGCCTCTCCTCTAGGTGTAGATGATGCCCCCTGTCTATGGTGATGGTAGAACCTCCTATCCTCTAGGCGTTGAGGATGCCCCCTGTCTATGGAGATGGTAGAACTGCCTCTTCTCCAGGTATAGAGTATGCCCCCTGTATATGGTGATGGTAGAACTGCATCTCCTCTAGGTGTAGAGGATGCCCCCTGTCTATGGTGATGGTAGAGCCGCCTCTCCTCTAGGTGTAGAGGATGCCCCCTGTCTATGGTGATGGTAGAACCACCTCTTCTCTAGGTGTAGAGGATGCCCCCTGTCTATGGTGATGGTGGAACCTCCTCTCCTCTAGGTGTAGAGGATGCCCCCTGTCTATGGTGATGGTAGAACCACCTCTTCTCTAGGTGTAGAGGATGCCTCCTTTCTATGGTGATGGTGGAACCTCCTCTCCTCTAGGTGTAGAGGATGCCCCCTGTCTATGGTGATGGTAGAATCTCCTCTCCTCTAGGTGTAGAGGATGTCCTCTGTCTATGGTAATGGTAAAACCTCCTCTCCTCTAGGTGTAGAGGATGCCCCCTGTCTATGGTGACGGTAGAACCGCCTCTCCTCTAGGTGTAGAGGATGCCCCCTGTCTATGGTGATGGTAGAACCACCTCTCCTCTAGGCGTAGAGGATGCCCCATGTCTATGGTGATGGTAGCACCCCCTCTACTCTAGGTGTAGGGGATGTCCGCTGTCTATGGTGATGGTAGAACCTCCTCTCCTCTAGGTGTAGAGGATGCCCCTGTCTATGGTGATGGTAGATCCTCCTCTCCTCTAGGTGTAGAGGATGCCCCCTGTCTATGGTGATGGTAGAATCTCCTCTCCTCTAGGCGTAGAGGATGCCCCCTTGTCCTGGTCACAGGCCTAGGTATAAAAAGATCTTTGGAGAGATCCTTGTACTGTCCGTTCAGGTATTTGTACATTGTAATGAGGCCTCCCCTCAGTCGTCTTTTTTATAAACTGAATAATTACAAATTTTGTAATCTGTCATTGTATTCTAGTCCCCTCATTCCCCTAATAATCCTGGTTGCTCTCCTCTGCACGTGGTTTAGTTCTACTATGTCCTTTTTATACACTGGTGCCCAAAACTGTGCAATATTCCATGTGTGGCCTGACCAGTGATTCTGTAAGGGCAAAACTATGTCTTTATCATGAGAATCTATAACTTTCTTGATACATCCCATAATTTAATTGCTTTAGCAGCAGCCGCCTGGTTCTGTTCACTGAAATTGAGTTTACTATCCACCAATACCCCCAAGCCTTTTTCTCCATCAGTTTTATCAAGAATTTTATCATTTAACACAATTATAATTTTTATTTCCTCGACCCAAGTGCATAACCTTACATTTATCTACATTAAGCCTCAGCCATTTCTCTGCCCATTCCTTAAGCTTCCACAAATCCCTCTGTAGTGCTTTACTATCCTGCTCTTTATCAATTACTTTACAGAGCTTAGTATCTTCTGCAAATATAGAAATTCTACTTTGTAAACCATTTAAGAGGTCATTAATAAAAATATTAAAAAGTGGCCCCAATACTGACCCCTGTGGCAGCCCACTGGTAACGTCAACCCAATCTGTCAATGTGCCATTGATGATGACAATTTGTTTTCTATCACCAAGCCATTTGCTAACTTAAATACACAGGTTTTCTCCTTGTTCCAGCAGTCTCATTTTTTGTACCAGAGGGTTGCTCTATGCGCATGAATATATGAGGTACTGTATATATACTCGTGTATAAGCTGAGTTTTTCAGCAAAACAAATGTGCTGAACAACCGCACCTCGGCTTATACACGAGTCAATAAAAAAATTACTTACATACTCACCTTCCGCCGCCCCCGATGCTCAGCGCAGCTCCTCTTCTGTTTTCTCTGCGATGCTCCAGTCCCTGCAGCTCCTCTTCTATCTTCTGTCTGCTATAACAGCTGGCAGAGACGCGGCCATGTGCTCTGCCGGCCGGCACAAACTGAGTGTCATCAGCGGCCGCATCATAGTGTGCGCCGGCCGGCAGAGCGCATGGCCGCGGGGACCGGAGCATTGCGGAGAAGACAGAAGAGGAGCCGAGTCGGCTGGCTGGCTGCTAATGGGGGCTCGCTGGATACTAAAGGCTGGTGTCTGGCTGTATACTACAGGGGGATGGCTGTATACTTAAGCGGGCTGGCTGTATACTACTGGGGGCTGGATATATACTAAAGTGGGCTGGCTGTATACTACTGGGGGCTTGCTGGCTATATACTGGGGGGCTGTGACCAATGCATTTCCCACCCTCTGCTTATACTCGAGTCAATAGGTTTTCCCCAGTTTTTGGTGGTAAAATTAGGTGCTTCGGCTTATACTCGAATATATACATGAACATTACATTTTGAGGACTAGAAAAGCTGACAGGTTCCCTTTAAGTTTAGCTTCTGTCGTGTACATTGGTGGAGATTTATCAGAAGTTTCTTAGAGCCAAACTGTTTTAGTTACTCATGGCAACAAATCAGAGCTCAGCTTTCATTTTGGAAACAGTTGTGTGAAATTGAAAGCTGACAACACCTCTTATTCTTCTCTGATGAAAGCAACAGGAGTGTGGGGAGTCTGTAGATTCAGAGCCACAGCTGTTTCCTTCTATATCCTAATGCACACAGAGGCTGCGTTCCCACATTCAGTTTTTCTGATAGTTTTTGATATTCAAACCTGTGGAGTGGAGTGAAAAAAGAGGGGGAGCAGCATCTATATTACGTGTTCTCACTCATTATGATGCTTAACTGCTTTTGGCTTAAAAAACTGAATGAGGGAACACTCCTAGTATTCAATCCTCCCGCGTGGCCTTACGTGACCACAATGAAATAACCTTTATGAATATTATACTGAATATAATTATTATTATTTTTTTTTTTTAAGGAATGTCTGTACCTAAAAATGGCTGATTTCTCCAATCTGTCGACTACTATTGATGGAAAGACAAACTCAGAAGAAACTCTGAAGAATGATAAAGCAACAAACACCGATCAGGTCCATGGTTATGTAACACCGTACCCTTTTGATAAAAAAAATGTAAGAAAATCCTATCCTCAAAACTCTATTCTTCCACCTGAATCTGGGACGTCTAATTATATTGTCCAAGTTCATGAATTCAAAGAATTCACCAACACATCAAATGTCCCAGAGAAGGATAAAAAGATGAAATTCTGTAAGGAAGTCTTTAGGTTTGCATGTGCCTGTATGAATGCGCGTACAAACGGCACCATCCATTTTGGAGTGCGGGACAAACCCCATGGGCAAATTATAGGTGTATCTGTAGATAATCGTGAAAAATATGTCAAGTGTATTAGAAATAATATTCCTAGATACTTTGAAGGAGAGCAAATACATTTGGCAAGAAAATGCATTCGTCCCCCCCGGTTTGTCAGTGTCTGCATTGGACAGAACACTCCCTCTGATTTAGTAGTTATAGAGGTGGATGTGGTTCCTGCGATTGCTCATTGTGAGGGACAAATATTTAAAATACTCCACTATAGTTTCAAAGACAAAACCTGGATAGAAAGTTGTTTTCTTAGAATTGGGGCAAGTTCCGTAAATATTTTGAAAGACCTAAAAAAATATTCCAAAAAAATATTAGCTAACGATAGATATAGAAAAATAGCAGAAATAAAGAGAACAACAAATCTACAGAATAACTCCATGGACGGCCCTAAACTTATAAGATTACTAACAGGGAACCGGGGCTCATTAGATAATTCTTCCTATAATCATTACATTCTGATCACTAATAAATGTCATCAGTCTCATATACCGCACTTGGGCTTCATCCAGGATATAAACTGGGTTGCTGTACTTGATTTTGATCCAGAGTCACACACTAAAGGCTTGTGTAAAGTCTACAGAGAAAAGGGGGAACCAACTGTATTTTACCCTCATCAAAATCAAGATATAGAAAATTATACAAAAGAAAATATTATTAAACGCCATCAACAGCCCAGCTGGATTTTGTGTAATAGTCAACTTGATGTTCAGGATAACCGAAAACTGGTTTCCTTTTTCTCCAGGGAAGATGTAATGAAGCAGGGGACATTTCTTGTTGTGTTTTTATTACTTTCTCCTGTTGAAGATCCTGAAGACCCTATAAATGAAGTCTTCAGGACCTTCTATAAGAAACTTAATGGTATGACTGACATCCTATGTATGTGCGAAAATGAAGTAATTTTTCAGAGATGGAAAGATATGCAGGAGGCAATAATAAGTGAGGAAGACATGGAAGAGAGATGTATCTATAACATGGGCATTGAAAATATAAACGGGACCATTCTGAGACTGAAATCTACTAACCGCTCATTGATTCGCTTCTTGCCTTCCCATAGAGGTGCCACTTCCATATTATACAAGGAGGATGAAAAGCTCATGACATCTCTAGATATACTGTGTGTAAATCAATGTGAGGATAAAGAAATAGAAAGTAATAGTGAAGTAGAGTTTAATAAGTTTCTGAAGAATTATGAAGAGCGTTTTTACCGAGGAGGGAAGGCAACATGGTGGAATTTCTATTTCGCAGACAATAGCTACACTGGATCATTTATTAAGAGAGATATCCAGGAAAAGGTAAAAAAATATATATATACTTTGTTTAAATATGGACAAAATAGAAGTGTAGAGGTAATTACTTTATATCACCACCCTGGATGTGGAGGGACCACCACTGCAATGCATGTCCTGTGGGAACTGCGAGAAACCTTCCGATGCGCGACTTTACAAAGTAACATTGATAACGTTACAAACGTCGCAGAGGAGGTGGTTAGTTTTGCCGTTCATGGATCTCCTAGTAACAAGGAATTTTATCCAGTCTTACTCTTAGTAGATGACTATGAAGACGAGGAAAGTGTTTCTATCTTACAAGACAACATCCAAGCAGCAATTGCCGAACGACATATAACATATCACCCACCAGTCGTGATCATATTGAATTGTGTTAGATCTCAAAACCCCGAGCAAAGAGCAAAATCCAACTGCACAAACAGTTTTGCTTTAACAAATACAACTTCTAGCCGGGAACAAAGAGCCTTTAATAGGAAATATGAAGAAATCCGAAAGAGGTTTAACAACATAGAAATGCACCAACTTCGTAAATCTGGATTGGCCGACATTGAAAACACCGTATACATTATGCCAGACGATATAAACAATACAGATATTACAAATACTTCTTCATTATACGACCGATTTTGCCAAATCCGAAACAGGATAATTTTTGTAATGAAGTCAGTGGGAGAGAGCTGCGTATTTTTTGTTGCGGCAGCTATGCAATCATGGAAAACAGGAAGCGTCATGCCCTATGCCAGTAATGGTGAACCTATTGGAGATTGCCGAAATTGAACAGATATGAAATAATCTAAAATATATGTGTAACCCATACCAAAGCTTTATTGAAGCCCAAAAGATTATTCCACACCACAATATAAAAACATTTAAAAAACATTTAGGTACAAGTACATAAAGTACCTGGTAGACCCACACAATATTGGAGCACATGACCAGGGATATAACACCGTGCACCTTTGTGACATCACATGACCAGGGATATAACAAGCCATGGACCTTTGTGACATCACATGACCAGGGACCAGTTTCTGCTCACAGGAAGTAAACAATGAAGCTTCCTATTGAATGACAGCAAACAGAGATCTAAAAAAATCGGGAATGGATACAGAATATATATTGAAAATGTGTATACATTTTCAATACACAAAAAATATCAATTATTTGCTGAAAGTGAAGAAATCCCTTTAACCTTATAATGGGTCAATGGTCATTGGTACCTGAATGTGCAGGTCAATTTTTGTTAGTTCGGTTTCACTCTTCTTTAAATGATGTCGTCTTTGGAACGACCCGGTAGAAGGAGCTGCAGAATAGACTTCGCTTACAGTTAGCAGAAGTACATGCACCCTTTGCATCTATAGCCGATCCTCGTAAAGGACCACGGATTGACGCTGTACATATTTTGGCACAGTTTTATTACTTCAAAAAAAAAAATTAATGGGAAAAAAGACAAAACAGCACATTTATCCACTGTAATTTATAAAACTATCGTAACAAATTAAAGTATCACATGTCATGAAAAAAATTCTGTAAAAATGTCATAATGAGAAGTCACAAAGATGATTAATAGAAGAGCAAAACAGAACAGCAAAAATTGATCTGGATGGCGATTGTCATATCTCTAATTGCTTTTCATGCCTGTATACTCACTGGAGCACATTTACTTACCCGTCCTGCGCGATCCCCGAAAGTGCATTGTCCGACCGGGATGCACATCTACCGCGATTCATGTCGATCGTGCGCCCGATATCCTGCATGTGTCGCTTCCCCGCTCAGGTCCCCGGAGTTCACCTTCTTCTTCCTGGTGCATGTAAGTGCTTGATCTTGCGACACAATTTTAAAGTTAAATCCTGCGCTCAGTCTGAATCCGCCAGATCGTCCAACAGCACGCCCCCTGATTTGTGTTGCGTGAAAGCAGCGCAGCTGTGCCACAATCCGATCACGTGCGATACAATCCCCTTCTAAATACCTGTCCCAGCGGTGCAATCCCCGAAAATGTCGGAATATCTGACGAAAGTGCGGCCGCGGGACCCTTAGTAAATAAGCCCCACTGTGTTACTAGTTGCCTTTTCAATAAAAACGATTGAAAACAAAATTGACCCCAACTTACAGACAACCCCTAGTTACAGACGGGTTCCACAACTACATCATCATAACCAAGAACTTTATTATTTTTTCTAGAACAGATGAAGGAGCTGATTTCACACTTGATGATTTTGTGGCAACACTATTAACCCAGAAAGAAGTCTTTGTTCCTCATTTCATTCCAGGTGATCCAGTTCCATAATGTGTCCAGCCAGGAAGAAACTCTGGTACCAACCTAGAAGGGAAGGTTCATATCAGGCTTTTCTCACCATTCCTACTGTAGTCACCAAAGCTGCACGCACTTCTTGAGCCCATTTGTCTCATTCCAAGTTATACAGGCGGGTCCCTACTTAAGAACACCCGACCGGATAGGACGTTTGTATAGGTTTTATTATGTTTTAATACACTTTAAACAATTTAAATCTTTTGTTCAAAAAATATATATACAGTATATACAGAATATATAATATACATATACAGTTTATACAGCATATATAATATAAACATACAGTATATACAGCATGTACACATGTACTGCGTATACATACAGCATATATACACATACAGTATATACAGCATATACACATGTGCTGAGTATACTTACAGCATATATACACATATAGTATATACAGCATATATAATATACATATACAGTATATACAGCATATATAATATACACATACAGTATATACAGCATGTACACATGTGCTGAGTATACCTACAGCATATATACACATACAGTATATACAGCATATATAATATACATATACAGTATATATAGCATATATAATATACATATACAGTATATACAGCATATATAATATACACATACAGTATATACAGCATGTACACATGTGCTGAGTATACCTACAGCATCTATACACATACAGTATATACAGCATATATAATATACACATACAGTATATACAGCATATATAATATATATATACAGTATATACAGCATATACGCATGTACTGCGTATACATACAGCACATATAATATACACATACAGTATATACACAGCATATACGCATATATGGCATATATATACATTCATACAGAAAATATACACACACATATATATATATATATATACACACTCATACAGAATATACATAAATACTCAAACAGCAGATACACACATACACACAGGTGGGCGGCTCTGTTTGGCACAGCAGACGTTACTGCTTTGCTGTTCACAGGCAGGGGAAGGGAGAACAGCACTAAATTTTGGGTTCACTTCCATCCCAGGCCCCCTAGCAGCACGGGCCCCGTAGCAACCGCTACGGCTGCTACGGCTGTTGTTACGCCACTGGAGAGTAGCAATAATTTTCATTGGAGTAAAGATTGTAGGGAATAAGGAGTTAATGAGTTATAATGAGAGTTTTTCTTATGGGATTGTCAATTTTTGCTTTAATATTGCTGGGATTAAGAAAAAACACTAATGGGAAAGAGACAAAAAAATTAGTTATTAAAAGAAGAAACCTCAAAATCAGATCACGAGTCCATAGGAAGGTTGGATTGGAGAACAGCAGTCTCTTTGGGGCTGTAGAGGTAGATTTCTGTACCTTTATAAGATTGGGAAGCTCTTGTTTCACTTAAGGTAAGTTTAGCTTCAGTTTCTTATCAGAAAATTATGTCTGATTTATGACATTTACTTCCAGGATTAGGATTGGTGTTATGGGAATACTGGGAAAGATTGGACAGAATCTCTGGAAAAGAGACATATTTGAAAGCTAAATTCCCTATCATGAACAGTCTAGCTCTGAATGTACATCAGCAGATCCTGTGGGAACTTCTTTTTGAAATATATCTCTGTCTCCATTGAGATCCTCCGTAAGGATGGAGAAAGACGCAGGTCCATCAAGTCTAACCTATAAGATTAACAAAATTATTATGCACCAGTCCTCATCGTGTCTTTCCCCATGGGATTTTCGTGGGTAACGACAGTTGAGAAGACGACATCAATATATTGGCCCTTTTCTTATCTCCCTCATCCGTGACCCCCAGGTTAGTCCTCAGATGGCCCACACTTTCAATTTTATATTTATATATTTGAAATATAATTTGGGATTATTTTTACTTTCCTTGGTAATATTTTTTTCAGTCTCTATTTTTGCTACCATTGTGTAACATCCGTGCCAGAATCGTCTTCTGTCTGCAGACGGCGGCTTACAAGGTGTTTCTCCTTTGTGTTTTTGTGGCCAGGTTGTCTCTGTTTTGGTGAATTGAACTACACCCAGCAACTCTACAGCCCAACCCTGTCCAGCAAGGGCTACTGGAGTGATGGATGGCCAATCCAGTAAGCTGCAGGGGGTGGCTTCCAGGATCTGCTTCATATACTTGCCCTAGTTCTACTAGTCTCCTCATACCTTTTCCCGATTTCTGCTTTTAATTACTTTGGTTTTGACACGGTTCTGTCCTACACTGCTTGTTTGTCTGTCTCCTTTGCTTATGCTCTGGAGTCCTTGTGTGAATTCTGGTCTATTTCTGTATTCCGGTTACCTGTCTGCTCCACCATCCAGCATCTACCAGACAAAGTAAGTTTTCTCTCTCACCTTGTAGGGTCTCTCAGGGTCTGTTAGCAGGTTCCTGATAGTGGGTTCGCCCTTGTCAGGGCGGTTTATCTGCTGTAGGCAGGGCCCTAGTTTGCAGGGATGTCGTAGGGTTAGTTTGCCACCACTTACCCAGTCTGACAGCTTGCGCCAAGTCTGGTTGTGGTTGCGCTGTTTGCTGGACAGGTCTCGTTATTACTTATTGCCGGCCTTACTGTATTGGATTTTTTTCCTCTATTTTGCTTCTTCAAATATGGTATGTGTTTTTCTTACAGGACCTTTTAAAATATTTTTGCAAATGTTTTCTACGCTTCTACGTGCTCCAATGTTTCGATATGTGGCAGGATAATAAGAGAAGAACAGAGTAGTCGGTCTCGCAGGTGGTTCCGGTGTGGGTGCAAGATCTCCTCACCCAGGTAATACACCTCTCCACTTCTGCTTCCGGGACACCTTCAATTTTACTCCCAAAGAGAAAGAAAGACCGCAATAGCGCAATAGGGTTTTCAGTCGTTTAAAATGTGTTTTTTTTAAATTATAAATACTCACAAAACTTCCATGTAAAAAAGGCCTTAAGTATTTAAAATCTTTGTACGCTCGGTATCTTGCCCTTGCCCAAGATGGACGCTGCCCAAGAGAAGGAGATTACCCCTACTTGTGTGCTCAGAATTGGAGCCACAAAGGTGGGGGGGCAGGTTTTCTTCTCTTATTATCCTGCCACATATTGGAACATTGGAGCACGTAGAAGCGGAGAAAACATTTATTTTTTTGATCATTTGGATTTGGTGGTAATTTTTGGATTTTTTTTCCATTTTTCTCCTGCGCCGTTATCTCCTGACCTACACATACCTTACAGATCCATTGCCAATTTTGTCTTCTTATGTGTATTCATTTACCAGAGCTATTCAAATTGCTGCTTACTGTATACACTCGAGTATAAGCCGAGTATAGACCCCTAATTTTACCACCGAAAACTGGGAAAACCTATTGGGTGGGAAATGCATTGGTCACAGCCCCCCCCCAGTATATAGCCAGCAAGGCCCCAGTAGTATACATCCAGCCTGCCCCCTGTAGTATACAGCCAGCCCCCAGTAGTATACAACCAGCCCCCAGTAGTATACAGCCAACCCAGCACTTAAAAAAAGAAAAAACTTACATATTCACCCATTGATTTACAAGGCCACAAACAAATATTATCATCAGTTATGTTCTAGTCCCGTTGTTTAGGTTAGTGAGATACTCATCTCCTATTGAACATGTGTCTGTCTCAGTGGGTATGAAACCCTTCCTTTATTTAATTCTGTTTTTATATCATAGTGGTGTATTTTGTACCCTGCTATATTACATATTCAGGGTCCAAAAAGTCGTGAGATATGATATGGATAAATAAGGAATGACGGACATATGGGACTGTGGGATAGAATACAGACTGGTCACAGGAAATTCTCATAGTACACAGGTGACTACATTGCTCATTGTCTAACTGATACTTTAGGTTGTCTTGTCGATTTCATCCTGAAGGATCTTCTAGACCAGAGATCTTCTTACCACCCTGACAGCTGGGATAGAGAACCACTCCTGCCCTGTCATCACCGGAGGGGCTGAGGGCACTCGCTGATACATGGACGCTGGTAAGAGGTGTCTTTAGTATTGTGGTTATGGCCATGTCTGGAGATGTAAGACCTTGCTGGGTCCTCAGGAAATCTCATGATGAATGTTGCTGAGTGTTTGAAATCCTGACACTGCCTCTGTATTAGTATTACCAAGGTGTGGGCACATACATGTTATCTGATGAGGCAGCTGAGGCTGCTGCCCTGCTCTACCTTTCCTATAGGATATGGTCTCTTCATGACTGTGGAGGATAAAGGTCCTTTAGTCGTGTTAGATGAACTGCAAGGATGGATCCCACTGGCTGAGAGGAAGCACTGGGAAGCCTTGAGCGTGATGGGAGCAGGAAGAAAATAGTGCCTGCCTAGAACTATGTTTCCATAATGGTTCAGTTTGAGGATGGAGGGACAAGTGTCAGGACAAGGACTATGTTTGCATGATGATGGGTCACCCTGGGATCTAGCAATGCTGCCAGATATATGCGTGTGCCATAACCTGACAACACTGTGTGAGTTACAGAAAGGCACATGGAGGGAGCAGCTTACACATCTCAGCCACTGCAAAGGGTAACTTAAGACTGTCAAGGGTTGGTGAGTATAAGGATGTTCTGGTCTATGTGCGGGTCTCTCCTCAGGTGGACAGAAGGTAGATGTACCGGTAAGAGTGATAAAGATATTATGTTTACTGAAAAGGTACAATCTTCACTCAAAACTGAATGTTTTAAATATTCTGGATATAGAGGTCAGGCTTTCCTCACTCCTTAGCCTGAAGAGCAGTGGGAAGGTGGAAAGACTGCATTAGACCATCCAGCTTGGAGTTCAGGAGGCAATGACAAAGTGTTAACTAATGAGAAATGTTTGTCAACTGATGAGAAATCAGGAGAACCGGTTGCTAGATGTCTCCTGCTCTGATGTACAGTCTATCTGTCAGCCTTTATAATTTTCATGTAGGAGTATTGGGACTATAAGCTTGTTAAACATCATGTGACCATAGTAAAATATAATTATTATTATTATAAGTGTTTCCTTTTTATGGAAGTTTTTTTGTTAAATTATTGGGACCTGGCATAGAATTGTTAAAAATATTGTCTTTTCTAATAGTATGACATGTGCCAGGTGGTGGGTTCTATCAGTGATATATAGATCCTTTTGGTCTTTGTGGGTCTAACATGATGTTGAGCAGGTTTAAAGGTCAAGGGAAGAATATCAACCATCTAACTCAGTAGAGGATGAGAATTTCTAGTGACCGTCCAGTCTTAGTTTGTTTAGTCAACTGGTGGTGGCCTTGAGGGATTAATCAATTTTAGGGATTTTAAATGTATTGATAGTAGGGATATGTATTTTTGCTGTTTTTGCTGTCTTTTAAGCTTGTGTTTTGCTTTTGTGTAAGGTAAATTAAAGCAACAGCTGAAGATGCTGAAACAGTACAAGTCCAAAGTGGTCCAAACCCAGCAGAGTCCAAGGGGAGATGATTAAAGCTTTCTGAAGTCAGATGATGTGACCCTTGAACTTCTGGAGTTTGGCGCCGCATAAGAAGATCACCCTACTTCAATACTTTGTTTGATACAATCCCTTAGATATAGTGAAATGACTGGTCTGCAAGAGTTCCAGAGTGTTAGTATTTCCTTATGAGGTTGCGGCCCAACTGGTGAATGACGTTCGAGTGTCCTGGTCCGGGGGATCCGGCCAGAAGTAGCTGTTTGGGTGCAACAACATAAGGAGGCAATAAATGTGTTCAAAAGGAGGAAATGTGAATGCAAATAAAATAATAATGTAATAAGTAATTATTGTGCTGGCTGTCTTAGGTCATTGACCTCTGACTAGAATAGACATTGTACAAGTTTGTGAATGACAGCTGTAGCTGGACTCTGCAGGACTCATCCCCCTCACTAAAGACAATTTATATATTTAGTTACACATTGTAGCTTTATCATCGGCTTTATGTAAAGGACATATATGGCATCATGCGTTCTCTTATGTCATCAGTCACATGTTTATGTAGATTGTGAGGGGCAGTCCCAGGATTTTACTATATATATAATAAAGTTTATTTGAAGTTTATTTGAATGCAACAACGTGTCACCTGTGTCTCTGTCCCTACTCCCTAACCCCACCATCTCCCAATGAGGGGATGACTGTTCTCTCTGTATGTCTGTCAGTCTGTCTGTCTAACTCTCCCACCCATAGATAACTTGCTGTAAGCCGCTGCAATGACAACAGTATATACAGCATATATAATATACATATACAGTATATACAGCATATATAATATACATATACAGTATATACAGCATATATAATATACACATACAGTATATACAGCATATATAATATACACATACAGTATATACAGCATATATAATATACACATACAGTATATACAGAATGTACACATGTGCTGAGTATACCTACAGCATATATACACATACAGTATATACAGCATATATAATATACACATACAGTATATACAGCATATATAATATACACATACAGTATATACAGCATATATAATATACACATACAGTATATAAAGCATGTACACATGTGCTGAGTATACCTACAGCATATATACACATACAGTATATACAGCATATATAATATACATATACAGTATACACAGCATGTACACATGTACTGAGTATACATACAGCATATATACACATACAGTATATACAGCATATATAATATACACATACAGTATATACAGCATAAATAATATACATATACAGTATACACAGCATGTACACATGTACTGAGTATACATACAGCATCTATACACATACAGTATATACAGCATATATAATATACACATACAGTATATACAGCATATATAATATACACATACAGTATATACAGCATATACGCATGTACTGCGTATACATACAGCACATATAAGATACACATACAGTATATATACAGCATATATATACATTCATACAGAAAATATACACACATACAGAATATACATAAATACTCAAACAGCAGATACACACATATACATACATATATACACACACACATATTGTAACATCTGTGTCTATGTCGCACTATCCATAGTTGGCGGAATAGAGGCGTTTATGTGTGTGTGGACAGTGGCTTAATCTTGGGTTTGGATTAACTGAGCCACACCCTGCTCCTTGCATTTCTGTCCTGCCCAGCAAGGGTTACTAGCCTGATAGACAGTTCCCCAGTGTGCTGCTGGAGGCGTGTCTGGGAACTGCCTTATATACCTGCCCATTCCCATCTTACCTTGCTGGTTATTTTGAGTCTTGTCTTCCCTGTGTTTTCTAGTTCAATTTTACCTGTCTCCGTTTGTCTGCCTGTATCTGTACCTGATCTGTATATTATTTGCTTGATCTTGATTTTGACCCCATTTATATCCCGCCTGTACCTGTATCTGGATCTGACCTGTGATTATCTGCCTGAAGACCTGTATATATCTGTCCCTGTCTCAGTCCTGTGTTTGTATTCTGTGCTCCAGTGTGAACACTGGTCTATTCCTGTATTCCGGTTACCTGTTCAGTCTTGTGTTGGTTTCTGTGCTCCAGTGTGAACACTGGTCTATTCCTGTATTCCGGTTACCTGTGCGCTCCACCATCCAGCAGCTGTCAGACGAAGTAAATTTCCCCTGTCATCTTGTAGGGTCGCTCAGGGACCGTCAGTTAGGTTCCTGATAGTGGGTTCGCCCTTATCAGGGCGGTTTATCTGCTTTAGGCAGGGCCTTAGCCCGCAGGGACGTCGCAGAGCCACCACTTACCTAGTCTCACAGCTAGTGCCAAGCCTGGTTGTGGTTGCGCAGTTTGCTGGACAGGTACTGACACATATATATGTATATGCACAGATAACATTTCTAACTTACTTTGTGGTCCTGGCGGGCGGTGCTTTCGGGAGGGGTGGAGCGTCTCCGTGAAGTCTCCGTGATGTACTGCCAGGGGTGAGGGGGGTTTGCACATGGCTGTAAATTGGGGGGGCGGTGGGCGGGTAGGGAGATGTGTCTGTGGGCGGAAGGACGCGCCGACAGGCAGGTAGGGGCACATGCCAATGGACAAGAAGACATGCTGGTGGGTGGGCAGGGGATCGTGGAGGCGGGCGCTTAGGAAGACTTGATGGTGGGCGGGCAGGAGATCATGGAGACGGGTGGGCGCGCAGACAAACTTGCTGGTGGGCGGGCACGAGATCGTGGAGGCGGGGAGGATGGGGGGTGCGGGAGAGTGGGGGCCACCGACACAGGTGGGCGGCTCTATGTTTGGCACAGCAGACGTTACTGCTTTGCTGTTCACAGGCAGGGGAAGGGAGAACAGCACTAAATTTTGGGTTCACTTCCATCCCAGGCCCCCTTGCAGCACGGGCCCCGTAGCAACCGCTACGGCTGCTACGGCTGTTGTTACGCCACTGGAGAGTAGCAATAATTTTCATTGGAGTAAAGATTGTAGGGAATAAGGAGTTAATGAGTTATAATGAGAGTTTTTCTTATGGGATTGTCAATTTTTGCTTTAATATTGCTGGGATTAAGAAAAACCACTAATGGGAAAGAGACAAAAAAATTAGTTATTAAAAGAAGAAACCTCAAAATCAGATCACGAGTCCATAGAAAGGTTGGATTGGAGAACAGCAGTCTCTTTGGGGCTGTAGAGGTAGATTTCTGTACCTTTATAAGATTGGGAAGCTCTTGTTTCACTTAAGAAACTGAAGCTAAACTTACCTTATCAGAAAATTATGTCTGATTTATGACATTCACTTCCAGGATTAGGATTGGTGTTATGGGAATACTGGGAAAGATTGGACAGAATCTCTGGAAAAGAGACATATTTGAAAGCTAAATTTCCTATCATGAACAGTCTAGCTCTGAATGTACATCAGCAGATCCTGTGGGAACTTCTTTTTGAAACATATCTCTGTCTCCATTGAGATCCTCCGTAAGGATGGAGAAAGACGCAGGTCCATCAAGTCTAACCTATAAGATTAACAAAATCATTATGCACCAGTCCTCATCGTGTCTTTCCCCATGGGATTTTCGTGGGTAAAGATAGTTGAGAAGACGACATCAATATATTGGCCCTTTCCTTATCTCCCTCATCCGTGACCCCCACGTTAGTCCTCAGATGGCCCACACTTTCAATTTCATATTTATATATTTGAAATATAATTTGCGATTATTTTTACTTTCCTTGGTAATATTTTTTTCAGTCTCTATTTTTGCTACCATTGTGTAACATCCGTGCCAGAATCGTCTTCTGTCTGCAGACGGCGGCTTACAAGGTGTTTCTCCTTTGTGTTTTTGGGGCCAGGTTGTCGCTGTTTTGGTGAATTGAACTACACCCAGCAACTCTACAGCCCAACCCTGTCCAGCAAGGGCTACTGGAGCGATGGATGGCCAATCCAGTAAGCTGCAGGGGGCGGCTTCCAGGATCTGCTTCATATACTTGCCCTAGTTCTACTAGTCTCCTCATACCTTTTCCCGATTTCTGCTTTTAATTACTTTGGTTTTGACACGATTCTGTCCTACACTGCTGGTTTGTCTGTCTCCTTTGCTTATGCTCTGGAGTCCTTGTGTGAATTCTGTTCTATTTCTGTATTCCGGTTACCTGTCTGCTCCACCATCCAGCATCTACCAGACAAAGTAAGTGTCACGGCGAAGACGCCGCCGCCTCGTCACGTGACGTGGGGTGCAACTGTACGGGTTAATTTAGCCTACTCAAACTTGCGCTCACCTTTCACTCAGGACACAAATTGAGCATAAATCACACCTCATACAGCTCCAGCAGCAGACCAGACCCGCTGCCACCACTTATTGCATTTATACCGGGACCAATAAGTATCCCACTCTACATCAACTCTTGCTCTCAAGCAGTCAGCTTGTCACACTCAGCACTCCAGCAGTCACACAGCTAAGCACACTTCACAAGGCTATGAGTTCGCAGAGCATACAGGGACCAAAATTAAAGTGAAAAGCTTTAATTACAAAAAGTTGATCAGTGCATAAAAAGATATTAAAAACAAAAGAATTACAAAATAAAATGACACACAACACGGCAAAACAGTTATAAAATAAAAAGGGAGAAAAATAACAGAAACTTACAAACTTATAGTAAATCCTGATCCCTGGAGGTGGGAGAAATAAGGGACACACTCAGCTTGTCAAGCAGCCCCCAAAATGTGAACACCAATTCTTGGATTTCATATTGTTTTATATCTTTTCAGTTTGGTTCAGATTTCAGAACCTCCCATTCATTAATTAGTCCAGAGGGTCATTCAGGATTGGGCAAAGTGTTTATGAGGGGGAGAGTCCAGGAATATTTAACAGTTCTTTGTTTCCAAATTCCTAGATGCAGGGGTGGGGGTAGGTGCAGGGGAGAGGTGACCAAATGGCTTTTGAGGTCACCAGAGAACATTCTGCAGGTCAGAGTTTATCAGGTTGTAAGGATGTCCAGGATGTTGTAAACGAAGCCTGGACTCTTCAATGGATGCCATATATTCCCACAAAGTATGCAATTGCCCTGTAGTTAAACCCATCTTATACATTCACAATTAATATCTCCTTGACAGTAAGTTTTCGCTCTCACCTTGCAGGGTCTCTCAGGGTCTGTTAGCAGGTTCCTGATAGTGGGTTCGCCCTTATCAGGGCGGTTTATCTGCTTTAGGCAGGGCCCTAGTTTGCAGGGATGTCGTAGGGTTAGTTTGCGACCACTTACCCAGTCTGACAGCTTGCGCCAAGTCTGGTTGTGGTTGCGCTGTTTGCTGGACAGGTCTCATTATTATGTATTGCCGGCCTTACTGTATTGGATTTTTTTCCTGTATCTATTTTGCTTCTTCAAATATGGTATGTGTTTTTCTTACAGGACCTTTTAAAATATTTTTGAAAATGTTTTCTACGCTTCTACGTGCTCCAATGTTTCGATATGTGGCAGGATAATAAGAGAAGAACAGAGTAGTCGGTCTCGCAGGTGGTTCCGGTGTGGGTGCAAGATCTCCTCACCCAGGTAATACACCTCTCCACTTCTGCTTCCGGGACACCTTCAATTTTACTCCCAAAGAGAAAGAAAGACCGCAATAGCGCAATAGGGTTTTCAGTCGTTTAAAATGTTTTTTTTTTAAATGATAAATACTCACAAAACTTCCATGTAAAAAAGGCCTTAAGTATTTAAAATCTTAGCACTCTCGGTATCTTGCCCTTGCCCAAGATGGACGCTGCCGAAGAGAAGGAGATTACCCCTACTTGTATGCTCAGAATTGGAGCCACAAAGGTGGGAGGGGGGGCAGGTGTTTTTCTCTTATTATCCTGCCACATATTGGAACACGTAGAAGCGGAGAAAACATTTATTTTTTTGATCATTTGGATTTGGTGGTCATTTTTGGACTTTTTTTCCATTTTTCTCCCGCGCCGTTATCTCCTGACCTACACATACCTTACAGATCCAGTGCTAATTTTGTCTTCTTATGTGTTTTCTGGTCTCCAACAGTTGAAAACTCCCTTTGTGTTCTTATATTTGTTCATATAGCGCTTTTTGCGTATTCATTTACCAGAGCTATTCAAATTGCTGCTTACCGTATACACTCGAGTATAAGCCGAGACCCCTAATTTTACCACCGACAACTGGGAAAATCTATTGACTCAGGTATAAGCCGAGGGTGGGAAATGCATTGGTCACAGCCCCCCCCCAGTATATAGCCAGCAAGGCCCCAGTAGTATACAGCCAGCCCCCAGTAGTATACAGCCTGCCCCCAGTAGTATACAGCCTGCCCCCAGTAGTATACAGCCTGCCCCCAGTAGTATACAGCCTGCCCCCAGTAGTATACAGCCAACCCAGCACTTAAAAAAAGAAAAAACTTACATATTCACCCATTGATTTACAAGGCCACAAACAAATATTATCATCAGTTATGTTCTAGTCCAGTTGTTTAGGTTAGTGAGATACTCATCTCCTATTGAACATTTGTCTGTCTCAGTGGGTATGAAAGCCTTCCTTTATTTAATTCTGTTTTTATATCATTAGTCGTGTATTTTGTACCCTGCTATATTACATATTCAGGGTCCAAGAAGACGGGAGATATGATATGGATAAATAAGGAATGACGGACATATGGGACTGTGGGATAGAATACAGACTGGTCACAGGGAATTCTCATAGTACACAGGTGACTACATTGCTCATTGTCTAACTGATACTTTAGGTTGTCTTGTAGATTTCATCCTGAAGGATCTTCTAGATCAGAGATCTTCTTACCACCCTGACAGCTGGGATAGAGAACCACTCCTGCCCTGTCATCACCGGAGGGGCTGAGGGCACTCACTGATACATGTAAGCTGGTAAGAGGGGTCTTTAGTATTGTGGTTATGGCCATGTCTGGAGATGTAAGACCTTGCTGGGTCCTCAGGAAATCTCATGATGAATGTTGCTGAGTGTTTGAGATCCTGACACTGCCTCTGTATTAGTATTACCAAGGTGTGGGCACACATATGTTATCTGATGAGGCAGCTGAGGCTGCTGCCCAGCTCTACCTTTCCTATAGGATATGGTCTCTTTCATGACTGTGGAGGATAAAGGTCCTTTAGTCGTGTTAGATGAGCTGCAAGGATGGATCCCAATGGCTGAGAGGAAGCACTGGGAAGCCTTCAGTGTATCTCGGAGTGATGGGAGCAGGAAGAAAATTGTGTCTGCCTAGAACTATGTTTCCATAATGGTTCAGTTTGAGGATGGAGGGACAAGTGTCAGGACAAGGACTATGTTTGCATGATGATGGGTCACCCTGGGATCTAGCAATGCTGCCAGATATATGCGTGTGCCATAACCTTACAACACTGTGTGAGTTACAGAAAGACACATGGAGAGAGCAGCTTACACATCTCAGCCACTGCAAAGGGTAACTTAAGACTGTCAAGGGTTGGTGAGTATAAGGATGCTCTGGTCTATGTGCGGGTCTCTTCTCAGGTGGACAGAAGGTAGATGTACCAGTAAGGCTACATTCACACTACAGTATGGGGGGTGTATATACGCCCCCCATACACTTCTATGGGCTCACGGCCCTACGGGAGCGGTACGGTGCAGCACACGTGCGGCACCGTACAGCTCCGTAGCCCGGGAAAAGATAGAACATGTCCTATCCTTTCCCGTATTACGGCGCCGCGGCCATAGATCGCTATGGAGAGGGGCGGGGGTGAGCAGCGCTCACCTCCTCCTCCTCTCCCCGCGCTGCCGTGTGCCCGCCGTGGTATGTGCGGCGGGCACACGGCAGTGTGCATGTTGCCTAAGAGCTACTGCCTTTGCTCAAAAGGTAATAACTGAACAGGGTTTCGACACTCCTTAGTTTCGACACTCCTTGGAGTTCAGAAGACAATGTAAAATGTGTGTTAACTGATGAGAAATGTGTGTTTAGAAATCAGGAGAACCGGTTGCTTTTTGTCTCCTGCTCTGATGTATAGTCTATCTGTCAGCCTTTTTTATTTTCATATAGGAGTATTGGGACTATAAGCTTGTTGAACATCATGTGACCATAGTAAAATATAATATATATATTTTTAATTTATATTCACAATGGTTAGTACACTGCATACACAAAATAAAAAAAGAGAACAATACATCATACAAGTCATACAATGTTATACATCCAGTTACACGAAAAAAGGGACTTATCTAAACGTGTCAAAAAAGAGACGGAAATACCGTATATACTCGAGTATAAGCCGAGGCCCCTAATTTTACCACAAAAACCTGGTAAAACCTATATTTTTTTTACTCGAGTATAAGCCGAGTTAGGGTTTTCAGCACATTTTTTGTGCTGAAAAACTAGGCTTATACTCGAGTATATATGGTAAACCAAAAGAAGAGGGAAAAAAGAAAAGAGACGCTGTTGAGGGGTGAGTGGTGAACTGTTTGTCTGTGTGTTTGTACCTTTTCTTCTCCTGCTGGCCAGCAAACCTTTGTCTCTGTCCACTATTGTTTCCACAGACAAACCAGTTCAGCAGACACCACTCAGCATTACCTGATCTTACCTGTGTGTGTGCAAAACCTGAGCAGAGGGTGAGCTGGGGTTATATAGCTGCACCTGATTACTGCCAGGTGATGCAGAGCTGAAGCCATGCGGTTTATGTTTGCATTTCTAACTTTGGTTACTTTGTGTATATTGTAAACTCCCCTTTATTTTTATATTGTGTATTATATTGTATTGTGGTGTTTATATATATTAAGTAAGAAATGTATCTTTGTGTGATGTTTGTTAAAGGTGCAACCCAGGGGTGTATCCCTTTAAGACTCAAGGGAAATAGTTGGGTATTTAATGACACCTGTGTGTACATGGATTGGCTCTAGGTCAGAGTGTCTGATCTGACCACAGGGTAGCTGCAATCTATCCCCTGAATTATCTGCATTTTTGTTCTGTACATTTTATTTTTTGTGCAAATAAATGCAAGCCTTTTCTTTGGACCTGAAGCCTGAGTAAAGATTTTTTTTTTTTTTTACGGCCAGAAGACCCCACATCTCAACACACGCCCTATGTAGATTGTGAGGGGCAGTCCTAGGATTTCACGTGTCACCTGTGTCTCTGTCCCTACCCCCACCATAAGGGGGGGGCTGGGTCCGTTCTCTCTCTCTGTCAGTCTGTCTATCTCAGTCTCACACCCACAGATATCTGGTGTTGCAGCGACATTACATACAAGGACAATTGTTCCTTTATTCTATTATGTCTCACAAGTCGAGTAACTACATTGTACCTTAAGACGGTGTACTTTTATTACATTCCTGATCACTGTATTGATTGGTGGCTGTCAATATTGTATTGTATATAAGCAATAAATGTACTTTCCTGTTCAGACGGCTCCAGAGTCTTTATTTAACCCCTTAACAACCAGGCCCTTTTTTGTTTTTTGCGTTTCCATTTTTCACTCCCCACCTTCAGAAATCTATTCCTGTTTTATTTGTCCATATAAAGCGATGTGTGACGGCTTGTTTTCTGCATAACAAATTGCACTTCATAGTGACAACATTTAATATTCTATGCCGTGTACTGGGAAGCGGTAAAAGAAAAATTCCAAATGCAGTGAAACAGGTGAAAAATTGCATTTGCGCCATTTTCTTGTGGACTTCACTGTGCTCCCCAAATGACATGTCTACTTTATTCATGGGTCGGTATGTGCACGAGGAGACCATAATTATATAGGTTATAATGTTTTCATACATTTACAAAAATTTAAAATTATTCATTTTGCCATCTTCTAATAGCCATTTCATACTTCAGTGTACGGAGCTGTGTGTGGTGCCATTTTTTGCGACTTGAGATTTTTTTTCAGTGTTACCATTTTGAGGACTGTATGAACTTTTTATTAAAATTTTTTATATGTTGCAAAATGGCAAAAAAGTGGAAGTTTCGATTTTGGGCGCTATTTTCCTTTGTAACCACATTATAACAAATGGTCAGAAATAATACAGCCTCTGGTCTTACAAAGACCCAAGCTCCCTGATGATGTTGCAGTACCAGAATAGGTAGCCAGCACCCGGCTAACCCGGGCAAGTGCCAGGGCCCAGGGGTACTGGAGGGGCCCACTCGGGACCCCGGATCAATTGTACCAGTGTCGCTTTAAGACACTGGTACAATTGATCACCACCCGGCTCGTGCACATTTCTGCCTCTAGAAGCAGAATCCGAAACTCACCTTTCCTCCTACCCCCACAGCGGCGCTCCGCGGCTAGGCGACGGCTCTGAGGCCGGCGCACATGATGATGTCAACAGATCACGTGTGCCGGCTTCAGAGTCGCACGTACGGTAGGCACATGCCGAAGACAGAAGGAAGCTGTTCCTGCGCTGCTTCGGGGGAACGAGGAAAGCTGAGATTTTTTTCTTTCCCGGAGGGGGGCAGTGTGTATACAGGGGGACATCCATTTACACATAGTAAGCCGGTTTCAATTGTGATTAATAACTTTGGCCCAGTTTCTAATAAACATTTCTAATAAAGTGAATATTGTAAATGTTCATATTTCAGTCAGTTTTACCTACACAGACAGCAGCCATTGGAGCTACCTGACATCCCATACCCCATATTGAGGGACTGAATTCCCTTATCTTCATTAGCTATAAATCTTCTTTGTACCATGTTAGCCAGGAGTTAAAAAGAGTCCTCAATTGTTGATACCTTTTATTGGCTAACTAAAAAACGTGATAACAATTGCAAGCTTTCGAGACTACTCATGTCTCTTCATCAGGCCTGGCAGGGCCGGATTATAGATGGGGTTCCTGGGGCGCGCTCCCCTGGGCCCCCATCAACCATAATCCGGCCCTGAGGCCAGGTATAAGAAAACATCTGAATAGAAAACAAATTTATATACAAATGGACACAGTAAGGCTATGGTTGATGAGACAGGTGATAAGAAATGGGACAATCAATGGATGAAGAAAAGTAAACACTAATAAACATCTCACTCCCTAGAAGTGTTAGAACATTTCTTGCTATCAGTGTTTATTTTTCTTCACCCATTGGATGCAATGGAAACTACAATGGAAAAATGATCTTCTGAGGACTGCTGTAGTGGCAGAGCAGAGAGTGTATTACTCTATTACTCTCTGCCCTGCCACTCATGTTTACTGCACTGATGCCGGAGAATTACTGAAGATCCAGTGACAAAACAGACCTGACGGGGACACATGCCATAGGTTCGCCACACTGCCCTACAGTGACCCCTGGGTCTATAGAGCTGACGGCAGTGCTGGCTCTGCTATTCACTGCTCTCTCCACGCCCAGGCTTTGACGTCACCAGCCGGATTGTATTTCCACAGGTGGGAGGAGGAGGCGGCTTGCAGCAGGGGGCATGCATAAATTAAAAGCCGTGGAAGCCGAGAGGCGCTTGGGCACTGTCTGATAGCCTCCAGTTGTTTTACAAAGTTATTATTGCATAATTAAAGATGCAAAAAAACCTCTTAACACCGGTCCCCCCATCCCCTAGACTGAACAAGCAGTCTAATTAGGACACTCTACCGCCGGTAATCTGGTGGTAGATGTCCTTTAAGATTTAAGGTACTGACGTTATGCACAATTGTCTTGTCACATGGAAAACATTAGGCACGCGCATCATCTGAGGTTCTCTTGCATGGTATGGCTCAGCACTGCAGACAGGTAGTGCAAATCAGGAGAACCAATGAGCCACATCACATCCCAGGGACTCCCCGGGATTATTAAATCTCCAGCATATAATATAATGGGGCAGAGTTCTGGAACCAGATTTCACTTCCTCCTTTTTCTGGACTTTTGCCACTTGCCTCCACTCTTAACCTCTTTTTGCATTAAAGGAAACCTACCACTACGGATCAACCTATTAAGGTAGATCAGGTGGCAGGTTCCTCTAATCTATAGTAGTATAGCACTTTTTAAGGCTAATCCTTTAGTCCCCCAAATCTTTTATAATTTCTAATGGCCCTAATATGCAGTAAAAAGGCTACTGGGGCGTGGAGTAGCCGGAGCCGAGGCTGCACAGCACAGCTACTCCATGCCCCAGTAGCCTCTTTAGTAAATTTGCATATCAGGGCCATTAAAAATTGGGTTATCTACATCAGCTCTAAGATGGTCATTTTTATTGTTTGGAGGCATATAAAGGGGTAGTAATAATAATTATACTACCCCCCCCCCCCCCATCGCATAATAAAAATGCTCATCTGTAGTTTATTATGGGGTAGTAGTAATAGCGGAGATCACGGTTAGGGTGGAGGGGAGCCCCATTAGGAATTTTGCACCAGGGCCGAGCGAACTCTAGCTACACCACTGATACAGGTGGCACTTTCTGAGTGTGCAGGGCCCTTTCTTCTGATCTATAGATACTTTGCATTGCTTCTTATATAATAGAGACAGGAATGGGATTTAGACTTTCCATGTGTATTTTGGTTTCATCGAAAGTTTTTTTTTGTCTTAAAGGACATGGTAGTTTCTTATACTCAGCTCTCCGTCCCATCGCGATCACCAGTAACCTTCTTTTTTTATCCTGTAGACCGACCTGATTTAAAAGAAAATAGGCTTTATACAGTACAAGTTATTCTAATGACCCTGAGGAGTGCCTCATGGCTCCACCGATGGGTAATTTATGCATGACCCCCCCGCCCCCATACCATCTAAAGATTATTTTGGATTCCCTTATCTATATACAATATATATATTTTTCACATATATATTCATATCTGCAACTATGCTATGCTTAGCCAATCTAGGGTTAAATGGATGGAAGGCATTGTCAGTTCATACACCTACCTATTGCAGAAATCCACGCGTGAATCCAAAATGCGAGACAAACTAAATTTCCTCCTGGCAAATATACTTTAATTTATTCAATATATTCTGCAATTAAACCATTGGAAACACTGGGAAAGAAGGGTGGGAAAAAAGTAGATTTACCCCGCATCATCTCCCACCTCCTGCACTGCTCTCGTACTTCTAGTGACGGCATTTTGGAAACTACAACCCAAAAGGACTTTATCAAGGCATACATTGACTCCACAGATGCCTCCTAAATATTAACGCACAATGGGGGGGATTTAACAATGTGGGGCAGATTTACTTACCCGGTCCATTCGCGATCCAGCGGCGCGTTCTCTGCGGTGGATTCGGGTCTTCCGGCGATTCACTAAGGCATTTCCTCTGACGTCCACCAGGTGTCGCTGCTGCGCTGAAGTTCCCCGAGGTCCACGATCCTATTCCTGGTGAAGGTAAGCGCGTGTCCAGCGACACTTTTTTTTTTTTTAAATGCGGTGGTTTCTCCGAATCCGTTGGGTTTGCGTTCGGCCACGCCCCCCCCCCCCGATTTACGTCGCGTGCACGCCGGCGCCGATGCGACACAATCCGATCGCGTGCGCCAAAAACCTGGGGCAATTCAGGAAAAAAAATTGGCGCAAATAGGAAATATCGGGTAACACGTCGGGAAAACGTGAATCGGGCTCTTATTAAATGACCCCCGGTGTCTCAGGTTCTGCCAGTTTCTAGCTGGAAAACACTAATCTTTTGCTTCGCCAGATTTATCACTGTGATGATGAATTCTGGTGCAGTATAAGACTGTCGGCTCCTACTTTAGACCTACTTTTAGTTGGTCTAAACTGTGCACCTGAATTTTGGACGCACAGACGATTTCCACAAGTCACGCCCCTTTCTCCCAATGCCACGCCCATCTGCCCAAGGCCACGCTCCCTTAATCGGACAAGTCGAGAAAGTGCCACAAAAAAGGTCTAAAAGCCTTGAGAACTGTGGTGCAAGGCATTATAGACAAGTAATTTGGGCGCAAAACTACCAGAATTGTGGCACAAGTGCGTTTATAAATCCTCCACAATGGCTTGTGCAAAGAGAAAATAGGGTTTTTTAAATACAAAAAACACCATTTTATTTAAAATTCTTAATGTTTTAAATTTTGCTGCTGAATTCACTCTCAGATGTCTTCAGCTCTCAGCATTATATCCTCATCTATTCCCCTAAAAATACTGTGGCGAGCCGGCTCTTCTTGGTGTACACAAGTAAAATTGGCCTCTATGGGGGTCATTTATCTCGTCTTCGTTTTGGCTTGTTTTTGTCTTTTTTTTCCATCTGCTGCTTTGGTAAATTATCTCACTTTTTCTTGTGTTAAATGTTTTTTTTTCACATCTCTTTTTGTGACATTTGTTACAAATGTCTAAAAAAATGTCGCACAAATGTCACTTCTTTACCTTTTCCAAGTTTTTCTTAAGTAATGGTTTCGTCTGGAGTTTTCTGCACCAAAAAATGTTGCAAATTTTAGACAATTTGGAAAGATAAATGTCATTTGCGACATTTCGAACATCTGGAATAGAAGATAAATGTGTCTTACTGACGGTAAACAAATGTCCAGCGGACTTCAGTGCACATTTCAAAAAGTCCATACAAAGTCGCAAGAATTGCAATGCAATAAAGATAAATGACTCCCATAGGGGTGCTATCTCCAAAAACAGGGAATATCCACACCAGTGCTTTACCGATTTCACTCCCGTAATGAATATAAATATTAAAATATAATAATTTATTGGAATAAAAAAGCCAATATAAATAAATCCTTGTCACAGCGACGAGGGGTCCGACGGAGGTACTTGGGATCCCATTGGACCCCCTGTTCTCGTGATCTGTGGGGGTCTCATCACTGAGACCCCCACCGATCAGCAAGTTAGGCCCTATCCACACGATAGGGCCTAACTTGTATTCGTGGGAAAAACCCTTTCTACCATCAAAATCAAACATGATAAAACCAGGGACAATTACTGATTCATCCAGGTACTGTGACTGTGACTGTTGTAACCTTCTTATATTTGTTATGAAGTGCTTCTGGGGGTGTTACCAGAGCCCCTCAATGTTGTAATCTCACAGACTGTTACACTGCGGAGGAGCACTTCCCCCATCCCACTGTGTGAGATTACATCAGGCAGAGGGATGGGGGAGTACTGAGGGAGCAGGGGGAGGGGAGTCAGTGTGTAACAGTCTGTGCAGCTTCCCCCATCCCACTGTGTGAGATTACACCAGGCAGAGGAATGGGTGAGTACTGAGGGAGCAGGGGGAGAGGAGTCAGTGTAACAGTCTGTGCAACTTCCCCCATCCCACTGTGTGAGATTACACCAGGCAGAGGGATGGGGGAGTACTGAGGGAGCAGGGGGAGAGGAGTCAGTGTAACAGTCTGTGCAGCTTCCCCCATCCCACTGTGTGAGATTACATCAGGCAGAGGGATGGGGGAGTACTGAGGGAGCAGGGGGAGGGGAGTCAGTGTAACAGTCTGTGCAGCTTCCCCCATCCCACTGTGTGAGATTACACCAGGCAGAGGAATGGGTGAGTCCTGAGGGAGCAGGGGGAGAGGAGTCAGTGTAACAGTCTGTGCAGCTGGAACACGTTGGGGGCTCTGGTAACGCCACAATTAGCATAATTATAAAAGTTGATTTTAGAAGGAAGGAGGCCATGGATGACAAATATAAGAAGATACCACAGTCACAGGGATGGATCCAGGAATGAGTGCCTCTGGTTTATCATGATGGATTCTGATGGTAGATTTCCTTGAAGTACCAAGATGCACAAGGTGCCCTAACCATCACACTCGGCTGCATAGGCCGCTAGTAGTTGCTGTTTTAGTTCTGCAGAAGTCATGTGGTTTAAGCTACCAAATTGTGCACAGGTGACCCGGCCTTTATGGTTGGGGAAGTGGGGGATTGGGTGCACAATATCAGGGGGATACAATGTACAAACACATTATTTGATATTGGTTGGTTTCCATATCGTTATATTGTGGTGCGGGTCACCGGACAGCAGCATCAGCTGTCCACTTGGAACAAAGTCCATCAATTACTGTGCCAGTGTGCGTTCTCAGTATGAGGGGGAGCTGGGGGGCACTAAGGGGGATTTTTTTTCCCCTTTTTTTTGTCCCTCTTTCACTGCTATGAAAGTTGGGTGGTATGCGGTACTGAAAGCCACAAATAACCTCTATTACATAAATGATATAAGTGGTATGACAAGTCCGGTGTGCATTGATGGAAAATTTGTGGTACCTGGTGGCCATATTTTTTTGCTCCTTGAGGTAAATGTAGTTTGGTCTCTCCGGAGTTTACTCAGGGCTAAAACATTTTCAGTGTTGAGGGTCGTCTAACTGTACCTCTAGGACTGTTTTGGGTGTCGTATTTGGTTGGTTATTGTTTTTAGGTTGTTATATAGTTTTTTTTTTTTATTATTATTATATTGCTGCTTGTCTTTTGGAGACCCAAATCTCAGTTTTCTAAATTTTTCTTCTTTTTAGTATATGAAATGTTTATGATCCACTTTTTCATAATGTGAACTTTAGAAAGTTAAACGCAGATAACTCTACTTTGTCACAATGTCCGATTTGTAAATGTAGAAAGGTGATCGACTTTCTGCTGCGGCCAATGGCGGCCCCACACATCCCCTTTCCTGCAAAACCGCTTTAACCGCTTTCAAGTACATTATTAGAGTCCAAGGATGACAATTAAATGTGAAAATATGTAAATTTCACTCCACCCCTAGGACTGGTAGCTCCCTTTTTGATGTATACCTAGATCTAGAGAATGTGACCTGCTAGTAGAAGATACGACGCCAGAGATCGTAGGATTCCAACGCTTTGTCTATTCTCATCCTTGTCCAAAACCTTATTTGTCCTAAATGTCCTTTCTGAATTGTTCCGAGCTCAAGTCTTCCACCTCATACATTTCTCATTAGTTACTCTGACATAAACAAGCACTTTATCCCCAAGCAGATTCAGACACCAAACCCAACCAAATGTCAATGTCTTCCACACACCCAAGACTTGTCCAACCAGCTACGTCATCTACGTAAACTTGTGGTCATCACTTTGTGTCCTGCAAGATCCAAGCCATGGATAAAGGCAAGTATAAGGACAGAGATAATATCACAAGGGGTTACATGGCTCATCCAGGAAAGGGACTGAGGGTCACAATGGATTCAGTGATCCTATAAGTGTATTACCAAATTATCGTATTTACAGGTGTACACACTATGCAGATACTAAAATCATTGGACCCATAGACACTGGATTAAACAAGGTGAAAAACTGCACAGAACTCTCACTAAATGAAATAAGGTGATGTCACCGGTTGTCCGTGGCTGTGTGACCGGTACGATCACAGAGATACCAAATTTATATAGGTTTTATTATGTCTGGTAGATTTTAAACAATTAAAATCCTTTGCCATTTTGCCAAATTCTGAGGGCAATAACTTTGTTATACTTGTATGGTGCATGGCATAATTTCTTTGCGTGATAAGATAATGGGGCAGATTTACTTACCCGGTCCGTTCGCGATCCAGCGGCGCGTTCTCTGCGGTGGATTCGGGTCCGGCCGGGATTCACTAAGGCAGTTCCTCCGACGTCCACCAGGTGACGCTGCTGCGCTGAAGTTCCCCGGAATGCACTGATCTTCACCAAGCTGGACCGAGTGAAGGTAAGCGCGAGTCCAGCGACACTTTTTTAAAAAAAAAATACGGCTTTTTTTCTGAATCCGTCGGGTTTTCGCTCGGCCACGCCCCCCACGATTTCCGTTGCGTGCATGCCAGCGCCGATGCGTCACAATCCGATCGCATGCGCCAAAAACCCAGGGCAATACAGGGAAAATCGTCGCAAATTGGAAATATTCGGGTAACACGTCGGGAAAACGCAAATCGGGCCCTTAGTAAATGACCCCCAATGTTTTCATTTATATCACTCTGGGACCTAGCTAACCATTTGATAATTTTTTAAAATTAATTATTTAACTATTTAATTTTAATATGTGTTCTAGGGAAATGGTGGGGAATTTAAACTTTTACATTTAATTTTTTTTTACTATTATTTCAAGCCCCTTAGGGTACTTTAACCCTGGAGGGTTTGAACACTCATACAATATAAAGCAATACTACTGTATTGTAGTATATTGCAATTTTACCGCTAATCTCTAATAGCCATTGGCCATGATTGGCCATTCACCGGCAGCGTTGTTAGGTACCGCAGTTGTGGTCGACCATGGCACTTAACAAGTTAACTGCCACAAATCGGTGCAACAACAACAGTTGGAGGTGCCGTGTATGGAGAGAGCTCAGCCTGTGAGCTCAATCCATACAACCCCTGAGCACAACAACGTCACGACCACTTTGCGTAGAATGATGTACTAAGACAGCAGAGGTGGCCACATATTATTGTGAAGACATATTGCCTGTCCTGACACATCTGTGGCCTCTCACTTAGCCACTAGTTTTCTGATGAGTTAAAAAAAACAAAAAAAACTTTGAAACAGCCGTGTGCAAAAGGGGATTTCTATTTTAAAGAGATTTATTCATCAGGTTCAAGAAGTAGCACCACAGTTCTTCTTGATAGTTGGGAAAAATCAGCCACCTACTGATGTTCTAGAAGGTCACTGTCAGGGCAGATTAATATTCAGACACAATAATATCAGGAACAGGTAGGTATCGGGTCACAAGCTCAGGATCCAGGCTCCAAAACGGGGTTAAAACTACAGGATCAGAGTACAGGGCCCAGATCAGGCTGGAAATCAGGTCTTTTTACAAAAATAAGATCATAAATTGGTCCAGACAAACAAAAGTAAGAATTTTCCTCCTGAGGTTTTGTAAGAATTCTGCTAGCTCTACATTTAGTTAGGGTTTACACACTACAGGCAGTCCCTGGTCCCATAGGTTTGTTCTTAAGTTGAATTTGTATGTAAGTCTAAACTGTATATTTTATAATTGTAACCCCAGCAAAAAAACTTTTTTTGCGCCAGTGACAATTGAATTTTCACATTTTTTTAGGATTATCAATAAAGCTTCATTACAGACACCTTACAGCCGATCATTACAGACACCTTACAGCCGATCATTACAGACACCTTACAGCCGATCATTACAGACACCTTACAGCCGATCATTACAGACACCTTACAGCCGATCATTACAGACACCTTACAGCCGATCACTACAGACACCTTACAGCCGATCACTACAGACACCTTACAGCCGATCACTACAGACACCTTACAGCTGATCATTACAGACACCTTACAGCTGATCACTACAGACACCTTACAGCCGATCACTACAGACACCTTACAGCCGATCACTACAGACACCTTACAGCCGATCATTACAGACACCTTACAGCCGATCATTACAGACACCTTACAGCCGATCATTTCAGACACCTTACAGCCGATCATTACAGACACCTTACAGCCGATCATTACAGACACCTTACAGCCGATCATTACAGACACCTTACAGCTGATCATTACAGACACCTTACAGCTGATCATTACAGACACCTTACAGCTGATCATTACAGACACCTTACAGCTGATCATTACAGACACCTTACAGCTGATCATTACAGACACCTTACAGCTGATCATTACAGACACCTTACAGCCGATCATTGCAGCCTGGGACTATAGTAACATCCAGAGACTTCACCAGAGGTCACAGGGGGCAGAGGGGTCCGTCTGTAACTAGGGGTCATCTGTAAGTCAGGTGTTCTTAAGTAGGGGACCGCCTGTATTCTATGTAGATTTCTGCATTTAGTGTGTAGTTACTGTTTAAATTTATGGAGTTAAGCAAGGAAGGGTATGGGGGAAGTACATATGAATAAGCCCTAAACATAACCTAAATGAGCGGAGCTATTCTTCTGTTAGGCAGACAACCTTTTTCCATTATACTCTGTGTATGTGCTGTATTAGCTTGTCTCCTCCTGTGTTTGGAGCCTCCATTAGACCCGTCTCCAGATTTTTCTCCTAACAATAATATTTTTGCATATCCTTACCCAGAATTCCTAGTGAAGCATGCATGGCCATTACGAACCTGTTGTGTTAGAAATTGCAATCAACCAAAAGGAGACCAGAGGTTCATCTTGATTTATTGATTGGATCAAGGAGCATTACAAAGTGATAAAGGATTACAAGACTTCCTATACACGTATATAAGTATTATTCGCTGCCACGACTCCTACAGCATAAATCATGGAGACAAAACAAAGCTTGAGAACAGATCTTCACTTTGAAAAGAAACCATATTGAATTTGTACCTGGGAGAGAAATAGGCGGCCAAAGAAGGACTTAAAAAGATAATAATGTGAGAATAAAAAATCTATCATATAAGAAGGCTAAAAATACCAAAATATAGTTTATGAACAGGTTAACTTGCAGATCATTCTACCAAATTTTGATATTAAATATACATGATACTAGTAAAGAATATACAGTACAGGATTGATGGTATTTCATGTTAAGTTGCCATCAGTGAAATTATTTCATGGTTATAATTTGTATTATATAAATGTTGAGAGAAAAAAAAACAAATGTCCTTAAATTCGCATTTGATGCTTTGGCACAGAATAGAAACTATTTGCACACAATCAGTGGCATAACTTGAAGCTGTCGGGCTCCAGTGCAAAATGAGTACCAGGCCCCCCATGATAATAGATTGTTTATAGTACTAGTCTTCTCATAAAGGAAGGGTACACCATATGGGCCCCCTAGGCCTCTTGGGCCCGGTTTAACCGCACCCTCTGCATCTCCTCAAGTTACGCCCCTGCACCCAATTATATGTTTCCTTATGAATGGATCATTTCTTACATTGTACAATCACATTGGTAAAAGATACCAAATCACGAGCCATTATTGAAATCTAATTTATATACATACAATACAAACTAAAAGTAAATTTTGTGCTTGTGAACAGGGCGCGGCGCAGGCAGCGGTTATGCCCAGTCAAGTGTTGGGGCCCACAGCTGCTGTGGGGGCCCACTTCGTCGAATCTTAGTCTCCAACAGCCTGGAATTAACTGGTGTGGGATAAGGAGGGCAGTATATAATAGATCTATGATGGGGCTAGATATAGTTAAACTACAAGGTAAAATAACCATTACAGGGCTGTTTGGGAATGATAAACTAGGGAATATTTTAGTTTCTAAAGTTTTAATGCCGCCACATAAGTTGACTGCAAAGAGGCCCTCTGAGGCTCTCAGAGCAGGTACAGCAAGAGATTATTTTATATGCTTTCTATGTTATAAGCAATCAGTCCATCGATAGAAAACCCCAAGTAGAAAGAAACTCGCTCAATACTTTTGCCACTTCTGAGCTGCCCGAGATACACAGGACGAACCGGAATATTGACCGAGTTGCCGCACTCCACGTAGATCATGTTGTCTTCAGCTCGGCCTCGTACAAGGAGGAGGAGATCTTTAATCACTTTCTCCTTCCAGATGTCTCCACTTAGCCAGAGAGAATTCAGATCTTGTATTGGTACGTCAGAGAAGTTTTGATCGATTTTTCCTTTGTGGATAAGCCTTTTTAGCCCATTCTTTTTCCCAAGATAGAAATGTGCTAGGGGTTGTTTAGCGTGACACATGTGCCTGTAATTGCCTCTGAAACTTGCTCTCATAGAGTTGACATAATCAGCGATAAGTTTAGAAATGGAATCCAGTTTCTGAATGTTTTGAGGCCAGAAAAGAAGTGCAGCCAAGAAATAGGGTTCTGGATATCTGTGATGAAGTCCAATGTTATTCAAGATCTCCTTAAGATGCTTCTCCAGTGTTTCCAATGGTTTAATTTCATTAGATTTTGGAGAAATGCAATGAAGTACGATATTTGCCAGGATGAAATTTTGTTTGTCTCGCATTTGCATTTCATGTGTGGAGTTCTGTAATAAATAGGTGTAAGCTTTGACAATGCTTTCCACCCGTTTCGCGTCCTTTCCATGGTCTGTGAGGTATTCCAGGATTCCGGAGAACCTATCGGCTTTGAACGTCTCCAAATACACCCTGTACTCCTCTTTACATAGCGAAACCCCCTTCTTCCTTTGGACTTCCTCATTGGTGATGTGCATTAAATCGTAATCGTAGAACTGACGGGTGTATTTTTTATGGTAATCAGAAACTCTGTCACGAGTTTTAAACTCTAAGCTTTCCTTGTTCACAGTCTTCTGTTTCATGTACACAAAATAGTCTTGGAAGAAGTCAAACATTTTCTTTAAGCAAGCTTTGAGTTTCATCAGAAACGGTCTGTGGTTACTGAGAACATTGTTGAACTCCTCATATTCTGTGCTGACATTGTCCACCGAAATATCCCACCTGCCAGACAAGTACTGTCTCAAGTGTTTTCTCGACAGACCGTCATTCGACTTGAACCATGGTATGTACAGAAGAATATCTATGGTGTACAGGCAGACTTCAATCTGGCCCAGATATCCTGCTGTGTTGTACACTCTGTGATGTCTAGAGTTAGATTGCTCTTTTTGATACCTGTCAATTTCGTTCTTTTCCGTTTGTTCTTGGCAGTCCTCAAACGCCTTCGATGCAGTATATGCAGCGGTCAAAAGACCTTCAAGTTCTTCTCCCGATATTGTATTCTCTTTGTTCACTGCGTCCATCATAGCTTTCAACTTAAACTTGTAGATTTGTCCCAAAGTGTCCAAAATAAAGGAATTGGTGGGTTCGATGTGTACTGCCTTGTTTGCCCACTCCAAGGCATCAGTGAAGTTCTTCTCTCGAATGTAGAAGTGTCTTGCCAATGCTTGAACGATGAAGGCATTCTGGGGAAATCGCTTTGTACCTTCTCTTAGAACAGTTTCCGCTGTTGAGTTTCCTTCTTCCTTCTGTATCTCCTCAATTAAAGGAGAAAACAAGGTATCGGTTTCAGCGCCATGTTCCTTTCGATGTCTTGTGACCAACATACTTTGCATATTATCGATTAAAATGGCTCTGCCGATTCCCAGATCATGGAATACATTGGTATGCAACAGGTCCAACATGATAGTGCTCTTCAGTATATTATATGTGCTCTTTAACTCCTCTATACATTGATGTGCAATCAGCGGGTGGATTATACGCAGTCCTTCATATCTTCCATAGTCTTCTACTTCAGTGCGAATTAATATTGTGGAGTAAGGGTGTATAGTTTCCTCAATGCTCTCCTGAAGCCATGGTGTTTTTCTTGCAGTTATACCAAGAAACTCCTCACACATGGACGCGGAAATGGTAGAATCAATCACATATCTGTTCAGAAGGGCAAGAAACGAAATGAGCTGGGCCGTCTTACTTGCGCTTTTCAAGCCTTTTAGAGTATTTCTCACTGTGTTTTCTATATAGGTCTTATCAAAATTGGTTTTCATGATCATGAAAGAGTAGAAATTTTCTGGGGTTTTAAACTGCTCCTTGATTTCTTTTAACTTTGTTACAAATGCTCTTTGTTCTTGTGCAGAAAGTTTGTATGTTAACGCCACACTGTTTGTGCAGTTGGATTTTGCGCTTTTCTCGGGGTTCTGGGATCTCACACAATTCAATATGATCACGACTGGGGTTTGAAATCTTATATGTCGTTCGGCAATTGCGGATTGGATGTTGTCTTGTAAGATAGAAACACTTTCCTCGTCTTCATAGTCATCTACTAAGAGTACGACTGGATAAAATTCCTTGTTACTAAGAGATCCATGAACGGCAAAACTAACCACCTCCTGTGCAACATCTGCAAAGTTATTGATCTTCTTGTTTAAAGTCGCACATCGGAAGGTTTCTCGCAGTTCCCAGAGGACATGCATTGCAGTGGTGGTCCCTCCACATCCAGGGTGGTGAAATAGAGAGATTATTTTTACACTCCTTTGTTTCTCAGACGTAGCCAACGTTTCTATCATGTCTTTCAACTTTTCCTGGATATCTCTCTTAATAAACGATCCAGTGTATTTTTTGTATGAGAAATAGAAATTCCACCATGTTGCTTTCCCTCCTCGGTAAAAATGCTCTTCACGACTCTTCAGAAATGTAGGAAACTCCTCTCTATTACTTTCTATTTCTGTATCCTGACATTCATTCACACAGAGAATATCTATAGATGTCATGAGGTCTTCATCCTTCCTGTGTAATATGGTAGTGGAAGCCCCGTTGGAAGGCAAGAAGCGACTCGCTGACCGAGTAGTCGATTTTAGTCTCAGAATGGTCCCGTTCATATTTTCGACGCTCAAGTTATGAATACATCTCTCTTCCATGTCTTCCTCACTTATTATTCTCGCCTGCATATCTTTCCATCTCTGAAATATTTCTTCACTTCCGCACATACATAGGATGTCAGTCATACCATTAAGTTCCTGAAAGAAGGCACTGAAAACTTCATTCATAGGGTCTACAGGATCTTCAACAGGAGAAAGTAATAAAAACACAACAAGAAATGTCCCCTGCTTCATTACATCTTTCCTGGAGAAAAAAGAAACCAGTTTTCGGACATCGGCTGCTTTCTCCTTCCACCACCTCTTATAATCTACTGGTTGGTAATCTTGACTCTTCAGATCAAGCCGACCATTACAAAAAATCCAGCTGAGTTGTTGATAGAGTTTTAGTTCTTCTATTGTTTCTTGTGCGAAATTTTCCATTTTTTGGTACTGATGAGGAAAATGCAAATTTGGTTTCCTCTTTTCTTCGTAGACTTTACACAAGCCTTTCGTGACCGATTCTGGATCAAAATCGAGAACAGCAAACAAGTTTAATTCCTGGATAAAGCCCAAGTGCTCTATATGAGACTCGTGACATTTATTAGCAACCAGAATGTACCATTTATAGTAAGAATTGTCCAATGAGCCTCGGTTTCCTGTTAGTAAGGAGGCAAGTTTAGAACCATCTTTTTGGTTGCACTTTTGCTTCGATTTCCTCTTGTCTTCTGCTCTCTTTCTATCTTCATCCCTAGTTTTCAAGTCGGAATGAAGTTCTTCCACGTTGGAGTTTTTAGAACTCCCTCCATCTCTAAGAAAATAATATTTTTCTTTTTCTTTTTTCCATGTTTTGTTATCAAAACTATACTGGAATGCACTAAATATCTGTGCCTCACAATGAGCAATATCAGGAACCACATCGACCTCTATTACTACTAAGTCAGAGCTTGTGTTCTGTTCATGGAGGACACTGACAAAACGGGGGCGACGAATGCATTTTTTTGCCAAATGCAATAGATTTTTCTCAAAGTAATTGCAAATCATATCGTCAATATACTTGACATAAGTTTCAGTGTTTACCTGTACACCTATAATTTGCCCATGGGGTTTGTCCCGCACTCCAAAATGGATGGTGCCGTTTGTCCGCGCATTCATACAGGCACATGCAAACCTAAAGACTTCATTACAGAATTTCATCTTTTTATCATTTTGCTTGGCATTTGATGTGTTGGTGAATTCCTTGTATTCATGAATTGGATCGATATAATTAGACGTCCCAGATTCAGGTGGTAGAAAATGGTTTTGAGTATAAGATTTGCTTATATGAGTTGTATCAAATGGGTACGGTGTTACTCTTACACAACTATGACCCTCATCAGAGCTCGTTGCTTCATTGTTTACTGGCTCTTTGTCTTCAGCCTCTTTTAAGTTTACATTATCTCTGTCTGCCTTATTTAAAGGAGTTACACTATTATTGTGCTGTAGTTGTTGCACAGTTTTGATACTTTTAAGGCTTTGTTCAATGTCTTTGGGTTGTTCAATAAGTGTCTTGATACTATTGACTAATACTGAAGCAGGGCCTTTTTTAATTCCCATATCACAGAAGTCTTTTTTAGTTAACTTCTTCAGGATGTTTCCATCTACATCTTCGTTGTAAAGAATTTCTCCAATAGCAGAGCTAAGCTTTAGTTCTCTAGTGACCCACAGCTTCACATCATCTTTTGTCCATTCGTCAACGCCAGCAGGAAGATTTGATGAATCCGCCATTTTGAAATTAAAAATGAAAAACTTCCTACAATATATAAAAAAAAAAAATTAAAGTTAAACAAGGATAACATAATATTCTTAAAGAAAACCTGTCACCAGGGACCTCATTTTTACTAAAGACAGGTTACAGAAGTCCATTACACATTGCACATCTGCATTCAAAACATACTGTTAGGTTGTTTAGATTGTGAGCCCCATGGGGACAGGGACCAATTTGACATGCTTGTGCAGCGCTGCGTAATCTGTGTGCGCTATATAAATAAAGAATTATTTTTTTCCTGCTTTCTCTGAGCATCTGCTATACAATATAATTGTGTGTTATAACTTAACTTGCTAGTAAACCACCTTAATAACAACCAACTTTCATAGCAAATGGGAAAAATGGATTCTATATGCATCGAACAATGATATATTTTTTTATTAAGTTAAAGCTTTCTATATAATTATTTTTCTATTCTTATTTCTTTTTTTTCCCCTTTTTTCTGTTCTTCTCCTTTTCTTCTTTTTTGTTCTCTCTCGAATGCCTACGGGATATTAAAATCTCATGCCTTAATAGGGAATAGACATATTTATGTCTGTAAAGTAGTTGCGTCATGTAAAATAGTACCTAAAATAGATTTATGATATAGAAACACGCTTTGATGCAACTTTCTATATGCTATGATGTACTGTTATATGTATAAATGTAAATGTTAAAATCTCAATAAAAAGAATTGGAAAAAAAAAAGTGCGCTTATTTATATTCAATATAGGACATCTGGACTGTTTACAAGAAAATAAGAACCCCAACATAGGGTCAACAATACAAGCAGTGGGTCATGGACACATAGGAGAGAGAAGGGGCAAGAAGGGGTAGGGAAATGGGATCAGAGGGGACTGTTAGTTACTAGTGTTAGGATCAGTAGATCCTCTGGACCACCGCGGGAGATGGAACTAGCCAACACCCGGAACCGGAGCCTAGCGGCACCTGGTATTCACCAGAGCCCGCCGCAAAGCGGGTTGGACTTGCTGCGGCAGGATACCACTAGGTCGTCCCCAGGTGTGACTAGCCCACGGTGGCAGCCGAGGTCGAGGTACCTTAGCGGATGACAATCTCGTAGACAGGTCCAGGCATAGGGTCAGGGCAGGCGGCAGAGATGCAACGTCAGGTCCAAGTCCGGGGTCAGCAACAGGAGGTCCAGGCAGGTGGGAACGGGAACACAGGCACACAGCAACACGGAGGAACTCAGGTAACACGGCAACACAGGACTCAGGAGCGGGAACACACAGCAGGAATACACAGGAACGCAGGAATACAGGAATACGCAGGAACACAGGAATACTCGCTTGGAAGCTTTCTCTAAGGCTATGAGGCACAAAGA
This sequence comes from Engystomops pustulosus, assembly GCF_040894005.1. Lineage (NCBI taxonomy): Eukaryota > Metazoa > Chordata > Amphibia > Anura > Leptodactylidae > Engystomops > Engystomops pustulosus. The sequence goes on along the minus strand of NC_092415.1, from coordinate 198,305,888 downwards.
TCCGGCAAGGAACACAGGAAGAGGCAGGATTCTTAAAGGTGAGGTGTTCAGCCAGTGCACCAATTAGCGGTGCGCTGGCCCTTTAAATTTTCGTCAGGAGCCGCACGCGCGCCCTAAGAGGCAGTCCGGGGAAGCGCTGGAGCCGGGAGAGGTAAGTGAGACCGGGCAGCAGCAGGGGCACATGGAGGAGCACGGATGCGCCCGCGATCCAAGACAGGGATCGCGGGAGCACCCGTGACAGTACCCCCCCCCTTCGGCCTCCCTCTCTTCTTGGGCCTGAGAAAACGTTGGAGCAGGCTCTTGTCCAGGATGTTATCCTCTGGCTCCCAAGATCTCTCCTCAGGACCAAATCCTTTCCAGTCTACCAGAAACAACCGCCTACCTCTCACAGTCTTAGTATCCAGGATCTCTTTCACCTCGAAGACATCGGTGGAATCCGCTTGTGGTGCCGGAGGAGGAGTAATTTGTCGGTTGAAGCGGTTGAAGAGAAACGTGGAAAGAATTAGGAATGCGCATGCTGGGAGGCAGACGCAACTTGTAAGCCACCGGGTTGATGCGGCCGAGAATTTCAAATGGACCCAAGAACCGGGGTCCCAATTTATAGCTCGGGATCTTCAGCCGAACATACTTGGCGGACAGCCAGACCCTGTCACCAGGAGCTAAAACAGGAAATGGTCGGCGTCTTTTGTCTGTTTGACGCTTGGTCTGGGCTGTAGCTCGGAGCAATGAGGTGTGGACTTGCTCCCAGATGGCCTTCAGATCACGTACCAGGTCCTCCACAGCAGGAACATCTGCAGACGTGGGTAACGGAAGAGGAGGCCGAGGATGCAGTCCGTAGTTAATAAAAAAGGGAGCAGAACCGGCAGAAGTGGAGTCCAGGGAATTGTAAGAGAACTCCGCCCATGGTAGAAGAGATGCCCAGTCGTCCTGACGGGCAGAGACGAAGTGGCGGAGATAGCAACCTAAAGTCTGATTCACCCTCTCCACTTGGCCGTTAGTCTGTGGGTGATAGGCAGAAGAGAAGTCCAAGTTCACCTGCAACTGGTTGCACAGAGATCTCCAGAATTTGGACACAAACTGAACTCCTCGAACTGAGACGATGTGCTGAGGGAGACCATGAAGCCGGAAAATATCCTGGAAGAAGAGGCTGGCGAGACGTGGAGCAGAAGGCAAACCTGGTAGAGGGACAAAGTGAGACATCTTCGAAAAGCGGTCAGTCACCACCCAGATAACGGTGTTGCCAGAAGATGGCGGTAGATCCGTAACAAAGTCCATAGCCAATTGAGACCATGGGCTGGTAGGCATGGGTAACGGCAACAGAAGACCAGCAGGTTTTAGTCGTGAGGGCTTGTTGCGGGCACAAGAGGCACAGGAACCCACAAAATCCCGAATGTCCTTGACCAAATCAGGCCACCAGTAGAATCGGGAAATTAAGGCCACAGAGCGCTGCACCCCAGGGTGCCCAGCCACACGAGAAGAATGTCCCCAAGTCAGAATCCTCTTTCGGAGACCAGGTCGCACATAAGTCTTGCCGGGAGGCAGCTGCCGGAGGTCCACCGGCGCGGCAAGCACAAGTCTCTCTGGAGGAACAATATGCCTCGGAGCAGAGTCCTCCCCCATAACATCAGAAGCACGGGACAAGGCGTCAGCCTTGATGTTTTTCTCTGCAGGGCGAAAATGGATTCGGAAGTCAAAGCGAGAAAAGAAGAGGGACCACCGGGCTTGACGTGGATTCAAACGCTGAGCCGTCTGAAGGTACTGAAGGTTTTTGTGGTCCGTGAAAATGCTGACTGGAAATCGGGCTCCCTCCAGCAGATGACGCCACTCTTCCAAAGCCAGCTTGATGGCTAGAAGCTCCAGATCTCCAGTGGAATAATTTCTCTCCGCGGAGGAGAAGGTTTTGGAGAAGAAACCACAAGTGAGAGTATTCGTCCCCTGGGACCCTTCTGGGTAAGGACTGCCCCAGCACCCACGGAGGAGGCATCAACCTCCACCAGGAACGGCTTTTCAGTATCCGGTCGGGTAAGGACTGAAGCGGAGGAAAAAGCAGTTTTTAAATTTCGTGAAGGCTTCTTCTGCTGCTGGTGGCCAGACACGGGGATTAGCACCCTTTTTCGTAAGCGCCACCATCGGCGCGACCAAAGATGAGAAATGTGGGATAAATTGTCTACAATAGTTAGCAAAGCCCAGAAATCTTTGTATAGCTCGCAGTCCCACTGGGCGTGGCCACTGAAGAACCGCAGATAACTTGGCAGGATCCATCTGCAAACCTTTATCAGAAATTATGTAGCCGAGGAATGGAAGGCTCCTCTGATGAAAGTGGCACTTCTCCAGCTTGGCATAGAGGTGGTTTGTCCTGAGGCGGCTGAGAACTTGCCGTACATGAGACTGGTGGGACTCCAGATTGGCAGAATACACAAGGATGTCGTCCAGGTAAACCACAACACAACTGTACAATAAGTTCCGGAAAATATAATTTACAAATTCCTGGAAAACGGCTGGCGCATTACAAAGTCCGAAGGGCATAACTAGATATTCAAAATGCCAATCACGGGTGTTAAAAGGCGGTCTTCCACTCGTCACCCTTCCTGATGCAGATGAGGTTGTAGGCCCCACGAAGATCCAATTTGGAAAAAATTCTTGCACCCCGCAGACAATCAAATAGCTCCGTGATAAGCGGCAGAGGATAGCGGTTCTTAACGGTGACCTTGTTAAGACCGCGATAGTCTATACAGGGGTGGAGAGAGCCATCCTTTTTGGTGACAAAAAAGAAACCAGCGCCAGCTGGCGAGGAGGATTTGTGGATGAAACCTCTTTGCAGATTTTCCTTAACATATTCCGACATAGCGGCAGTCTCAGGAACCGAGAGCGGATACACCCGACCCCGTGGTGGAGAAGATCCAGGCAGCAGGTCAATGGGGCAATCATAGAGACGATGTGGAGGAAGGGTCTCGGCTTGTTTTTTAGAAAACACGTCTGCAAAGTCCCGGTACGGAGCTGGAAGTCCCTCCAGAGGCTTGGGAGACAAGGTAGCAGTCCTGACAGGGAGCGGATGTGGAACCGTCATGCAGCGTGAGGAGCAATCCGGACCCCAACGGAGAATCTCCCCAGAAGACCAGTCCAGAACAGGGGCATGATGCTGCAACCAGGGGAGACCCAGCAGGAGAGTGGAAGTGCACTGTGGCAGCACAAAAAAGGAGAGTCTCTCTTTATGTAATGCACCAACTTGAAGGAGCAGGGGTTCAGTGCGAAACCAGATAGGCACGGAGAGAATCTGGCCACTGACCGAGGCAATGGACAAGGGCTTCTCAAGACGAACCACCGGGAAGTGATGCAGGGCGACCAGTGCAGCATCTACAAAGTTCGCTGTGGAGCCCGAATCCAAGAAAGCGGAAACCTGGACCGGAGTACCGGTGCAAATTCTGAGGAGCACAGGGAGAATCAAGGGTGGAGAAGCTTTATTCACACCTAGGGACGCTTCTCCTGAGAAGCCTAGGTGCTGGCGTTTCCCGGGCGTTGGGGACGTACAGGGCAAGTCCCGACGAAGTGCTGTGGGCTGGCACAATACATGCACAAGTTCTCCTGACGTCGTCTGGAACGCTCTTGTAGAGTGAGCCGGGTTCGGTCAACCTGCATGGGTTCCTCAGCAGAAGATTCAGGCGGGGCCTGGAGCGGCCTTTGGAAGACTGGCGCCAGGCGAGGAATGCGTCTAACACGGCCTTGGGGATACTCGGAGCGTAGTTCCTCAGCTCACTCCTTAAACCGAACATTAATTCGAGTGGCCAAGGTGATGAGGCCACTCAGAGTAGATGGAAGGTCCCGAGCTGCCAGTGCGTCCTTGAGCTGCGCAGAGAGCCCTTTCTTAAATGTAGCGATGAGGGCTGCATCGTTCCAGGCACGTTCAGAAGCCAGGGTGCGGAATTGAACTGCGTACTCTCCCACCGATGAGTTGCCCTGACGCAGGTTCAACAATGCAGACTCCACAGAGGAGGCTCGTGCTGGTTCCTCGAAGACTGACCGGAACTCTGACAGAAACGCAGTGAGGCTAGACACAACCGGGTCATCTCTGTCCCAAAGCGGAGTAGCCCAGGCCAGGGCTTTCCCGGAAAGAAGGCTGAGGACAAATGCCACCTTGGACCGCTCTGTGGCAAATTGCGACGGCATGAGTTCTATGTGCAAGGAGCACTGGGTTATGAAGCCCCTGCACATCTTGGGATCTCCATCATACTTGCCGGGCAAAGAGAGGCGTAGCCTGGGTTCAGCAGCAGGAAGATAAGCCGGGGTAGCAGGGGTCGCAGCGGCCGCTTCAGGAGACTGTTGCTGATGTTGGGTAGCTAGTAGTTGTTGTAGCATGGCGGTGACTTGCTCTAGCTGATTCCGCTGTGCTGCAATCTGCCGGGACTGGTGGATCACGATGGTGGCGAGATCAGGCTGACAGGGAGAAGGAGCCTCGGCGGGATCCATGGCCGGATCTTACTGTTAGGATCAGTGGATGCTCTGGACCACCGCGGGAGATGGAACTAGCCAACACCCGGAACCGGAGCCTAGCGGCACCTGGTATTCACCAGAGCCCGCCGCAAAGCGGGTTGGACTTGCTGCGGCAGGATACCACTAGGTCGTTCCCAGGTGTGACTAGCCCACGGTGGCAGCCGAGGTCGAGGTACCTTAGCGGATGACAATCTCGTAGACAGGTCCAGGCACAGGGTCAGGGCAGGCGGCAGAGATGCAACGTCAGGTCCAAGTCCGGGGTCAGGCAAGTGGGAACGGGAACACAGGCACACAGCAACACGGAGGAACTCAGGTAACACGGCAACACAGGACTCAGGAGCGGGAACACACAGGAATACACAGGAACGCAGGAATACAGGAATACGCAGGAATACAGGAATACGCAGGAACACAGGAATACTCGCTTGGAAGCTTTCTCTAAGGCTATGAGGCACAAAGATCCGGCAAGGAACACACGAAGAGGCAGGATTCTTAAAGGTGAGGTGTTCAGCCAGTGCACCAATTAGCGGTGCGTTGGCCCTTTGACCCTAAGAGGCGGGGACGCGCGCGCACGGCAGTCCGGGGAAGCGCTGGAGCCGGGAGAGGTAAGTGAGACCGGGCAGCAGCGGGGGCACATGGAGGAGCACGGATGCGCCCGCGATCCAAGACAGGGATCGCGGGAGCATCCGTGACAACTAGGTTCTATAAAGTCCTGAGTATGAGCCACAGTTCACTCCAACATTTGGCAAGTCCTTCTTCTACTTCAGGAGTCAGTATCCACGAAGAGTTGGCTAATGATGCAATGTCCTTGGAAACATTTTTTTTTTTTTTTTTGCAGGACAGCCAATCTTTAACGAAACTCTTTTAAAAACTTAAGTTATGAAGTTATGGTGCGTCCTAGTCGTCTTATCAGCTGCATTTCTGAAATTTGGGGAGGGGGACAAACATCCACTTGGGGCCCAATGTGTCATAGAACTGGGGTAACGGGAGAAGCATAAGAGCAGAGAGCTGTTTGGTGTCGAAACACGTTGCAGGCTCAGCTGGGACCATGGCATCACTCCGGCTGAACTATAATCCTCTGTTGAGACTCACAGTGTGATCTCTCTACGCTCACCTTGTTCTCACACTGCGTTTACATTCCACTAATAAAACATATTTACACCAAGTTTACATAAACACAATTATTTGAAATTGTGGTGTAAACACAAATGGCATATAAATGCGTAAATGCAATGTTAGTGCAATGTAAAAGTTTTGAAAAAACGTAAACGCAAATTGCAGACACAATGGCCCAGATTTACTCAGACCCGTGCACCAGTTTTCTGTTGCCCTTTTTTTGGGTGCAAACTGCTTGCACAGGTATTTAAGAAGTGTCTGTGACACATTTCTGACGCAATACAAATTTCTGCACTGAAATAAGTGTTCCAGGGCCGGACCGCACGCCACACTTAACATGCAAGTCCAACAGAATTGTGTCTCACGCCCCATGTTAAAGTTGCACCAAAAAAAAAATAATGGTGCACTCTGTGCAAGGGAGCTCCAGATTCATAAAGAACAGGCCAGAAATCCTGAATCTGGCGCCCCCTGCACTACACACTGCACTGGTATTAGTAAATGTGGGTCAATGTAAATGCAACCACATTGGGGCACATTTACTAAGCGTTTTGCGACACATTTTTCATGCACGTTCTTTCGGGGGTGTTTTTTTAATGTTTTTTTCTTTCCATAAAATTGGTGAACTCGATTGGTGAAAGCGACAGATTAATGATTTCTGGCACACAGCTCTTATAGTGAAGTCTCCGTCTTGATGTTAACAAGCTGATTCAAATTCCAGGGCCGAGACGAGGGGTTGGCGAGGGTAGGTAATCACCTAGAGCGCTATCCTCGCCTTCCATCCTGGAGGACCGCCCCCCATAGTGACCAGCGATATGTTTACCTTTAATCTATGTGTTTGGTATATTCATTGCTGGAATATATTTATGTGTTTGCTGCATTCTTTCTGGTATAAGCACTGCAGATATTTGCACTGGACATATTTTTCTATGTTATGTTCATGGCTGGGAGGCCTTATTGGAGAGGTTTCCATACCAGTTGGCCTTTCCTTCTATTTTTAATTGGGGGGGGGGGCTTTCATTTTTCCCATTAGGATTCGGCCCTAATTTGGCTGCATTAGAAAGGGGGCACCATTTTGCTGGTCTGCCTAGGGCACCAAAATGCCTCATCCCAGCCCAGTCAAATGCAAACCCAATGTAAGTGTAAGTGCAGTGTAAACACAATTTAAATGTAAACACTATGGAGGGGACATCGCATTTGTACTGACATGTTTACATTACGTTTTAAGTTACATTGCACTATATTCACATTTGCATCAGTGGAGATCTAAATTAGACAACACCATTTCTTAATTGTCAAGGTCCATGGGCAGTCCTATGTGAATATATCCGAACATGAGTAAAATAACTGCATTTTAACCCCTTAAGGACGCAGGGTATTTTCGCTTATCTCTCGCTCTCCACCCTTTACTGTTTATTACGTTTTTGGCAGTTCTTTTAGGTTTTGAATGTTTTTTTAATAATTTTTTAAATTTTTTTTTTACAGTTTTGTAGACCCTCTAGGGAACATTAACCCTAGATGGTCTGATAATTCCTACCATATATTGTAATACTACTGTATTGCAGTATATGGCATTTCTTCACAGTAAACACTACAATGAGCCACTGCTAAACTGCAGAAACCATGCAGCCTCGGGTGTGACGAAGACCCGAGGCTGTCATGGCAACCGATTGCCGTTCCCCGATGACGTTCGGGGGAGCGACAATCAAATCCAAGAAGGCGGCGACCACGCTCCGCAGTCTTTTAAATGCCGTCGGCATCGGAGGAGTTAATAGCCACGATCAGTGCAAGCACCGACCGCGGTTATATGCAACAACCCCCTCCTGTGTATGAAGAGGACTCAGCCCGTGAGCCCTCTTCATACACCCCCCGCACCTCTGCGCCATAGAGCTATGCCGCAGAGCGTTAAGGGGTTAAGCTTTTATCATAAATTGTATATATTTCTAAAGCACAGAACAAATGTAAAAGATAAATGTAAAAACACTGATCAAAATTAGAGAACACTTTCAGGGTGCGTTCTCATGTGGTAGTGCGTGCATTTTCAAAAGCATCAGAACAGCTGAGAAAAGATTTGCCAGATTACTTAGCTGTTAACATTGCTGTTAACAGTGTTCACACATGTGTAAATGCATACGCTCGTTAACACAATGTTAAAGGACACCTGTCATCAGGTCTGTGTCACTAGTCCTGTCACTACTACCTGTTGGAGCAGCTCACAAGGATCCATCCCAGCCTTTATCTAGTTATTTCATACATTAATCATTATAAAATCATCTATTCTTTATCATGTAAATGAGGCTGGTCACATGGTCAGAGGCAGTGATGTCACCCCTGTTACCCCTCCCCTCTCCTCCCCCTGCTCATGTCTGTGTGTAATGTATAGTAAAGCATTGCTGGTGTGTGTGCTGCATCTGCTGACATGCTGCATCCTCCTAATATACAGGTGAGAGACACAGACATCAGCTACACAAGTACCTGACATGTTCTGCTGTAACATGGCTGCCTGGAGCTGCTGTATCTCTTCTATACACACACAGGGGGCGTGGCCACCAGCACCAGGAAGCACATCATTATACAGCCTCACACCATTATACAGGCTGTCAGTCAAGCACTGGGGGTGTGGCTGTGCCTCCCACTTATGAATAGAGTGGACAGCTTGAATATGCTAATGCTTCATTGGACATTTCACAGGTCATTTGCATACAGCTTTAGGACCTCATTGCTTAGGTTTACAGGCATGTAGAGGGACAATGAAGGGATACAGGCAATGCTCTCTAATGGCAGAATATGAAAATATATTTAGATTAGGGGGGTTATTTTGCATGACGGGTTCTCTTTAAATAATGCATTAACATAACATGCGTTAAGGGCAATGTTAAATTCTGAGTAGTCAGACAAATCTCCCCTTCTCAGCTGTTCTGATGTGTTTGAAAATGCATGCGTTTCTGCCACATGTGGAGTCACCCAGAGATACCTGCAAATTATTGGTGCCAATTTCCTTAATTATCTGACAAACCCTATTTAACTGGCAGCCCGAGGCTGCATTTACAGGTGCCGTTTGCCTTGTGTTAGGAAACTGGAGAAAGACTGAACCCAAAGTGTGAAAAGAAGTCAGTGAAAGGTGGAGATGCAAGTGTCATGGTTTGGGGAATGTTTTCTGCAGCAGGAGTTGGAGATCTCATGTAGCTACATGGCAGAGTGAATGCAAAATCTTCTTCATCCCCACATGGTTCCTTCCTTAAGTTCTTCACTAAATCAGCAGCAATTTTTAAGCAGGACAATGCCCCCTCTCACACAGCAAAATGGGTAAAGTTATGGCCAAGACAGACACAACAGTCACAGAACTGTGGAAGAGACTGGAAGGAGAGTGGAGCAGGATCCCAGCAGAGCAGAGACTAGTGATGTCCTATGGCCGGGGCTGAGGTCCTGTGGCCCGGGGCTGAGGTCCTGTACTCTCCCTACTGATTGGTGACTTCTGGGACCTGCAGAAAGTGTTATAATCTTTCTCTGTGCTACAGTCATTGCTGTTCTCTAATTAGCATCATCACATGTGTCCGACTAAGTGTTCACAAAGATAAATGTCAATAACTGGGTACGATACACTGATATTGCTGCACACAGACTTAAATTATTAAGTAAAAGTTGTGTTTATAGTGTTTTTTATATTCTCTTTTGTGCTATACCAGTACTAACGGTGCTGCATGTACGGGCATGTGCTAAACCTATACTCAGGGGAATACACAGATATTATAAGGAGCCACATCTGGTTCCAGACTTGGCTACTCAGGACACAGGGACCTCAGAAGGCCACAGGATTGATATAGCGATAAATAAAAAAAATTCTGTGTTTCTTACCAAGTTTGTCAGGGTTATGTCATATTTTCCTTTCTCCGTTCACCGTGGTGGCTTCTGACTTCGCTCTTTACTCTGAAGCCGATTCTTCTCCTACACGCCCAGACTGCTGCGTGTCATTGGAGTGTGACACCTAGATAACAGGTTCAGTTTAATGACATCAGGAATGACAGATGAAAAACTCAGCCACAAAGTATCACTGGGTAAAGATAATGCTGAGACCTTACACCACTGTGGTATACATAAAGGAATTATTAAAAATAAATAAATAAAAAGGAATAAATATTATACGTAGTATTATGTGAATCCCGCAGTGTTCAAGCCACAGATCCCCCCATAAGTGTCACCTACACATCCCCCCATAACAGTGTCATCTACACATCCCCCCATAACAGTGTCATCTACACATCCCCCCCATAACAGTGTCATCTACACATCCCCCCCATAACAGTGTCATCTACACATCCCCCCATAACAGTGTCATCTACACATCCCCCCCATAACAGTGTCATCTACACATCCCCCCCATAACAGTGTCATCTACACATCCCCCCATAACAGTGTCATCTACACATCCCCCCCATAACAGTGTCATCTACACATCCCCCCCATAACAGTGTCATCTACACATCCCCCCCATAACAGTGTCATTTACACATCCCCCCCATAACAGTGTCACCTACACATCCCCCCATAACAGTGTCACCTACACATCCCCCCATAACAGTGTCACCTACACATCCCCCCATAACAGTGTCACCTACACATCCCCCCATAACAGTGTCACCTACACATCCCCCCATAACAGTGTCACCTACACATCCCCCCATAACAGTGTCATCTACACATCCTCCATAACAGTGTCACCTACACATCCCCCCATAACAGTGTCACCTACACATCCCCCCATAACAGTGTCACCTACACATCCCCCCATAACAGTGTCACCTACACATCCCCCCATAACAGTGTCACCTACACATCCCCCCATAACAGTGTCACCTACACATCCCCCCATAACAGTGTCACCTACACATCCCCCCATAACAGTGTCACCTACACATCCCCCCATAACAGTGTCACCTACACATCCCCCCATAAGTGTCATCTACACATCCCCCCATAACAGTGTCATCTACACATCCCCCCATAACAGTGTCACCTACACATCCCCCCATAACAGTGTCACCTACACATCCCCCATAACAGTGTCATCTACACATCCCCCCATAACAGTGTCATCTACACATCCTCCATAACAGTGTCACCTACACATCCCCCCATAACAGTGTCACCTACACATCCCCCATAACAGTGTCATCTACACATCCCCCCATAACAGTGTCATCTACACATCCCCCCATAACAGTGTCATCTACACATCCTCCATAACAGTGTCACCTACACATCCCCCCATAACAGTGTCACCTACACCTCCCCCCCATAACAGTGTCACCTACACATCCCCCCCCATAACAGTGTCACCTACACATCCCCCCATAACAGTGTCACCTACACATCCCCCCATAACAGTGTCATCTACACATCCCCCCATAACAGTGTCATCTACACATCCCCCATAACAGTGTCATCTACACATCCCCCCCATAACAGTGTCATCTACACATCCCCCCATAACAGTGTCACCTACACATCCCCCATAACAGTGTCACCTACACATCCCCCATAACAGTGTCATCTACACATCCCCCATAACAGTGTCATCTACACATCCCCCATAACAGTGTCATCTACACATCCCCCATAACAGTGTCATCTACACATCCCCCATAACAGTGTCATCTACACATCCCCCATAACAGTGTCACCTACACATCCCCCCATAACAGTGTCACCTACACATCCCCCCATAACAGTGTCACCTACACATCCCCCATAACAGTGTCATCTACACATCCCCCATAACAGTGTCATCTACACATCCCCCATACCAGTGTCACCTACACATCCCCCCATAACAGTGTCACCTACACATCCCCCATAACAGTGTCATCTACACATCCCCCCATAACAGTGTCACCTACACATCCCCCATAACAGTGTCATCTACACATCCCCCCATAACAGTGTCATCTACACATCCCCCATAACAGTGGCATCAGGGATAACTGATATCTATTAGTAGTTACATTTGTACAATCAGACTTTGGAAGGCAGCGAGGCTTATTACACATCGCCGCCTTTCAGAGTCCATTATTTTACTGGAAGTAAAAGACCTGGATTTAGGAGTTTTTTTTTTTTAATTTAAACATTTTAATAGGATTTTCCAAACACAATAGAAAACAAAAACAGTGCATCAAACCAGGCACAAAACAAAGTAAAATAAAATAACAGGTCAAGGTATCGCAGGTGCACACATAAAAGAACGTTATTTAAAACTGAGATACGATGGGGGTTGGGGGATCAGCAGACGACTGGTGGGGGCAGATATCACACAGTATTCAAGGCATTAACTGGTTAAAGTTTATGGGCACCAGCAGAAGAATCTGTGCCAGAAGCTCCTCATAGAGTAGTGGGATCATTTTATCTACACAAGTTGTAACATTGCTACAAAAACATTGTGTTGTGAAACCTGACAGCCATAAGTTTCGTTTGTGTAGAAGTAGAAACCTCCTGATGGCAGCGAGAAGATTCATACAGGACCGGCCCCCGATGATAACATTACTGGATGTCAGTGGAAGCGGCAGCACAATGTAATGTTATGTCACTTAGATTAATTTTGTTTTATATTCTTTAAATTTTTTCATAAAAATAATAAAGTACAAAACATTCACTGTTATAAAGTGATAGATAACTTTATACCCATCATCATGATAGATCCAGGCACCGGGACTGTGATAATCTTATTATATGTGTTATCCATGGCTTCCTTCCTTCTAAAATCAAAATTTAAAAATGATCCTAATGAGCCAGAAGGGCTTCTGGGCAGGTTAACAGAACAGATTCACAGACTGTTACACTGTCTCTACCCTCCCCCTGCTCCGTCAACACTTCCCCCCCCCTCAGTGTGAGATTAAGTCAGGCAGAGGGAGGAGGAAGCATACTAACAGCCTGTGAAGCTACAGCATGGAGGGGCTCTGGTAACACCTCCAGGAGCCAAATTAGCATAACTTTTAAAGTTGATTTTGGAAGGAAGGAGGCCATGAATAACAAGTATAAGAAGATTTACACACAGTGCCTGGATCTATGAGTAAGTGCCCTGGTTTATCAGGATGGATTTTTGATAGCAAATTTCCTTTAAAGTACTCTCTTATTATAGTTTTTCCTTTTACAAGAAGTAACTTTATTTTCTGTCGACATGGGGAAATGTGGTGTTTCTTTCTTTGAAGATTTAGTCTTTTGCGTTTTTTTCCTCAAAATTGCTGTTTTTAGGGTAAATATAACAAACAACATGAAGGGTTTTTTTTTTCTAGTAAAATCCCTGTTGCATTAGCAAATGGACAGACTAAGGCCGGCGGCACACGTGGCGTTTTGAACCCGTGTTTGGGCCGTCTTTAAGCAGTCCGTTAAAAACCGCATGCTTTTTTTAACGGACTGCTTAAAAACGTTCCAAAAACGTGTTCAAGACGCTACGTGTGCCGCCGGCCTAAGAGAAGATCTTGGTAAAATTCTATCGGTCTACACAACGTTCAATCTACAATCCAGGATATTTTCAGACTCAACACCCTCAGTAATAGGTGTTCTTAAAGGGGTGTTCCCACTTAAGCAAATTAATGTTATTGTTTGTGTTATCCAACATTACACAATTTTCCAATAGACTTTCTTTATACTCACCCCCGATCCTCGGTGCGGCTCGTGATCCCCGGCGGCGGCTCCCGCCGCATCATAGTGTGCGTCTGCCGGCAGGTCGCATGGATGCAACTCTGCCAGCTAGAGAAGAAAGAAGACAGCAGAAAGAAGAGAGAAAATGAGCCGCCAGGAACCGACCAAAGGATCCGGACACCGGAGGGTGAGTATTACATTTTTTATTTTTTAATTGACTCGTGTATAAGCCGAGTTGAGGTTTTTCAGCACATTTTTTGTGCTGAAAATCTCGGCTTATATTTGTAATCATTTTGTCAGAACCTGTCCAGCAAATGCACAACCAGACACGGCTTTACTGTAGTTGTCAGACTAGGGACCTGCAACGGCCCACGGACTACAGCCACAGCAAATAAACGACCTGATAAGTGTGAAGCCATATCTGCAACCTGCTAGTAGACCGTGTCAGCCCGTGCAAGGGGAAGAGGAGAGAACTTGCTTTATCCTGACAGCTGGATCAGACAGGTAAAGATAAAGGAAGAGTCAGTCCAAAGTCATAACAACAAGTAGGAACCAAAAATAGGAAATACAAAGAAAATAGAGAATGGTTCAAAGTCACAACAAGCAAACACTATAATAGAACAGAACGCTGCAGTGACAGACACACACTGCACAGGCTCTGACGGGGAGTCTGGGAACAGAGATGGTATATAGGAGACAAACACTGAAAACTAACCACAAGGTTCCCCTCACCTACCTCAGACCATCGCCACCCACAGGGATGTTCTTCTGTGCAGCAAAAGAAGTGATGTGACTATTAGGCTGGAAAGTTATGCTGCTCGGTTACAGTCATAACAGGAAGTTGTTACGTTCTTCCTTATATTTATCACAGTGCAGACTATTTTGGGATAGAAACTTTGTTTGTGCCTCAAGGTCACTATATTTCCAAAAAATTTGTAACATTTTAGAACATCCAAAGAGTATCCAGGGGGGGGGGGGGGTTATGGCTTTTTTTCAATTGCATTTATTAAAGAATAAACGGCACATAATTTAAGAGCCTGATGGATATAAGTATGGGCAGCACAGAAATGGGAGGAAATCACTACAAGAAACATTGCCATAGTCTCCCCATTTGCCCTAGACCAGTGGTGGCGAACCTTTTGGAAACAAAGTGCCCAAGCTACAACAAAAACACACATATATGTCGCAAAGTGCCAACATGACAAAGCAGTAACTTATTGATCCCTGCCGTGTCACAGGTTTTAATCGTATTGGTGTCCTGAGTTCATCAATACAATAGAAAGATGGAGAAAATTGTATTGTAGATTTTCTCCAGGGTCCCCTGAAGAGGAAGAATCAGGGGAGCCAGAGCGGGAGCTCCAATGACAATCCATCTCTATCCACACCTTCTCGCTCCTCCTGTAGTTCTGGCAGCCAAGGATGTTGCTTTAAAATAGCACCGGGCATGGCACTTTCTGGTCTATATTGGACCACAGAAGAAAGTCTTGAGTCCTATCTGGCAAACTGTGTTGGGTTGAAGGCCTGGGTGCCCATGGAGAGGGCTCTGAGTGCCACCTCTGGCACCCGTGCCATAGGTTCGCCACCACTGCCCTAGACTATACATATCAAAATGACCGAAGCAAAATAGGGAATTCATTCATAATGTTCATTTTGATTTCATTTGAAAATTAAAAACAATATACAGACAGTCCCCGGGTTACGTAGAAGATAGGGTTCAGAGGTTTGTTCTTAAGTTGAATTTGTATGCAAGTCTAAACTAATTGTAGATCCAGACAAAAATTTTTTTTGCCCCAGTGACAATTTGACTTTAAACATATTTTGCTGCAATGGAACCAAGGATTATCAATAAAGCTTCATTACAGACACTTTACAGCTGATTATTACAATCTGGGACTATAGTAACATCCAGAGACTTCACCAGAGGTCAGAGGGGTCTGTCTGTAACTATGGGTTGTCTGTAAGTCGGGTGTTTTTTCACTCACTTAATTCCAAATAACTAAAAATGAAAAAAAAAAAAGAAATCTATAAAATTTTATTACATTTTAACTAGCCCTAGGTGTTTTTAAGGCAGCACACACACAAAACAAAAATTATGATCCTTAAACCGCCACATGCTAAAATTCGCTAAAAATGCCCCAGTCATTAAAGCCTTTTCAGGCCGCGTCAATAAGGGTATAACTTAAAAAAGAAAAAAAAATAATAAATACATTTGAAGATTATTTGCTAGCAACCATCTGTTTTTTCATGGATGACACTTGTATATACTACTGCACATATGGTCAGTGAAAACAGACATGTACATTGCACTAGTGCAGTTGTGTGCCGTCTGCCCTGGGTGTGAGCCCAGGACCCACGATCTGTCCCGGCACAGGGTTCCACCCGTGAGCCCTCTCCATACGTTGTACATGTACAGTGCTCGCTGTTAAAAAGGTTAAAGGGGGTCGTAAGAAATAATTTTAACTTTAAATGCCCCTGTGGTCCAACCAATAACATGAAAAAAAAAACTTACCTAAAAATCTGAGAACATGTTTTCTCCTCCTTGAAGGTGTTAATTTTAGGCCTAAATAACTTCATTGCCAAAATTTTACAAATTCATTTAATTCATGTAAAATGCTTAGAGGATTAACAAGAATAACAAAGGCTGTTTTGATAAATAGTTTAATGGGTTGAGTTTTAACCCTTTCTCATATGTCCTCACGGGGTGAGGACCTCTATAGCTAAGGACATATGAGATATGTACTGGATCAGAGGCTGCTATGTGGGGGTCTGGGCCTGGCCTCAGCGCCAGAAACAAACAAGAGTCTACAAAAAAAAAAAATAAAAAAATAAACAATGAACAATGTAGTAATTGCTGTAAGTTTTATTACATTAATGATTTACCAATATAATGAAAAACTAATTTTACCAATCTTCGTTGTTTACAGAAAAACCCTTTTTTCCAAGATCATAAAATTAATGTATTTCACTCAGAGTTATATAGTTAAAATGAATTAAACATTTTTTAACATTGTTGTGAGAGGCAAGCCACAAATAGTGAAACTCCTTTGATGAATAACATACTAAACATAGGATTGGGAAAAAAAAATGTTCAAAATGAAAATAGGACACATATACAGGCAGTCCCCGGGTTACATACAAGATAGGGACTGTAGGTTTGTTCTTAAGTTGAATTTGTATGTAAGTCGAAACTGTATATTTTATCATTGTAGTTCCCGACAATTTTTTTTTTTTGCCCCAGTGACAATTGGAGTTTCAAATTTTTTTGCTGTAATAGGACCAAGAATTATCAATAAAGCTTCATTGCAGACAATTTTAAGCTGATTATTGCAATCTGGGACTATTTTAAAGCATCCAGAGAGCTTCACCAGAGGTCACAGTGGGCAGAGGGGTCCGTCTGTAACTATGGGTTGTCTGTAAGTCGGGTGTCCTTAAGTAGGGGACCGCCTGTAGTCCAATATTCCATCGAGATATTACAGGCCTCAAAGTAACATCCGTTATCACACATGGCAATATATTTACGATATGAGGTTAAAGGCAACCTGTAACCACAAAACTCTACAATAACCCATAGAGAGGACCTTACAGGTGACTAATCGTGGTGTAATTGTGCCAGTGAGGGTCGTCTTTAATTCCCAATCATTATCTCAGATCCAGTCGAGGTGGCAGGAGAGCTCTTGGAACCAGCCATTTCCACCACCTCCACTTGTCCCTTGTCAAAGCCCCCAACTAGCACATGCGTGGGGCGTCTAACATGTTTGTGCAGGGCGCCTGATTCTAGCTGGCCCAATCTACATCAGTAACAGTCAGCAGTGCCGGCTAGTTCTCTCTCCCAAATGCTGTGCTCATAATACTTGCACATACGTGGTGCATTGCTGCATCTGCAACATGTCTGGTGCACTGC
Source organism: Engystomops pustulosus (assembly GCF_040894005.1). Taxonomy (NCBI): domain Eukaryota; kingdom Metazoa; phylum Chordata; class Amphibia; order Anura; family Leptodactylidae; genus Engystomops; species Engystomops pustulosus. Next base: position 198,288,751 of record NC_092415.1, on the reverse strand, counting down.
ACATGTGCTACATTTTTCAAATGACGAGCAGGGGTTGTGACAAGGGGTGTATTTCACCAGCTATAGCCGCTAAGAGGAGGCGGGGGAGTCTGTCCCACCTCCTTGACCAGAGATTATAATGATGGAGTATAAAAATGTTTTTTTATGCCGAAGCACCAATGCAGAGGACCCACACAGGTATCATTACACCACAATTAGAGTCCCCTGTAAGGTACTGTTTATTTTAGGGTTTAGTGGTGACAGCTTCCCTTTGAGCAGAATTTATGTTTTTTTTATTTAAAACTTACTTTTTTTTAAGTTTCTCAACACAGTTGGAAAGGTACATGTACATTGTTATAAAATCACAATGTTTAATTGTTCAACAAAAATAAGTGCATGTAAAATAAGGGTTAGGCTACATTCACACAGCCGCATGGGGGACGTATATACGGCCATCGTATTTACGTCCCCCATAGACGGCAATGGTCGCACGACGCCGTATGGGAGTGGCACAGTTTCGTAGCTGGGAGAAAGATAGGACATGTCCTATATTTCCCCAGAATATGGCGTCGTGCTCCATATATCACTATGGAGAGGGGCGGGGGTGATCAGCGCTCACCCCCTCCTCCTCTCCCCCGGGCGCTGACGTGTGCTCACCGTGCTACGGTGTGGCCAGAACTTCAATGTAGCCTTAAAAAGTATAATAACAGTATTTTTAGAATCAAATAGAAAGAAGAAGTGCAAAAATGTAAACTGATGCCCAATATCAACAAATAGCAAATATGACACAAGTTATTAGTTGACAACATATATACAGTATATCATGTAACTGCATATTTTTTTTAACTCTGTCCAAGTTCCACAGCATTTGTAACCAAGTTTTAGGTGCCTTTCCTGCACTCCAGTAAATGTTCAATTTAATAAATTCTTCTGGACTACATTTATTATCTCATTTAGAGATGGTATATTTGTAGAATTCCTGACTACAAACACACGAAAAAAAATAACCCTTATAATTCCTTTTAAACTAAGGAAACACAATGTTGGTATACAAATGGTATATGGAACACGTCTACTATAGAAGCCAATACTGTACTCTGAAATGTACTTATCACCAAGAAACAGCCTGGACGTTCTTATAAAGATGGTACCATAAAGATTAACCAAAATATATCCACAAAGATGAAACCATTGTTGGAGTTGCAACATAGGTTACATTGGAGATTAATGTAAAACAAAAAATGCAAGTACTTGTGCTTTCTGATTGAAATAAATTTGCAGCGATTTGACTCCTTAATTGGAGTCCATCGGTTGTAGCACTTGTGCTTTCTTCGCCTTGATAATCAATGTGATCTCTTAGATCATCTGCAATCTCCAAACTCAGGTGATGCTGCATGGCAAGATTATGCAACACTGAACAAGCAAGTACAGTCTTGTATACAAATTCAGGATGAAACTGAAATGCTCTCTCTGGTTGGTCGAGACAACGGAAGCGACTTTTGAGGACCCCGAAAAGCCTTTCTACTACAGATCTGGTCTCACAATGGGCAACGTTAAAGTTCTCTTCTGATCTGTTGCATGGGCTTATGTAGGGCGTAAGGAGCCATTTCTTTAAATTATATCCATAATCACCTTTAAAAAAACAAAAACAAAATATAAAATAATTAAATTACTTAGGTTTTTTTTGTGGATTAACTTTTTGATAAGTATTGGCTCCAAGGGGTTATGAACATAAAGGTACACATTTATCATAACTAGTGCAGTCTGTACTATGTGCAGTTGCCTGTGTAGTATGCAGGGAGTGCCAGATTTTTCAAAACTGGCACACGTTCTTCATGAATCTAGCGTCCCCTGCGCTCCTTGGGAAGTGGGCACCATTATTTTGGGTGCACTTTGTTCATGCTTCAGAATTGGGGCGCATGTCAGAAATAAATGTGGCGCAAATTCCGACTAAGCAGTAACAGCCCCTTTGGGTGCACATTTTTTTCTGTCTTGTTGGACACAGAGCAGCCGCGACACAAAACTGGCGCACTCATTTTATAAATACATGTACAAGCAGTTTGCACGTTCTTTTCAATGCAAAGTCAGACGGAAAACTGGCACAAAAGTGTTAATAAAATATTGAGTGCAATTGATGACAAATCCATATTAACAATAGAAGAACTATTCATTGTGGATACACATTCTCAATATGGATTCTAGAGCTGCCAAATAAAAAGTGACCGATCACTACTTTAGGTTGATCTCGGGGGTAGAAATCAACTTGTGCCAAGCTTAGGTTGAGATCCAATCTCAGGCATCGGCTGCATTGCAGCTTTATACGCATCTAAAACTAAACAAATGCGACTGGTTTCTTATGTACGCCGAGTGGCTGGTTGATCATTCATTTAGCAATAAGTTAATTTAATGTAATCTTACCTAAGAGAATGCAATCTCCATAATCGCCTCTTTCAAAATTTTTACCCAGGCCGCTATTTTCTAATATATACTGGTCGTGTGTACTTCCGGGAAATCTGGCCACAACATTTATGATATTTAACCACGGGCCACATGTCATTTGGACATTTATGGAAGTAAACATTTTACGATTTTTAAAATGATGGTCCCAATAGTTTATTCCTGGAATCACTGCCACATGAGTGCAATCTATAATGCCTATAATATTGGGTATCCCCGCTACGTGGAAGAAAGCCTCTTTGTATCGGTTTTGTTCCTCTGCGTCACAAGGAAATTTAATGTAATCGCAGCAGATTGACACAATGGAGTCGATCACTTGCTTTCTAAACCGTGAAAACGTAGGCTGGGTGAAACCAAATCTTGCAGCTACAGAGTGCTGAAGTTCTCCAGTTCTCAGATAATGAAGCACAGAAACCAATTTCAGTATTCCAGGTATTGACCGTTTTGTACTCGATTCAATCTTGCTTTCTATTTTGGAGTAAAGTTCAAGAGTTGCTGCTTTGCTTAGCCCACAGCATTGGACATATTCTGTGTCGTCAAAAGTGGAAAACTCTGTTCTAATTCTAAATTTTCTATCGCGTTTCATTCGTTGTCTCGTCTGTCTACATTGTTGTTCTTTGTTTTTGTTGTTATTACTCATCATGAACAGTAACGGTATAATGATATCCATGGAATACACTTTAACCTCCTTGCTTGTGAAAATCTATATAAAGATGAAAACAGAGTTAAAGAGTTAAAGACACAAAGACAATAGTCTTAAATATACTCAGGATAACAAAATAACACAGTCTCTAATTCATTGTTATTAGCAAAAAAACACAGCATTTCACAGATATAATTACACCTTGTTGCAGAGTCCTGGTGTATACAATTTTGGCTGCCCCTGGATACGGCCGCAAATCATCTGACTATGGCAAGATTCTTTTCGTGAATGGCTTTTCTGCCTCCTGGCCCTCCTCCCTGCATTTCCAGACCATCTCAGGCACAGGCACTTCCTGCCGGCAAGCAGCAGTGTGCAGAGATTTACTCTGCAAGCTACAGATTTGGGAGGGAGGCATATAGCAGAGCTGACTGTGTGTGTTATAATATATATATTCATCTCATGAATCTCATCTCTGACGTGTCTCACCTCTCTCTTTCTATGTGTCAGATACTAGTGAATGTTTAGAAGCTAAATTAAAGTGTAAATAAACCCTGGACCCTGATAATCTAAGCACATTGGCAGCACACAGCGTTTTGACTGTGTTTTCATTGCATTTTGAAACAAATTACAACGGCTGAGGAGAGGTGATTTGCTTTATTACATTACTGTTAACATTTGCGTGTACGTTTTGTCAATACATGTTGACATGTTTACACTGCATTTTGTATTTGGAAATGTTAACATTATAACGTAACGTAATATAATTAGCCAAATTACCTCTCCTGAGGGTGGTGTCACACGTGGCGTTTTGAATCAGTTTTTAGTCATGCGTTTTCAGTCTGTTAAAAAACGCATGCGTTTTTCTCAGTTTTTCACAAATATCTTAATTAAAACCAGACAAAAACAGATACGTTTTCAAAAACGGAAAACGCATGCTTAAAAATGGACTAAAAACGGGTTCAAAACGCCACGTGTGACACCACCCTCAGCTGTTGTAATATGTTTCAAAACGCAACATTTTACCTGAGGGTGCGGTTACACATTGCATTTTCATTGCGTTTTGAAACGCATTACAACAGCTGAGGAGAGGTGATTTGCCTAATTACAATACAGTTAACATTTGGGTTTACAAAATGAACTGTAAACAAGAAGTTAATGTATGTGTTAACATCACGTTTACGATGCGTTTTGTAAACACAAATCTTAACAGTAATGTAATTAGGCAAAGCACCTCTCCTCAGCTGTTGTAATGCGTTTCAAACCGCAATGAAAACGCAACAGTGCTTTCTTAGGGTGTGTTCACATGTTCGGTTTTTAGATGCAGATGTCCAAAGCAGGATTGGAGAGAAATAAAAAAGGAGGAGCATCTGAACACACCCTTAACAGTAATATAATTAGGCAAATCACCTTTCCACAGCTGTTGTATATACGTTTCAAACGCAACCACAACGCAACGTGTGAACGCGCCCTCAGGGTGAAGACACATGTGGCGTTTTTAGGCCGTTTTTAGTTAATGCCTTTTTAGATCGTTAAAAACGCATGTGTTAAAAAACGCATCCGTTTTTTATGAGTTTTTATGATCTGAAAATTAAAAACGTCCCAAAAACGTCATGTGTGGCATCACGCTGGCGCCACACGTAGCGCTTTGTCTGCGCTTGCAAACGCACACAAAGTTTCTATGGAAACGCCTGCGATCGGGAACGAGCCGCCGGTGTTTTGCGGCTACAGACAAAGCGCTACGTGTGGCGCCAGCCTAAAGACTTTGGAATGTGTCAAAAACGCATCATTAAACGCAACGCATTGTGTGAATACGCCCTCAGACACAGTTTTCGATCCTCAAAGGCCGGTGACACACCTGGGGTTTTTGCATCCTTGAAAAACGCATCATATTTGCATATTAGCTTTTTCAATGGGTTTTTGTTTAAAGTGTATTAACTTGGCGTTTTCTCCCCTTCGTTTTTTTTTGTCTGTGTTTTTTGAGGTGTGTTTTCATTGCGTTTTAAAATACGCATGCGTTCGTGGTCTGCGTTTTGAAAGGCATGTGATTACAAGCACAAACAGCAGGGAACACCGCTGCACGTAATTAGGGTGGTGGCACACGTGGCGTTTTGAAACCGTTTTGGTATGTTTTTAAGCAGTCTGTTAAAAACTGCACGCGTTAAAAAACGTATGCGTTTTTTTAACGGATTGCTTAAAAACGGACCAAAAACGCCACGTGTGTCTTCACCCTTACCGCACATCAAACATTGCGTTTTTAAAAAGGAGCAGAAACATGACAACGACGCCATGCATCTCCAAGTGCAATGCAACAGCTGAATAGATAGATGCCGTATAGCTGTGGTACTAGAAAATGGCTGCCTCAATATAATGGCTGTGTCCTGGTGTATACATACTTACTGGTGACTACTCACTACTTTCCTGTCAGATAAAGCTTTTCTGTCACCCAAATTCCTGTCAGATAAAGCTTTCTGGAGCTTCTTTCTGTCTCCTCAATTCAAAAGCCCGCCAAATCTGGATCAATCTGCCCGGAGACAGAGCTCGATGCTGATTGGTTCATCAGTCACCTTCCTTTCAGAGCCCCCTTGGGATTCTGGGGGATGTAGTTTATTGACAAAAACCAGGAGTGGATTAATAGTATGGGTATGAACATGTCATTGGGAGGTGCGACTTCTCCGTTTTTTTCATTCCACTCCTGGTTTGGACGCCAAACACTGCATCTGAAAAACTGAATGTTTGAATGCGGCCCAAAGGTGAAGACACACGTGGCGTTTTTTGTCCATTTTTCAGCATGCGTTTTCAGTCCGTTCAAAAACGCATCCATTTTTGACCGTTTTTCCTGATTATCTTAATAAATAAACTGGTTCTAAGCAGCCAAACGCATGGTAAACGGCCAAAAAAGGATGCATTTTAAAACGGACTGAAAACGCACGCTGTAAACTGACCAAAAACGTCACGTGTGGCGTCACCCTTAAACGCATCCAGAACCCAAGTGGGAGGAGGTTTGGCCAAACCGCCTCAAACTTGCGTAAAAACGCAACAACAAAGCCACATGGAAATCCGCCTTGAGGGCGTGGCCACATGGTGCATTTTATTGTGCTCTTGGTCTGTTTTTGGTGCGTTTACATTTTCACAGCTGCTAACACTTCCATAAATGAGGAAAAACTGATTCAGGGCGCTGTCAGGGCGCATTCACACCATGCGTAGTGTTGCGTTTTTTATTGTGTTTTTGACGCATTCCAAAGGCTTCAGCTTCACATGCTGAGGTCACATTGCGTTTTAGGGTGGTGACACACATGGCGTTTTAGGCCGGTTTTAGTTTAGTTCAGCTCGTAAAAAAAATGCATGCGGTTTTGAAAAATGCATGCGCTTTTTGAAAACGCATGCGCTTTTGACAGGTTTGACCAATTATGTTAATTCAAACTGGTCAAAAACGCATGTGCTTTCAAAAACTGAAAACGCACTAACTAAAAACGGCCTAAAAACGCCATGTGTGTCACCACCCTTAGGGTGAAGACACACATGGCGTTTTTGGGCCGTTTTTACTTAGTGCGTTTTCAGATCGTTAAAAACGCATTGCGCAATTTCGGACAAACTAACAAAGGATGCGTTTTCAAAAAACGCATGCGTTTTTAAAAAAACGGATGCGTTTTTTAACGCATGCGTTTTTAACGATCTGAAAACGCACTTAGTAAAAACGGCCCAAAAACGGCCCAAAAACGCCATGTGTGTCTTCACCCTTTAGGCCGGCGCCACACAGGGCGCTTTGTCTGCGCTTGCAAACGCAAACACAGACAAAGTCGCGCCCACCAGGGCGGACCTCGGCCCGATCGCATCGGCGTTTCTATGGAAACGCCTGCGATCGGGAACGAGCCGCCGGTGTTTCGCGTTTGCAAGCGCAGACAAAGCGCCCTGTGTGGCGCCGGCCTTAGCAGATGCAGTGGAAACGCAAAGTAACCTTAGCATGTGACCAAGGCTGAAGCCTTTGGAATGTATCAAAAACCGCAAAGCAATGCATCATGTGAATGCGCCCTCACACTTTGCGTCTTGGTTGCGTTTTCAAGAGCATTACTGCAGCTGAGGAGAGGTGATTTGCCTCATTACATTACTGTTAACATTTGCTTTTACAAAACGCATCATAAATGCAATGTTAACGCATGCCTTAACAATACGTTAACGTTTGTAGTTTGTTAATGCATTGTCAACGCATGTGTTAACATCGCATTTACACAGCGTTTTGTAAATGCTAATTTTAACAGTAATGTAAATAGGCAAATCACCTCTCAACTGTTGTAATGTGTTTCAAAACGCAATGAAAATGCAACCAAAACGCAAAACGTGACAGACAGCGCCCTCAAACCAGTCAAACACATGGTAAGTGTGCGGTCACACGTTGCGTTTTCAAACACATTAAACAGCTGAGAAGACATGATTTGCCTAATTACATTACTCTTAAGGCCACGGTCACACGTTCCGCTAGCGTTGCGTTCATAGCGCAACGCTAATGCACAGGGGGCGGGTCTCGGCCCGATCGCATATGCAATCGGGCCGAGGCCCGCCCCCTGTGCGCTAGCGTTGTGTTATGAACGAAACGCTAGCGGAACTTGTGACAGCAGCCTAACATTTGCTTTTAAAAAAACGAAATGTAAACACAATGTTAACACATGCATTAACATCATGTGTTAATCGTTAACATCGCGTTTACTATGCGTTTTGTAAGCGCAAATGTTAACAGTAATGTAATTAGGCAAATCACCTCTCCTCAGTTGTTGGAATGTGTTTCAAAACGCAATGAAAACGCAACCAAAACGCTTAGGCCGCGGTCACACGTACCGCTAAGCGTCCATTCATAACGCGACGCTAGCGCACAGGGGGAGGTCCTCGGCCCGAACGCACATGCGTTTCCAGAGAAACGCATGCGATCGGCTTAACAATCGCATGCGTTTCCCTGGAAACGCATGTGCGTTCGGGCCGAGGACCTCCCCCTGTGCGCTAGCGTCGCGTTATGACGGACGCTTAGCGGTACATGTGACCGCGGCCTTAAAAGTGGAAAATGCTTAAAATATGCGGCATGTCAGTCAAAATCCAGTCAGAAAGTCTTACAGAGGATTTTGGCGGGAAAATGTTATGAGACATAGAACTGCTCACTGGTCTTAGTTTGTAAGTACAAGAACAGCACCAGTGACATCTACAGGCCAAAACTGAGTACTGCAACACAAACACATGACTGGGAGTCCACTTGGCAAGGTGAGCAATGCTCCTCTCACTGCCATGGGACTATAGGAAGCAGCTTTCCAGGAAGTCCAAAAGAATTTAACCGGATAAAGACTGGGCCCTTTTTTGTTTTTTCTTTTCTATTTTTCACTCCCCACCTTCAAAAATCCATAACTTTTTTATTTTTACACGTAAAGAGCTCTGTTATGGCTTTTTTCTGCGTAACAAATTGCACTTCATAGTGATGATATTTATCATTCCATGCCGTGTACTGGAAAGCGGGAAAAAAATTCCAAATGCAGTGAAAATGGTGAAAAAACGCATTTGCACCGTTTTCTTGTGGGCTTGGATTTTACGGCTTTCACTGTGCGCCACAAAGGACATGTCTACTTTATCATTTGGGTCGGTGCGATCACGGGGATAGCAAATTTGGATAGGTTTTATAATGTTTTCATACATTTCACAATTTTTTTTTAAATTTTGCCATCTTCTGACGCTAATAACTTTTTTATACTGTGGGTGGTGTCATTTTGTGCGACTTTTGATGACGTTTTCAATGCTATCATTTTTAGGACTTTACGAGCGTTTGGTCACTTTTTATTGAATTTTTAATATTTTTCAAAATGGCAAAAAGTGACTTTGGGCGCTATTTTCCGTTACAGCGTTAAACGCAGTGAAAAAACGTTATTATATTTTGATAGATCGGGCATTTTCGGACGCGGCGATACCTGATGTGTTTATGATTTTTGCTGTTTATATTTATATCAGTTCTAGGGAAAGGGGGGTGATTAGAATTTTTAGGTTTTTTTATTATAATTTTTTTTTTCTAACGTTATTTATTTTTACTTTCTCAATTTTTCAGACCCCCTGGGGTACTTTAACCCTAGGTTGTCTGATTGCTCCTATCATATACTGCCATACTACAGTATGGCAGTATATGGGGATTTTCCACCTCATTCGTTAAAATGTGCAAATCGGTAATGATCGGTCGCCATGACATGTACCACTCGTCACAATGTGTCATGGACTTCTGATGAGGTCCTTGTCGTACATTTTTTTGCAGGGTGTGATTACATTTTTACTTGTACTATTTTGGGGGCTGTACAACCTTATGATTTTTTTTCCAATTTTTTTTATGCATTTTGTAAAAATGGCAACAAAGTGGCGACTCGGACACTCGGCAGCGATTTTCCACTACAAGGTTCCACCGCCGGGAATAATCTTTTTTATTTTGATCTGACCTTTTAGGACACAGCAATACCTACCATGTTTATGGTTTTACTTGTTTATATTTTTGTTTATATTATATGCTTGTGACACTGTTGGGTGTGATGGTGTGGGGGGGGCTCTGCTGGTGACACTGTTGGGTGTGATGGTGTGGGGGGGGGCTCTGCTGGTGACACTGTTGGGTGTGATGGTGTGTGGGGTGCTCTGCTTGTGACACTGTTGGGTGTGATGGTGTGTGGGGGGGCTCTGCTGGTGACACTGCTGGGTGTGATGGTGTGGGGGGCTTTCTTGATGACACTGTTAGGGATTATACTGAACCAGCCTGGTTACCACAGCATCTTGCAGCGGCTGTTATTCCATCCGGTTTGCATTTAGTTGGATTATCATTTATTTTTCAACAGGACAATGACCCCAAATACACCTCCAGGCTGTGTAAGGGCTATGTGACCAAGAGTGGTGGGGGCTACGCCAGATGACTCGGCCTCCGCAGTCACCATACCTGAACCCAATCCAGATGGATATCTCTGTAAGGAGATAAGTCTATCCAGTGACTGTCTGTAACGAGATGAGACAATGCATGGACTGTCTGTAAGGAGATGAGACTGTCCAGAGACTGTCTGTGAGGATATGAGACTATCCAGTGACTGTCTGTAAGGAGATGAGACTATCCAGTGACTGTCTGTAAGGAGATGACACTATCCAGTGACAGTCTGTAAGGAGATGAGACTATCCAGTGACTGTCTGTGAGGAGATGAGACTGTCCAGTGACTGTCTGTAAGGAGATGAGACTGTCCAGTGACTGTCTATAAGGAGATGAGACTGTCCAGTGACTGTCTGTGAGGAGATGAGACTGTCCAGAGACTGTCTGTAAGGAGATGAGACTATCCAGTGACTGTCTGTGAGGAGATGAGACTGTCCAGGGACTGTCTGTAAGGAGATGAGACTATCCAGTGACTGTTTGTGAGGAGATGCGACTGTCCAGGGACTGTCTGTAAGGAGATGAGACTATCCAGTGACTGTCTGTAAGGAGATGAGACTATCCAGTGACTGTCTGTAAGGAGATGAGACTATCCAGTGACTGTTTGTAAGGAGATGAGACTGTCCAGGGACTGTCTGTAAGGAGATGAGACTATCCAGTGACTGTTTGTGAGGAGATGCGACTGTCCAGGGACTGTCTGTAAGGAGATGAGACTATCCATGGACTGTCTGTAAGGAGATGAGACTATCCATGGACTGTCTGTAAGGAGATGAGACTATCCAGTGACTGTCTGTGAGGAGATGAGACTGTCCAGGGACTGTCTGTAAGGAGATGAGACTATCCAGTGACTGTTTGTGAGGAGATGCGACTGTCCAGGGACTGTCTGTAAGGAGATGAGACTGTCCAGTGACTGTCTGTAAGGAGATGAGACTATCCAGGGACTGTCTGTAAGGAGATGAGACTATCCAGGGACTGTCTGTAAGGAGATGAGACTATCCAGAGACCAGAGGTCGCGATAACGCCTCTACACGCGTCATAGACGCGTTTAGAGGCTGATTTACTCCCCCAAAAAATCACCAAGCGTATTAATACGCTTGGTGATTTTCCTGTGAGCTGCCGCTTCCAAGCGGTGACGCTGCCGGCTGCGATCCTGCAAGATATTCTCTGCAGGATCGCAGCGCTGAGTGGCTGGAGGCAGGACAGGGAGGGACTTCCAGCTCACCGTACGTGCCTCTCCCGCGGGGAGCCGAGCAAGTGGTGGGGGCGGAGCCGAGCGCGTGGTGGGGGCGGGGCCGAGCGAGTGGTGGGGGCGGAGCCGAGCGAGTGGTGGGGGCGGAGCCGAGCGATAGGTGAGAGATGGAGGAGCCGAGCGAGGGGTGGAGGAGTGATATCTGTTGCCGGGGCTGTGCTCCTGATCGGTGTGCGATCGTGCACACAGCCAGTAACAGGATCGTGCTGTCTATGTGACAGCCCGATCGTGTACTGTGACAGGGGACTGATAATAATCGGTCCCCTGTCACATAAGCCCCTGTATACAGTGAGAGGCTGCAGGGAAGGTGCTGTATGCATCCTCTCTGCATGTCTCTGTATACAGATCACTGATGACACTGATCCAATGGGCTCTTACCATTAGATCACTGTTATCTGTCATCTATATAAAAGAAAAGGAGGGAACACATATATTATGTGTTCCTCCCTAAATGTGCCCCTGTATAAAAAAAAAAAAAAAGAAAAGGGTTATGTTCCCAAACCGCAGAAACCGAATTAAATAAAATTTCAGCAGCATCAGCCCCGGACTGGTCTGGGGGCCGCCGTCAGCCATAGTCCGCTGGGTAGACAAGAAGGCTGCATTCACACAAACGTATGCCCGCCAGGCCGGAGCCAGGCAGTCGTACGTTCTGCACCATGGAGAGGAGGAGGAGGTGACCCCGACCCTCTCCATTGAAATGCATTGGGTACTGGCCGTAACACGGGGAAAGACATGTCATTTTCCCGTGTACTCAGCGGTATCACTCTGTGTGGCCATCTATTGGGGACATATGTACAGCCACAAGCTTGTGGTTTTACATACGTCCCCATATGGTAGTGTGAATGTAGCCTGAGGGCGCTGTACCACGTTGCGTTTGCAAACACAGACGCAGACAAAACCACGTCCACCGGGGCGGTCCACGGTGTATTGCATTAATTTAACGCAAAACACAGGCGGCTCGTACCCGATCGCAGGCGTTTCCATAGAAACGTCGATGCGATCGGACCGCGGACCGCCCCCGCGGGCGCGGTTTTGTCTGCGTTTGCAAACGCAACGTGGGACAGCGCCCTAAGGGTGAGGTTATTACATACGTTTTCAAACGCATAAGAACAGCTGAGAAGAGATTTGCCTAATTATATTGCTGTCCACATTGCGTTGATGCATGTGTTTTGTTAACACGATATTGACAGCAATGTAATTATGCAAATCTCTTCTCAGCTGTTCTTATGTGTTTGAAAACGCCATGTGTGAACACACCATAAAAATGTTGTGCACCACTCGTTTAATACATACTTGCTATTTGAGGGCGCATTCACACGATGCGTTGCGTTTTTGACGCATTCCAAAGGCTTCAACCTTGATCACATGTTAAAGTAACATTGCGTTTCCATTGCATTTGCTAAAACGCAATGTTACTTCAGCATGTGAAGCCTTTGGATGCGTCAAAAACGCATAAAAAACGTGTGCATGCTCCCTAAAGGGGTTTTCCTGAGAATTCAAATTAGACCCTATCCCGTGTATATGGCCTAACTTGAATTTGTGGGAAAACCCTTTTAAGCACAGAAAACAGGAGCTGTAACTTTTTCCTTGTATTAATAGATGTCTCTTAACACTATATATACGCCTGGGAGTTATACATTTATTAGTGAAAATTTCGTACTCCTCCTGGGTTAAAAATACTCCTCAAAAATTGTGAGAGGAGTATTATTACCCTTCTGGAAAAATGTTAGTGCGACCTCTGCCAGAGACTGTCTGTAAGGAGATGAGACTATCCAGGGACTGTCTATAAGGAGATGAGACTATCCAGTGACTGTCTGTAAGGAGATGAGACTATCCAGTGACTGTCTGTAAGGAGATGAGACTATCCAGGGACTGTCTATAAGGAGATGAGACTATCCAGTGACTGTCTGTAAGGAGATGAGACTATCCAGTGACTGTCTGTAAGGAGATGAGACTATCCAGTGACTGTCTGTAAGGAGATGAGACTATCCAGGGACTGTCTGTAAGGAGATAACACATGGGGGGTCATTTACTAAGGGCCCGATTCGCGGTTTCCCGACGTGTTACCCGAATATTTCCGATTTGCGCCGATTGTACCTGAATTGCCCCGGGATTTCGGCGCACGCGATCGGATTGTGGCGCATCGGCGCCGGCATGCGCGCGACGGAAATCGGGGGGCGTGGCCGAACGAAAACCTGACGTATTCGGAAAAACCGCCGCATTTAAGAACCGAAAATATGTCGCTCGGGACCCGCTTACCTTCACTCAGACGGCCTCGGTGAATTCCGGCGCGTTAAAATGCTTTTCAGCGCAGCAGCGCCACCTGGTGGACGGCGGAGGAACTACCTTATTAAATCCCGGCCGGACCCGAATCCAGTGCAGAGAACCCGCCGCTGGATCGCGACTGGACCGGGTAAGTAAATCTGCCCCATGGTTTTTTGATGTTTAAAGGGATTTTCAGGCATTTACATACAAAATCTCTAAGGAGTCTCCTGCACTTCTCATGTCAGTCCTAAGCTCCCCAGGGCTTCTGTCCACTTTGGACCAGAACTTATAAAATCATCTTCATTGTGCACATGACAGCTGTGCGATTCACTGGCCTCAATAGTCTTGTGTGACCGAGCAACAAGAGACCACTGAGACTAGTAATCAGCTCCAATGTGATGGGTACTGGACAAAGAACAAAAATGATACACTGTGTGGCACATTTACTTACCTGGTCCGCGGAGTTCACCGAAAGTGTGTGGTCCGTTGATAATGCCCTGTGCCGCGATTCACTAAGATCCTGCACCCAATATCCTGCATGTGTCGCTTCCCCGCTCAGGTCCTCCAGAGTTCACCTTTTTCTTCCTGGTGCATGTAAGTGCATTGTCTTGCGACACAATTTGAATTCTAAATCCAGCGCTCAGTCCAAATCAGTCGGATCGTCTGACAGCCTGCCCCACAATTTCTGTCGCATGGAAGCAGCGCAGCTTCGCCAAAAACCGATCGCGTGCGACACAATCCCAGCGCAGACACCTGTTAAATACCTGTCACAGCCGCGCAAATCCCAAAACCAGAGAACAGTTCGAACGAAAGTGCAATCCTCGACCCTTAGTAAATAAGCCCTCAGTCTCTGTTATCCAGCATCATATAGTTTTGGTGCAGTTTGCAGCGTATTCCACCAGATGGCGCACATCTACTGAAGAATATTGGGCAGCTATAACACCCCAATTATCAAGAAGGTCCTAACCTGATGTAACACTTTATACATACATATACACTTATAAGCAAGGCTTTTTCTCGTGCAGTGATTTCGGGTCTGGTAGGTTCCCTTTAACAAATATTTTGACTTTACTGAGTTACAGGAGATGTTTGTGCAGGGCAGTTTACATATAGAACATGTAAATAGGTAAATCACCTTATTGATATAGAAATTACAGTTTCCTTCATAGGTTTTGCAATAGGTGTATGTAACAAGATGCCTTGGGGATGGTTCTGTTACTCAGCCGGGATATAATTACCCTTCCTCTAATGATGTTAAGTCTGTGGAGTCGTCCTTCATCATCTGAATGGACCTTTATTCCAGAAACAAAATAGACCCGTTTGCTTGACCTGTGTATAGTCAGAGGATTCACTTTACGGCCCGTCAAAACACAACAAGTTTTTTTTCGTATACATAATGGGGGTCATTTACTAAGGGCCCGATTCGCGTTTTCCCGACGTGTTACCCGAATATTTCCGATTTGCACCGATTTTCCCTGTATTGCCCCGGGTTTTTGACGCACGCGATCAGATTGTGGCGCATCGGCGCTGGTATGCACGCAATGGAAATCGGGGGGTTTGGCCGGGTAAGTAAATCTGCCCCAATATGTAGGTAGAAGGATTGGATTCTGGGAATATAAGCTTTTTTTTTGGTAACAGGATATAAGATATTAAAAGTTAGAAAGATTGGATATGACAGTTAGGCTACATTCACACGATGTATGCCCGCCATACCATAGTACGGCGGGCATACATCGGCGCTGCTCACCCCCGCCCCTCTCCATAGGAAGATACAGCGACATGTCCTATCTTTCTACGGGCTACAGAGCGGTACGGTGTCGCACGTGTGCTGCACAGTACCGCTCCCGTACAGGGCCATGAGCCCACAGCGATGTATGGGGGACGTATATATTGGCCGTATATACGTCGGTCGTATATATGTTCCCCACACATGTGTGTGAATGTAGCCTTAAAGGGGTTTGTCTGACATTTAGAAAGTTCTCCTACTGCAAGGCCTACTACAGCCTTGTGTTATCCGGCCCATCCCACTACCCCTCTGCTGCGCTAGTCAGGAGATCAGCATAGGGTATAAGGTACTGGGATACTCACCTTTCCCTGCTCCCCCCAAAAGAAGCAGCAGTCAACTTATTCTTTACATGCAGTGGTGTAACTAGGAAAGGCAGGGCCCCATAGCTGATTTCTGAATGGGGCCCCACTTACCACTTAAAAATATACATACAGTATATACACTCCATATATACACACATACATACACTACCATATATAGCCATGCATCATATACATAGACATACAGCATATACATCACAAATACATACATATAGCATATTCACACCAAATACCCCAGATGTCGGGGCCCCCTGACACTGTGGGCCCCATAGCAGCTGCTATGGCTGCTACCCCTGTAGTTACTCCCCTGTTTACATGTGTGTGCTGTTCGAGATGGCGTGTGCCCCCTAAAGCCCCAGAGAAGTGACAACCTTTATAAGGTGTCTTTAATAGCCCCTCTTAAACTTAAAGATGTTTTCCAAAAATATCAAGACAACCCCAGAAAACCTTATATCTTGCTCCAGCGTTGCAGCGTCCAGCTGAGTCATATGTGTCAGCGTTCAAAGGACCCTGAAGAGATGCAACCAGGTCATAACATCGCTGTCTACAGTTGGGTGTCTGTTCCTTCTGGAATAGATCTACTGTCATTATGTCATCAGGCTTCCTGAAAGTCATGCTTGATGTCAAGGCAGCTACCTTACAAGGTAGCAAAAGAGGCGTGGTTTTCCATGTTCAATCCTGGAAGATGTAATTTGCATATTTCCCAAATTCCCTAGTGAAGCATCAAAAGGTATAAGTCTACACACACCTACAAGGCGGCCTTATTCTTGTTACCTCGTGATGGAGATTCGGAAAAAAAATTCTCCGACTTACGAGAAAGTAAAATTCCAGACCCCATAAAATAACGTAAAAGCTACGTGACCAGGTACATTTAAAAAAGACCAAATTCTTGATGATTCATTTCTCCAAAAGCATGGACACAAGATTGAAGACAACTACCTACACACAGGAATGGACCCAGGTTCAGAACGACTCTCTGGATTTGTAGATTGTCCTGGCGGTAATAGGATTATGTCCTCCGTCCTTGCACTTCTCCAAGTATGGGATGAATTATAAAGGCTCCTTATATATTCAAGGCAGTATCCTTCTTACAGATATGTGTTTACATTGGCAATATTGCACATTCTTCTACCCAAAATATCCATTACCACAACATATTCAATGCTCTATCTGCGCGTTATCCTAAAAAAATAACACATAACTGAGTGACTGTGAGAGAAGAATATAAAAGTTTTTGTGATTGGCAGTGAGATTTCTGATTACTCCACCCACACACAGTGATTGACAGTGAGAGTCCTGATTAACCCACCCATATACATCGATTGGTAGTGACAGTCTTGATTACTCCTCCCACACACTGTGATTGGCAGTGAGATTTCTGATTACTCCACCCACGCACAGTAATTGGTAGTGTGAGCTCTGATTACCCCACCCACCCACAGTAATTGGCAGAGAGAGCTCTTATTAATTCTCCAACACACAGTGATTAGTAGTGAGAGTTTTTATTGCCTCGCCCACACACAGTGATTGACAGTAGGAGTCCTGATTACTCCTCGCAAACACAGTGATTGGTAGTGAGAGCCCTGATTACCCCACCCACACACAGTGATTGGCAGTATGAGCCCTGATTACTCCTCCCACACACAGTGATTGACAGTGAGAGTCCTGATTATTCCACCCACACACAGTGATTCACAGTGACTGTCCTGATTACTCCACCCACACACGGTGATTGACAGTGGCAGTCCTGATTACTCCTCCCACACACAGTGATTAACAGTGAGAGTCCTGATTACTCCACCCACACACAGTGATTGCCGCTGAGAGTCCTGATTACTCCGCCCACACACACTGAGTGACAGTGAGAGTCCTGATTACTCCACCCACACACAGTGATTGATAGTGAGAGTCCTGATTACACCACCCACACACAGTGATTGATAGTGAGAGTCCTAATTACTCCTCCCACACCTAGTGATTGACGCAGAGAGTCGCTTAATACTCCTCCCACACCTAGTGATTGACAGGGAGAGTCCTGATTACTCCGCCCACACACAGTGATTGACAGGGAGAGTCCTGATTACTCCACCCACACACACTGAGTGACAGTGAGAGTCCTGATTTCTCCACCCACACACAGTGATTGACGCTGAGAGTCCCTTAATACTCCTCCCACACACAGTGATTGACAGTGAGAGTCCTGATTACTCCGCCCACACACAGTGATTGACGCTGAGAGTCCCTTAATACTCCTCCCACACCTAGTGATTGACAGGGAGAGTCCTGATTACTCCACCCACACACACTGAGTGACAGTGAGAGTCCTGATTGCTCTGCCCACACACACTGAGTGACAGTGAGAGTCCTGATTGCTCTGCCCACACACGGTGATTGGCAGTGAGAGTCTGGTTTGGTTTGTCTTTCTGGAAGAAAGCAGGAATAATCTTTGTGTCCTGCTTTAAGGACAACGTCAGACATGAATTTGGAGAGAGTTGAATTGCACCCCCTTCCCCCAGGCCGAGACTCATCTCATTTACACTACATCTCCCGGCAGGATAAACATATTAAGTGATTGTTTAGCGGCCTCATAAAGCTAATGCATTGCGAGGCAGGAGAAATGAAAGGACACATTCCTCCGTCCATCGCTCGCTGCTAACAAATATTTATCTGACACTGATTGGACAGCGGCTGGGAAAGAACAATGCTCTTTGAAGCCTCGAGCCGCGTTCACACATGATAAATGGCGCTGTCTAAACATTCGGATGCTTTCTCGTTATGGATGAAGGTGACGTGGCCCTATTCACGTGCATTTTCCATAACCTGCTCGCCCCTGAGCTTTTTCATTGTAGTTCGGAGTCCCAAATTCGCTCTGTTTAAAGCGGCAGAGCTCAAAAAAAGTTATTTGAGGACAAAAATAAATCAAAGCTGCCGAACAATGGCGCAATATTCCTTCCTAAGGCTCGTAGAGAAGAAAGGAAATAAACTGCATATACGGAAGTTATATAGGGATATTGATCGGAGATGGACCAATTCTTATCTGCTGAATCAGAGGTCTCTGATAGCGCCATTCTCTGTGTAGTGGCCAGATGAGAGCAGTGCAGCCCAAACTCAAGTGGAAAAGTCATCAAAATATATCACACTGGACATCAGGGTTTAAAGGGGTGTTCTAGTAATTGAAAATATTAGCAGCGGGAAGATCACTGGGCTCAGCAGCTCGTGCCAGTTGAGGTCAGTGATTTTGCTAAGCAATGATGTTAAAGGGATTGGTCACTTTTCAATAAATCTGTTGCATTAGACATTTCTCTGCATGTAGATGAGCTTCAGACTTTCCCTGTTCTCACCCTCTGCATATACACACAGCTTCCTCTCTCTCACTGCTCTAGTAGTGATGGGTTGTTCACAAACGAGCCGGCACAAAGAGCCGGCTCTTACGCTTGAACGACAGGAGTTGGTTCCCTGCAATGAAGCGATTACTCACTTAACCCAGCCCCTAACCGGCTCACCATGCCCCCTTTAATAAAATTGGGTTAAAAGTAGAGTGGAGTCGGGGACTGGCTGGTCTGAGGCTCCCTAATATACATTTAGTTCAGGAGCAACAAAAATCTGCTCTTCTTAGTGAGCGGAACCTAATGATCAAGCTCACCAAGAAGAGCCGGAATTCCTATTGTCCTCATGGTGTCCCCCACTGTTTATCTCATTTCACTGTCCATCCTTACTAGTGATGGGTTGTTTGCAGGCGAGCCGGCACAAAGAGCCGGCTTTTCCGCATGAACAACGGGACTTGGTCCCCTGCAATGAGCCGATAGCTCACATAACCCCGCCCCTAGCCGGCTCACCTTGCCCTCCTGAACCCGATAAAATCGGGTTAAAAGTGGAGTGGAGTCGGGGACTGGCTGGTCTGAGGCTCCCAAATATACATTTAATAGGGAGCCGTTCAGGAGCCACAAATGCCGGCTCTTCTTAGTGAGCAAAGCCTAATGATCCAGATCACCAAGAAGAGCCGGACTTCCTATGACTATGCTCTAGGCCGTCCTCATGGTGTCCCCCACTATGTCTCTCTTTTCACTGTCCATCCTTACTGACAGACAGAGTAAGGCTACATTCACACGATGTATGCCCGCTGTACCGTAGTACGGCAGGCATACATCGGCACTGGGTAGTAGGAAAACATGTCCCATCTTTTCCCGGGCTACGGAGCCGTACGGTGCCGTACAGGGCCGTGAGCCCATAGAAGTGTATGGGGGACGTATATCGGCCGTATATACGTTCCCCATACATGTGTGTGAATGTAGCCTTAGAAGGGAGGGAGAAGGATGAGGCATAACGCTCCTGATACAGCTCCTCCTATTCAGCGGAGATCAGACATGTAAACAGAGAAGCACGGAAGGTCTGCACATTGCAAAAATGTAAGTAGAAGGAAAGCTGAATCACTTGATGAACATTCAGGGATTATTATTAAAGCAGTAAAGGCACACGGGCAACTTATGTAAAAGAATGGCCAATCCCTTTAAAGAAGAATGTGTCATCGTCACTCCCATTCATCCTGGAACCAGACCCTGCATGTTTGAAATGGATCCTTTATCCGTTGGCTTGGGTTGTTTTTTTTCTTGTGTTTATAATAAGTGATCCCTACTAATCCTTAAAAGATTCTCAGAACAGCCCTTTAATACTTTCTGCCATGAACTGAGTGACTAAGGTTTGAGATGTTTGGACAGAATATCTTTGCCATAAGATTGTATCACCAGACCGGGCGAAAATCCTGGTTTCAGGAGAAAGTATTTTTGATAATTTACCCAACATGTCTATATGGAAAATTTGAAAATATTACAACATTTTTTTATTTCTTTAATATCTTTAAAGTGTCATTTTGGGTAAAAACATAAGTCATCTCCGTCTCCCAACAAAAATAGTTTTCTTAGGTCTAGCAATGCAGACATAAAGGGGCTCATTTACTAAGGGTCACCCGCTGCACTTTTGTCTGACTTTTCACCGTTTTCGTGGATTTGCGCAGCTTTGACAGGTATTTAACAGGGGATTGTGTCGCATGCAATTGGATTTCATGCAACACAAATTAGGGGGCCGGGCCGTTGGACAATCCGACTGATTCGGACAGAGCGCGGGATTTAACTTTCAAATTGTGTCGCAAGACAATGCACTTACATGCACCAGGAAGAAGAAGGTAAACTCTGGCGGACCTGAGCGGGGAAGTGACACATGCAGGATATCGGGCGCACGATCTTACCTACACCCAGCATCGGATGGTGAACTCCAGTGAACTCTGATGGATTTCAGCGCAGCAGCGACACCTGGTGGACATTGGGGCGCACTACCTTAGTGAATCGCCGGAAGACCCGAATCCTTGACGGAGAACCCGCCGCTGGATCGCGACAGGACCGGGTAAGTAAATCTGCCCCAATGTGCCCCATAGTTTCTTCTCTGCAGATTCTTCAGGTGTTTCATTAGTATAAAGAAGGACGCCCCCTGCTGCTTATAACTGCAAAACCATCCAATCAGAGAGAACAGGGTCCCAGGGCACAAAGTATTTTAGGAAGAAAGTTCCCCTTTGCATTTGAGGTGTTTCCTAAAGCGGTGGGTCTGTCTCCAGAGGCTTCCTCTATGGACTGTACACCTTTGGGTGGGGGGCTGTTTTTGTTCTTCAGGAAGTGAGGCGCAAAAAATTTGGGAAAAATAAGGGTCCTAAAACATCTGCATCTTAAAACGGTCGTCCACATTCAGCAAGTTGGTATTGTTTGTGCAATGAAAAGTTATACAATTTTTCAATAAACTTTCTGTATCAAGAAAGGATAGGATTTGTCCATAGTAAGGGAACCTGTCATCGGGTGATGGTTTCCTTTCAGTTCCATTACATCTACCATCAGAATCCATCCTGATAAACCAGGGACATTACTCATAGATCCAGGCACCGAGACTGTGGTATCTTCTTATATGTTTCCATGACCTTCTTCCTGTTATAATTATGCTAATGAGCCTGAAGGACTCTGGGGTACGTTATCACAGCCCCTCCATGCTGTAACTTCACAGGTTGTTACAATAAGCAGAGGAGATCTCCCCCCTGCACTTCCTGCTTATTGTAGTAGCCTATGAATATGCAGCGGCTCTGGTTCATCTCCAGGGGTGCATCCACTATGGCAGTGGTAAGGGCATCGAGTGCAGGACTAAGGGGCCATGACCAGGCCCAAAGATGGAGGAGGGCTTGTGGACAACAACAAACAGCCATAATTTCTGGTGCTATGTGTCAGACCCCATAACAGTGTCATCAACACATCCCCCATAACCTACACATCCCCTCATAACAGTGTCACCTACACATCCCCCATAACCTACACATCCCCTCATAACAGTGTCACCTACACATCCCCCATAACCGTGTCATCTACACATCCCCCATAACAGTGTCATCTACACATCCCCCATAACAGTGTCACCTACACATCCCCATAACAGTGTCACCTACACATTGCCTATAACAGTGTCACCTACACATCCCCCATAACAGTGTCACCTACACATCCCCCATAACAGTGTCACCTACACATCCCCCATAACAGTGTCATCTACACATCCCCCATAACAGTGTCACCTACACATCCCCCATAACAGTGTCATCTACACATCCCCCATAACAGTGTCATCTACACATCCCCCCATAACAGTGTCATCTACACATCCCCCCATAACAGTGTCATTTACACATCCCCCCCATAACAGTGTCACCTACAAATCCCCCATAACAGTGCCACCTACACATCCCCCATAACAGTGCCACCTACACATCCCCCATAACAGTGCCACCTACACATCCCCCCATAACAGTGTCATCTACACATCCCCCCATAACAGTGTCACCTACACATCCCCCCATAACAGTGCCACCTACACATCCCCCATAACAGTGCCACCTACACATCCCCCCATAACAGTGTCATCTACACCTCCCCCCATAACAGTGTCACCTACACATCCACCATAACAGTGTCACCTACACATCCCCCATAACAGTGCCACCTACACATCCCCCATAACAGTGCCACCTACACATCCCCCCATAACAGTGTCATCTACACCTCCCCCCATAACAGTGTCACCTACACATCCACCATAACAGTGTCACCTACACATCCCCCCATAACAGTGTCATCTACACATCCCCCCATAACAGTGTCATCTACACATCCCCCCATAACAGTGTCACCTACACATCCCCCATAACAGTGTCACCTACACATCCCCCCATAACAGTGTCATCTACACATCCACCATAACAGTGTC
This sequence comes from Engystomops pustulosus, assembly GCF_040894005.1. NCBI lineage: Eukaryota > Metazoa > Chordata > Amphibia > Anura > Leptodactylidae > Engystomops > Engystomops pustulosus. Next base: position 198,265,846 of record NC_092415.1, on the reverse strand, counting down.
ACCTACACATCCCCCATAACAGTGTCACCTACACATCCCTCCATAACAGTGTCATCTACACATCCCCCCATAACAGTGTCATCTACACATCCCCCCCATAACAGTGTCACCTACACATCCCCCATAACAGTGTCATCTACACATCCCCCCATAACAGTGTCACCTACACATCCCCCATAACAGTGTCATCTACACATCCCCCATAACAGTGTCATCTACACATCCCCCCATAACAGTGTCATCTACACATCCCCCATAACAGTGTCACCTACACATCCCCCATAACAGTGTCACCTACACATCCCCCATAACAGTGTCATCTACACATCCCCCATAACAGTGTCATCTACACATCCCCCATAACAGTGTCATCTACACATCCCCCCATAACAGTGTAACCTACACATCCCCCATAAGTGTCACCTACACATCCCCTCATAACAGTGTCACCTACACATCCCCCCATCACAGTGTCACCTACACATCCCCCCATAACAGTGTCACCTACACATCCCCCATAACAGTGTCATCTACACATCCCCCATAAGTGTCACCTACACATCCCCCCATAACAGTGTCACCTACACATCCCCCCAATAACAGTGTCACCTACACATCCCCCCATAACAGTGTCACCTACACATCCCCCATAAGTGTCATCTACACATCCCCCCATAACAGTGTCACCTACACATCCCCTCATAACAGTGTCACCTACACATCCCCCATAACAGTGTCATCTACACATCCCCCATAACAGTGTCATCTACACATCCCCCCATAACAGTGTAACCTACACATCCCCCATAAGTGTCACCTACACATCCCCCCATAACAGTGTCACCTACACATCCCCCCATAACAGTGTCACCTACACATCCCCCCAATAACAGTGTCACCTACACATCCCCCCATAACAGTGTCACCTACACATCCCCCATAAGTGTCATCTACACATCCCCCCATAACAGTGTCACCTACACATCCCCCCATAACAGTGTCATCTACATATCCCCCCATAACAGTGTCATCTACACATCCCCCATAACAGTGTCACCTACACATCCCCCATAACAGTGTCACCTACACATCCCCCCATAACAGTGTCATCTACACATCCCCCATAACAGCGTCACCTACACATCCCCCCATAACAGTGTCATCTACACATCCCCCTATAACAGTGTCACCTACACATCCCCCATAACAGTGTCACCTACACATCCCCCATAACAGTGTCATCTACACATCCCCCCATAACAGTGTCACCTACACATCCCCCCATAACAGTGTCACCTACACATCCCCCCCATAACAGTGTCATCTACACATCCCCCCATAACAGTGTCATCTACACATCCCCCCATAACAGTGTCACCTACACATCCCCCATAACAGTGTCATCTACACATCCCCCCATAACAGTGTCACCTACACATCCCCCATAACAGTGTCACCTACACATCCCCCCATAACAGTGTCACCTACACATCCCCCCATAACATTGTCATCTACACATCCCCCCATAACAGTGTCATCTACACATCCCCCCATAACAGTGTCACCTACACATCCCCCATAACAGTGTCATCTACACATCCCCTCATAACAGTGTCACCTACACATCCCCCCATAACAGTGTCATCTACACATCCCCCCATAACAGTGTCACCTACACATCCCCCCATAACAGAGTCACCTACACATCCCCCCATAACAGTGTCACCTACACATCCCCCCCATAACAGTGTCATCTACACATCCCCCCATAACAGTGTCACCTACACATCCCCCATAACAGTGTCATCTACACATCCCCCCATAACAGTGTCATCTACACATCCCCCCATAACAGTGTCACCTACACATCCCCCATAACAGTGTCATCTACACATCCCCCCCATAACAGTGTCATCTACACATCCCCCCATAACAGTGTCACCTACACATCATCCCCCCATAACAGTGTCACCTACACATCCCCCCATAACAGTGTCATCTACACATCCCCCATAACAGTGTCACCTACACATCCCCCCATAACAGTGTCATCTACACATCCCCCATAACAGTGTCATCTACACATCCCCCATAACAGTGTCATCTACACATCCCCCCATAACAGTGTCATCTACACATCCCCCATAACAGTGTCACCTACACATCCCCCATAACAGTGTCACCTACACATCCCCCCATAACAGTGTCATCTACACATCCCCCCATAACAGTGTCACCTACACATCCCCCCATAACAGTGTCATCTACACATCCCCCATAACAGTGTCATCTACACATCCCCCATAACAGTGTAACCTACACATCCCCCATAAGTGTCACCTACACATCCCCCCATAACAGTGTCACCTACACATCCCCTCATAACAGTGTCACCTACACCCCCCATAACAGTGTCACCTACACATCCCCCCATAACAGTGTCACCTACACATCCCCCCAATAACAGTGTCACCTACACATCCCCCCATAACAGTGTCACCTACACATCCCCCATAAGTGTCATCTACACATCCCCCCATAACAGTGTCACCTACACATCCCCTCATAACAGTGTCACCTACACATCCCCCCATAACAGTGTCATCTACACATCCCCCCATAACAGTGTCATCTACACATCCCCCATAACAGTGTCACCTACACATCCCCCATAAGTGTCATCTACACATCCCCCATAACAGTGTCACCTACACATCCCCCCATAACAGTGTCATCTACATATCCCCCCATAACAGTGTCATCTACACATCCCCCATAACAGTGTCATCTACACATCCCCCATAACAGTGTCACCTACACATCCCCCATAAGTGTCATCTACACATCCCCCATAACAGTGTCACCTACACATCCCCCCATAACAGTGTCATCTACACATCCCCCATAACAGCGTCACCTACACATCCCCCCATAACAGTGTCATCTACACATCCCCCTATAACAGTGTCACCTACACATCCCCCATAACAGTGTCACCTACACATCCCCCATAACAGTGTCACCTACACATCCCCCATAACAGTGTCATCTACACATCCCCCATAACAGTGTCACCTACACCCCCCCCCATAACAGTGTCACCTACACATCCCCCATAACAGTGTCATCTACACATCCCCCCATAACAGTGTCACCTACACATCCCCCATAATAGTGTCACCTACACATCCCCCCATAACAGTGTCACCTACACATCCCCCCATAACAGTGTCACCTACACATCCCCCCCATAACAGTGTCACCTACACATCCCCCCATAACAGTGTCACCTACACATCCCCCCCATAACAGTGTCACCTACACATCCCCCCATAACTGTGTCATCTACACATCCCACCATAACAGTGTCACCTACACATCCCCCATAACAGTGTCATCTACACATCCCCCCATAACAGTGTCACCTACACATCCCCCCATAACAGTGTCACCTACACATCCCCCCATAACAGTGTCATCTACACATCCCCCCATAACAGTGTCACCTACACCCCCCCATAACAGTGTCACCTACACATCCCCCCATAACAGTGTCACCTACACATCCCCCCAATAACAGTGTCACCTACACATCCCCCATAACAGTGTCACCTACACATCCCCCATAACAGTGCCACCTACACATCCCCCCATAACAGTGTCACCTACACATCCCCCATAACAGTGTCACCTACACATCCCCCCATAACAGTGTCCCCTACACATCCCCCATAACAGTGTCACCTACACATCCCCCCATAACAGTGTCCCCTACACATCCCCCCATAACAGTGTCATCTACACATCCCCCCATAACAGTGTCATCTACACATCCCCCCATAACAGTGTCACCTACACATCCCCCATAAGTGTCATCTACACATCCCCCCATAACAGTGTCATCTACACATCCCCCATAACAGTGTCATCTACACATCCCCCATAACAGTGTCACCTACACATCCCCCATAACAGTGTCATCTACACATCCCCCCATAACAGTGTCACCTACACATCCCCCCCATAACAGTGTCACCTACACATCCCCCATAAGTGTCATCTACACATCCCCCCATAACAGTGTCATCTACACATCCCCCCATAACAGTGTCATCTACACATCCCCCATAACAGTGTCATCTACACATCCCCCATAACAGTGTCACCTACACATCCCCCATAACAGTGTCATCTACACATCCCCCCATAACAGTGTCACCTACACATCCCCCCCATAACAGTGTCACCTACACATCCCCCCATAACTGTGTCATCTACACATCCCCCCATAACAGTGTCACCTACACATCCCACCATAACAGTGTCACCTACACATCCCCCATAACAGTGTCACCTACACATCCCCCATAACAGTGTCACCTACACATCCCCCATAACAGTGTCATCTACACATCCCCCCATAACAGTGTCACCTACAAATCCCCCCATAACAGTGTCACCTACAAATCCCCCCATAACAGTGTCACCTACACATCCCCCCATAACAGTGTCATCTACACATCCCCCCATAACAGTGTCACCTACACATCCCCCCAATAACAGTGTCACCTACACATCCCCCATAACAGTGTCACCTACACATCCCCCCAATAACAGTGTCACCTACACATCCCCCCATAACAGTGTCATCTACACATCCCCCCATAACAGTGTCACCTACAAATCCCCCCATAACAGTGTCACCTACACATCCCCCCATAACAGTGTCACCTACACATCCCCCCAATAACAGTGTCACCTACACATCCCCCATAACAGTGTCACCTACACATCCCCCATAACAGTGTCACCTACACATCCCCCCATAACCGTGTCACCTACACATCCCCCATAACAGTGTCACCTACACATCCCCCATAACAGTGTCATCTACACATCCCCCCATAACAGTGCCACCTACACATCCCCCCATAACAGTGTCACCTACACATCCCCCATAACAGTGTCACCTACACATCCCCCCATAACAGTGT